>NW_006921934.1:1342216-1373391 GCF_000298275.1 Orycteropus afer afer
TATTAATAACAAAAACATCACAATTGCTCTAAACTTACTGAGTCAGAGAAAATGAATTTTGTTCACTCTACCCCTTGGCAGTCCCTGAACATCAACAGCCCTATCTAGACAGACCTTGGGATAACTTTGTGCTTGAAACAGTCACCCTAAGATAAATTTCTTGAGTTATGAAATAAGCCAAAATTTAAATGGCTCAATCTAGGAAATATAAAGTACAAAATTCTTTCTTTTGAGACAGTCATTATAGAATTATCAAATACATATTTTTACACCACAGTTATCCTAATAAGGGGAAGGCATTTGCATAATGAAATATTTACGTTTTGTGAAAATAACCAAAAATCAGTTGCCATCAAGTTGACTCCAACTCATGCTGACCCAATGTGTGGTGTCAGAATAGACCTCTGTTCTGTAGGGTCTCCAATGGCTGATTTTTCAGAAGTAGACTGGCAGGCTTTTCTTCTTAGCCACCTCTGGGTAGACTTGATCTGCCAACCTTTTGGTTAGAGTGATTAACCACCCAGAGACTCCTTTGTGATTACTACAGTTTATCTAACCTTAAATGTACTGTGTAACTGGGCACTGGAAGGTAGGAATAATTCTGGCTCATGTGTAGAGTTCCATATGTTTTCACAGTTAGATACATTCTGATAAATACAAATAAAATTGTTCCTGGCAAACTGATTTCTGGCTCTACTCTTCTTTGGAAAATGCTTTTCACAAAATCCATCATGAACGAATGAGCTTCTTTCAATAAAACATGACTGATTCCAAAATGATGAACCTTGGCAGGTTTAATCTAATCTCAAATATTGTCGGCAAAAGGGGCATTGGCTATTATCTTAATTCCTGTAAACTGCAGCTGTTTAAATTTTCACATTTATCTTAACTATGGGAAGTGAAATCATGCTGCAAGTTCACTTGCATTTCTAAATTTATTGCAAGGAATATAAACTGAGAATCTAATAAGGAAAGACCAGTTTAGCTTGGGTAGTAGGAGGGAGGAAAGAGGTATTGATATATTTTTTTTCACTGAGAATTAAGTAATCTAGAGATATGCTTTATTATACTGAAATTGAGATAAATTTCCATTCCTGTAGCACGTATTGTTCCAGCAGGCGTGTTTGTCCTGTTCTGCTCGTCTCGATTTGCTCTGTTCTGTATTTTTCTATTAATATTTTTATGAAATACAGTTTATTATATTAAACTGATTTAATTTCCTCCATCCACATTTTCATAGTCTTTCCTCTTTTCATGGTTTATGGATTAAGATAATTTACATTTGGCACACAATAGCATATCTTTTCATGTCCTCTGTGTGGAATCTAGGGCTTGGTGGTAAAATAACACATTTTAAATAAAAGCACAACCCCAAAGTACCACAATAATCTAATACTGCAGGCTCCCTTCTCTTTGAAGATGCAAGAAATGTGAATTAGAAGAGTTACAGGCAATGCCACCTAGACACAGTTATCTTCTGGAATAAGTAGGCAAATTAACATGCAATTTAAAGAATACTCAAGTTCTGCCACTCATGCAGGCATTTTCTTTTAGGTGTTTTAAAAATCCACATTTAAATGCTTTTACTTTATGTGTGTATGTGTGAGAGGTTGTGGTATAGATGGTAGGAGGTCTCAGTTTTCTTAAAAAAAAACTTTTTTTAAAATTACATAAATAGTGCATATGGAAAAGAACAGAAAATGAAGACAAGCAGAATGAAAAGAAAAGTCTAATAATGCCACCATCCAGAGTTAACTTTTACTCCTTTTATAAATTCCACCATTCTTGGTACAAGGAGCTCTGGTGGCGTAGTGAATAAGGCATTTGGCTGCTAACCAGAAGGTTAGTGGTTCAAATCTACCAGTTGCTCTGTAGTAGGAAGATAAGGCAATCTATTTCCATAAAGATTTATAGCCTTAGAAACCCAATGGATGTCATTATGAGTTGGAATTGACTTGATGGCAATGGGCTTGGTTTGGTTTTACTCTTGGTACACTCACTGTTCCTTTTGTTTCCAGTGCTGACAGCCATACATTTAGCTCTGGATATTATCAATGTTTTAGGATTTTTTTTTTTTTTTTTTTAAAGTTTAAGAGATCTCAAGATGAGGCTTCCATCTTACATATGGGGAAAACAAGGCGTAGGCATAGAGAAGTTAAGCAATCTGCCCAAAAGCACACAGCAGCAGAGCCAAAGCTTCATGAGTATGATGTTGACATACCAGTCACCACCCCCATATGATTTTCTTGCCTACAACCCTATCCTCCGCATCAAACACTTAAAATGACTAAAAATACATCTCCATGGCATTAATCACATTCTGCTTTGTGCTACAGCTGTTGGCTTCACTACCATCCTCCTCTGAGGAAGTTAATTTTCCCAAGGGCAGCGGTTGGTTTTCATTCAGCTCCATTGCCTTTCCATCATTTAGCACACAAAGTCAGCTCACAGTCAGTATTTGTGGACGACTTCTTGCAACCTAGAAATTCCTACGAGCAATTTGTATAGCAGATAAAAACTTTATACTGGTGCCAGGTATCCAAAAAAATGCCTTTGAATATTCTGAAACTTGGAAAACTTGCCCAAGAAAGCAATATAAGGGATTTGGGATGTTTCAGGATATATTTCCTCACTGTCTTCTCTCTTCCTGGGTTATCTAAACATATCTTTACAACCCATGCCAAATAGGTGAGGTCCCATCTAGTGCTCCTATGACAACCCCAATTTAATGGCAAGCTTAGAAACTCAAGAGTTGCAGCAAAGTTCCTCTTCCCAACTCTTCTTTAAGTCTTAATAGTCCTTTAAAACCTAGATCAAGTGCTCTGTCTCTTCACACGCCTTCTCAGTCTGCTCTGGCCCATTCTGTAAACTCCTGATTTATTATTCTCTTTGGTGACTTAAATCTATGCTGTCTCAAGCCTAACTGGAGCTGAGCACTTCCATAACCTGACTCCTAAGTAGACTGTGAGGTCCTGGTGGTTAGGAACTCTGTCTTACATCAACATGCATCACTTAGCATAGTTCCTTGTCTCTGGGCTCCATCAGCAAGTGCCTCTGAATTGATGTTTTAAGAAGGAAGTTCTGGGATATGCATAGTAAACTACTAGTTTACTCATATTTGATGAACATTGGGGATAGTGGTAGTTCAGTGGTAGAATTCTCACCTTCCCTGTGGGAAACCTGGGTTTGACTCCCAGCCAATGAAACTCATGTGCAGCCACCACCCATCCGTCATTGAAGGCTTGTGTGTTATATAATGCTGAACAGGTTTCAGCAGAACTTTCAGACCAAGATGGATCAGGAAGAAAGGGCTGGCAATCTACTTTTCAAAAATCAGCCACTGGAAACCCTATGGAGCACAGTTCTACTCTGACACACATGGGATCACCAGGAGTCAGAATTGACTAGATGGCAACTTGAAAGATATAGCTGCATTTTGTTTGTTTGTTTGTTTTGTGTGTGTGTTAGAAGAATGAAATCATCAGCTTTCATAAAACCTATTTTCAAAAGAGCTGTTATATCAACCTAAGATTTTCCTATTTTGCTTTTGATTCTGATTTTCTCTCTCTAGACACATCTCTTTTTCTGGCCCATAAGACCAAACCATTTAGGGCAGAGATAGTATGAATAGTTTCTGGGTTATATGTACTTTGTGCCACCAGGCAACATTTGCAGGGAACCATTTCAAGGTGTCAGACAAACCAAGGGACTTCCCCACTTAATGTAATCATTTTGGAATAAATTCTGAATCTTGTATAAAAAAAGAGTGTTGTTGTTTTTATGAGACAACTGTATAAAGCCAGTTACTGAGTCAATTCTGACTCATGGTGACCCCATATGTGACAGAATAAAACTGTACTCCAAAGGGTTTTCAACGGCTGATTTTTCAGAAGTACTGTAGATGGCCTTTCTTCTGCGGTGCATCTGGGTGGACTTGAACCTCCAACCTTTGGTTAGTATACTTGACCATTTGTGTCATCCAGGGACTTGGGAGAAATGTATTGCCTAAATGTTTTCTGAGTGCAGTGTAGTAAATTACTTAGTGTGGCTTTTCTACCCATAAGTCTTTGTAAACTCCAAGGTGGGAATTGCTATTAGCAACTGAGGAGCTCCTGATTGCTGAAGTTGTCCACCTGGAGTATTTCTGTTGGGGGTGGCACAAAACAATGTTCTGGGAGGTGCCCACTCTCTCTCAAGTGCTTAGAGTTCTGATGCTGTGATTGGCTAGTTTGACCACCCTGCCAGGCTCAAAAGAGGCCTCCTAGAGGCAGAACTCTCTCTGACTGCTGGTTGAGGAAGACGTGCTGCTGAAAGAGACATGGGCTCCTGAGACACACGTTGCTGGGAAAGAGATGCAAGAGACACGCATTGCTAAGTGAGACACCGAGGGACCAGCACTGCTGGGAAAGAGACTGTGAGAGACTATTGGCTGAGGGACGGTGGGCTGGGAGAGAGACTGAGCATTTTTCCTGAACTTGAATTGTAGCCTGTGGTGCTTCCCTAATAAACCTCATAATCTGTGACCTCTGGGTGGCCACTGCAGCAAATTATCGAACCCAGGAAAGAGGTGGTGGGTGCTTTGGGAGGAACAATTGGTGAAAGGGCTGGAAGGAGGCAGCATGTCTGGCCTGGCAGGAATAGGCCTTGGGTTATTGATGATGACTCTGTCTTCCTCTTGTGGGATTAGAGGAGGTCAGAACATGTGGCCTCCTCGCTGTTTTTGCACTGAGCTGTTTTCTTGTCGAACTGTAAACACCTTGAGGTCAAAAAAGTGATTTCTAGTAATATGGAGAACTCAGGATTATCTAGATACATAATAAAGCTTTGCTAATAATCACAAGAGTACTTTATATCTCAGGAGATCAATTTGATCTATCATCACAAAACCTTTATGAAATGCCTATAGCAGCTTTGGTTGAATAGGAAGGCAACTCTAATTAAACAGAGAGGAAATGGACTTGATTTTGAAAGTCTTCTTTAAAAAGTAATAAATAAAAAGGTTTTGGTCCCACAGCCCAGCTACTTTTCAGCTATGTGCCTTTGGCCAAACCATCTAATCTCACAGATCTTTCATTTACTCCTACAGAAACTGGGAGTCAGAGTACCTATTTATCAAGGTATTTTTGAGGGCTGACTGAGCCAATGCACTCTGTGAAGTACATACAAATGGAACGGATGACAATAGTGGCCCAAAAACCACTGTTGTAGAGTCAATCCCAACTCAATGGACCCAGTGTGACAGAGTAGAACTACCCCAAAGGGTTTCCAAGGCTGTAATCTTTATGGAAGCAGACTGTCACATATTTCTCCCACAGAGTGCCTGGTGGGTTTTAACCATCATCAACCTTTTGGTCAGCAGCCAAGTGCTTAACCACTGCATAACCAGGGTTCCTTATTCAATGAACAAGGAGCCCAATCTAGTATGATGGGAGAAAGAATGATAAACAGAAGGAAACAATGGGACAACTTGGGACTTAAGTCTGAGGCAGATTGGTTCTGGTAGTTCAAAGCAAGCAGGAAGGGGATAGAGGATGATCCTTTATTAGTCTCACATTTTTGACAGATATTCATCTTCAGGATTTGGGAATAAGAAATCAGAATTCTGGGGAATTATTAGAAATTCCCCAAATCCTAAGTTGGTCTATATTTTAATATGATCTTAATTTATGTGCTTTTAAATTACATTGAGTGACTATAATAATGAGTTATTTTTCTGTAACAGGGTCACACTACAAGTTTCAGAGCTTTTCTGCTTCAAAAAATATAATAATAAATTCATGGTTTACTATACTGTAAAACTTATCTGGCCAAGAGCTGATTAATTTTCTTTAGGTTTCTTAAAATACTTTCAACATTTTTCATACTCTATTCATCCTTATTCTGTTCAATTTTTATTCTAACCATTACTCTATTCAATTTTTTGTTGAATGAGAAATATTAAGTTTGGTAGTATTTACAGAGATCTATATAATCTGTAAAAGGAGCTCTGGTGGCATAGTGCCTAAGGCATTTGACTGCTAACTAGAATGTTGGCAATTCAAACCCACCAGCCACTCCTCAGAGAAATACTGGACAATCTACTTCCATAAATATTTACCACCTCAGAAACCCAAAGAGGGTTGCTATGAGTTGGTATCAACTCGGTGGCAGTGAATTTGGTTTTCATAACCTGCAAACAAAACAAAACAAAACAAAGCATTCAAACACTAGAAAACACCAGCAAATATTATTGGGTAATATTCAAGTAATTTAATGTTTCACAGGGTTTCCAAGGCTGTAAATCTTTATAGAAGCAGACCGCAAATCTTTATAGAAGCAGACCGCCACATCTTTCTCCCATAGAGCAGTTGGTGGGTTTGAACCACCAACCTTTCAATAAGCAGCCAAGCACATAACCATTGTGCCACCAGGGCTCCGTGGTGGTAAGCCTCAGTTATTCATTGTTGTTGTTGTTGTTATATGCCGTCGAGTCGGCCCGACTCATAGCGACCCCTCCTTGGGTTTCCGAGGCAGTATCACTACGGAAGTAGGATTGCCCAACCTTCCTTCCCAGGAGTGGCTGGTGGGTTTGAACCGCCAGCCTTCTGGTTAGCAGTCAAGTGCTTTAGCCACTATGCTACCAGAGCTCCATCTCCTAAATTCTTTTCCAGTTCTAATACTCTGTGATTCTACTGCAGTTCTGGGGACATTTAGCCTTACCTAATGAGACTTACACATTAAGTTTTCAGAAACACCAACAAACAACTGCAGTTTAAATGTGGAATTAAAGGAATGATTATAGTAACATCATTACTATGGATATAATATTACTATAAATAAATATGGTAAGACCATCACTAATATTATTTAAGAGATAAATAACTTTAGCAATGTCATTAAGTATGTTGTTCATAGTTTCAGTGTCTTATCCTATTTAAGACAAATATTAGTATTTTTAATAAACTCCTAATTTTCTAATTGTGTGTATAAAACTAACATATGAACAGATCTTTACGCTCAAGTTAACATGCCGCTTTACTAAGATATCAGGGATGGTTCTAGAATATATCTTCAGTCCTATTTATTTTTTTCTGTTTATTACTTTTTCAGAAGGAAGGTATTTTGTGACCAATCTTGAGAAAAGAAATTACTGAACAATGCATGCATAAGAAACAATGTGAAACTAAATTGCTAACTAATAAAGATGATTTCCAATGTGGGAAAAACATTGCTAATACTCAGTGATAACTCTGTTTGGGACTCAAGATAATATTCTTCAATTATATTCTGAGAATGTTTTATGAGCACAATTTTACTTGAGTCAACATCAAAGATCAGTTTCTAGGATCACTAAGGAAATGATTCCATGCATTAAAACTAAATATATTTCACTGCAGGCAACAAGCCAAGGTTCATAGTACAAAAGGGGCATTTAATCATGATTGTTCACAAGGAAAGTGAATGGCAACTGGGTGTTAGTGGTCTTCCTTAATCTACCTTTGATGCTAGTAGGTAGAGAGTTGATACCCTTTCCCTTAGCATTGTGATAATGAGTTTTGTAACTTGTAAAAAGAGTATTGCATCCCATTCAGCAATTGCTGGGATCCTGTGTATCAGACAAGTACTTGCTCTTCCTTGTTCTTACAGAGCCCAGCTGTGGGTCAGTAAAATCCAGATGGAGATGTTGGTTAAACTTTGATGTGGATAGATGCAGTTTTAGTTCCATTAAATGTCACAGAAATTATGTACTTTATCATCTTCCAGGCACCAAGGCATATATCCTAAAGAACTGAAAGCGGGAATTCAAACAAATACTTGCACATCAAAGTTCAATGCAGCACTACTCACAACAGCCAAAAAAATAAAAAACAAACCAAATTCACTGCCTTCGAGTTGGAGCCGACTCATAGTGACCCCTCCTTGGGTTTCCAAGGCATTATCTCTACAACAGTAGATTGTCCAGTCTTCCCTCCAAGGAGTGGCTGGTGAGTCAAATGCCTTAGGCACTACGCCACCAGAGCTCCCACAATAGCCGTAAAGTGGAAACAATCTAAATGTCCACCATGAGATGAATGGATAAACAAAATGTGGTATATACCTACAAGGGAAATCCTGACACATGCCATGGCATGGATGAACTTTGAAAAAATTATGCTGAGTGAAATAAGTCAGACACAAGTGGATAAATATTGTTATGATTTCATTCATATAAAACATGTAGGATAGCCAAAGGCCTAGAAACCAAAGTTTATTGGTGGTAACCAGGGATGGGAGGGAAGAAGAAAGACTGACTTATATCTCAGGGGACACTACGCTTCAGTTAAGGATGATGGGAAAAATTGGAAATAGATAATGGTAATGTTTGAACACCATGATGAATATAACTAAATGGTACTGAATTGTACATGTGAAGAACGTTGATACAGCAAATGATTTATTCCATATATATTTACCATAATCAAAAAACATAAAACAAAAAAACAGAAAAAAGGAAGATGGGGAAATCTACTTCTGTAATGATACTGCCTCGGAAACCCAAGGAGGGGTTGCTATGAATCCGGTCTGACTCGACGGCACATAACAACAACAACAACAGGATAATGGGAAGTACAAGAGGATTTATTATTATTATTAAAGAGAGTAATGAAAATAAACTTCTAGAAGGTAATACTAAAACTCATAAGGATGGTGGAACATTTAAAAATAAGCAAAAATGGATCATCCCATTCAAGATACACTGAGACCACAAATTTCAATATAAAACAATGTCTCTATAGACTTTTGGAGATAACCACTGCTTTGCAATGAAACAAATAGAAACTATACCAATGAAATTTTATTCTTACAGTAACAATGCTGGAAATAAACTTTTGCCCATTGCAGAGGAGATAAAGAAAGTTACTTTTCAGAGGAATGAATACAATTGTTATTTGGAAGCTGTATTTTCTATTCTATCCTTTACATTGATACTGAATATAGCATAATGCCCTTTAATTTACTGATATTGCAATCAAACCTTTTGTTAAGGTGACGAATACAATCCATTTAAGTTTTTTCTTCCTCATAAGAGTACCATAAGGTTTTGAGTTTTAAAATCAGATGAAACTAGACCAATGCAAGCAAGGAGTAAGTTGCTTCTGTTGCCATTTGAGGAAATAATGTTTTCTTTAAAAATGAACATTGTCATCTCTCTTCATTAATAAATTGAAGGGAAATGTTGTGTTCAATATTTAAATTCCAAATGTAAGACATTTGAATTCCAAGCAAAAAAGATGAAAGGAGAAATAAGATTGGGTCAAGTGTCTTGTTTTAGCATATACAGATGCAGAGATTTAGGAAAGAGCAAGCTGCTTGATTAGAAAAGGTCTTTTGGCTGTCTATAGATTGATGCATCTGGCATATTTTAAATATCATTTATTAATATTATACCTCAGGCATGTTAAAATATTTGAAATTAGAAATTCAAAGTAGTGCCTGCAAAATCAAAGGAGGACAGATATGGTTAAATGATTCAGAGGATAGTTTTGCTATTGCTCAGCTTAGGAAGGATTTGCTTGAAACAGGATTCACAAACCATACAATTATATTCAAATTACCATATGCCTCTAATAAAAAATAATAATAATAATAGCAAATTAAAACTCAGCACGCACAGGGTAAGTCACCTCTGGAGCAATCTTGTTTCTTTAACACACACCCGAACTTGTGCACCACTTTTAACTTGTAATGGGATTACTGGTTTTACTGGATAGTTAAAACATCCATTGCTTTGGCTCTAGACATGTTATTTTTTAAAAAGGCAAAAAACACAGATCTCAGACAAGGCCAACTCTCAAAGTATGCTCCTGTGCTGTCAGTATAGAGTTTACTTGGGAAAAGTAAACACATGGTTTTGGAATGCAACCTCTGGGTTATAAGCACAAAGCCTAAAAGGAATGAGAATGGGCCCAAAGGAGTTAGAAAGAGTAAACTCAAAGACCATTCTTGTACTCTGCTTTTTCTTTCCACTGCATTTTACAACTTGTACCATGGAAATCTGCTTTTAAGGAGGAAACATTTCCACATATGTTTGCAGTAAGTAAGGAGCCCTAGTGGTACAGTGGTTAAAGTTCTCAGCTGCTAACAAAAAAAAAAATAAAAAAAAGGCCGCTGGTTTGAACCCACCAGCTGTTCTGCAGGAGAAAAATGTGGCAGTCTTCCTTCATAAAGATTTATAGCCTTGAACCCCCTATAGGGTAGTTCTACTCCATCCCATAGGGTCACTATGAGTTGGAATAACTTGACGGCAGTGAATTTGGGAGAGCTTGCAATAAGCAATGAATATCCCTTATCCCAGTTCACTGGGATAGGGAAGTAGTAAAAGGAGATGAAATTGCCCAGCAAAAGCCTCAGAAGTGGGCACCAGAAGTGGCTTCACCAGGAAGTGTGAATAAATGTCAGTATTTCCAAATATTTTTCTTAAAAGCTTTGTTGATCAGGCAGACCTATTCTGGAGACCAAGTGGAATCTCTGGCAGGCCCAGTAACCTGTGAACACTACCTTCAAAGCTGTGTGAATGTAATTTAGAAATATAGTTCCGTTCTTTGTACTGTAACCAATCAGATTGTGGAGTGATAAGAAGTTTTAAATCATTAAAGTAGGGAAAAAATGTTCTAATATGTCTAAATGGAAAGGCTTCAAGATAGTCTTCAACTCACACTCAGTTGAGGGAGAGAGTAAGTGAATGACAGAAACAAAGTACAAAAGGGGACGTGAAGTGTACCTTGCCCTTGTTCTGAGGTCCTGCACACTTCCGAATTATCTATTTTATTTAAAATCCTTCTCATAATAAAAATAAAATAAAATAAATGCAAAAACTAAGAAAGAAAAAGAAAAAACCTCTAAAGAAACTGACATGTTTTTTCTAAAGAACAGTTGAAAAAGTTTTTAAGAAGACAAATTCCTTGTGTCTAACATAGGAATCAAGAAGTGGTCTGTGTATCTTAGGTGCTTTTGAAAAAACAATGAAGAAAGACAAATTAATTCTTTGCAAACTATTAAGAGGATACAAAAACTAGTTAAATCTCAATTAGATAGAATTCAACTAAGTGGAAGCCTCAATTAATGGATGTCTATTTTAATTTTTGCTTTTGATATTCTAGGACAGAGTTTAGAATTCCAAAAAAAGGAAAAAAAAAAAAATAACCAATGAACAGGAGTCTCTGTATGGTGCAAATGGTTAACACCCTTGGTTGCTAACCCAAAGGTTGGCAGTCTGAGTCCACCCAGCTATGTCTCAGAACAAAGGCCTAGCCATCTTTTTCCAAAAAACCAGCCAGGGAAAACCCTATGGGACACAGCTCTACTCTGACACACATGGTGTCACCATGAGTACAACAGCAACTGGTTTAAACAACGTATAAAGCAAACTTTAGGGCATTCCCTGGAGTCAGTAAATAATTAACATGGTCTCTACGTTGTCTGTATGATCTGTATCATGATCAACACTGCTCTGAAAGACACCCATATTGACAGAAACACAGTGATCACCAAATAAGTTTGGTATTTTCACTGATCTTTACTTACTAAGATTTACAGAAAGAGAGAATCACAATTTTATGAAGACTTACAACTGACAGCTTGATAAGAACAACAACAAAATATTAATATTGAACACACTCCATTCCTGAAATGTTCTAATTAATGAAGTTTTTTAAAAAAGTAAGTAATTTTGTTCTTACCACCCACTCTTACTAAATAATAGGGAAAACGTTTGTTCTTTTATATATTCTATAGTTGGTTTCATGCTGGGTATCCTTTAGCATGATGTAATTTTCAGGTATATGCGTAGGAGAGGGTTACAGAGGTCTTATGCAGAAAGACTAAGAAAGAAGCTACTTAATAATAGTGATGATGATAATAAAACCACTTTGTATTTTCAGGCGCTCATTCTCCAAAAAGCTCAAAGAATTTTAAATGAACAGTTTTTATGAATCTTATTATCTTATTTAACATCTTAAAAATTAAGATTATATTAACATAGGTAAAATACAAAGATGTATATTTATAGGCAATGGAAAATAGGAGAATTATATCAGATTTTCTATAAATATACCATTAATAAATATTTAAACTAAGGGCAAAAAAAGGTTGCTTGACATTATAAGTGAAAGCTAGATTCTTCTCCTAATTGTGGGAGAGTGAGTGAAGGGTTGCATTATTATTTCAGTCTGATTACTACTCATTTGTTGGTTGGTCTGGTCACTTGATTCACTCATTCAACCAATTTTATTAAGCACTCTGTATGAACCAGGGGAATTCCTGGCTGGTGCAAAGAATTAACACACTGCTCACTGAAAGGTTGATGGATATATGACAAGAAAGGCCTGGCGATCTACTTCCAAAGTGAGCCATTGAAAACTTACAGAGAGCACAGTTCTATTCTGACACACAGAAGGTCATCATGAGTCAGAATGAACTCTATGGCAACTGTTTTTGTTTTAATGAGCCAGAGCATATTCTATATTCTAGCAATTAGTTGGCTGAGAATCTATCTTCATGGTTGCTTTAGCTGGAGGACAGATCACATACAAATAAACAGAATTTACAAAAATGGTTTCAGAACACAGCAAGCAGCAAGAAGACACAATACAGAGTGTTGTGATGGCAACTGGGTACAGGTGAAGGGGAGGTGGAGGTGGCTAGTCCAGGTAGAGTGTGTAAGATGGCCTTTCTGAAGAGATGGTTCTTGAGTTCACTCGTGAAAGATGAGAAGGACCTGCTATGCAAACAACTATATGAAGTATTACAGAGAGAAGAGCCCTGAGGTGGGAATGGATTTGACGAGGTCCAGAAACAGATAGAAGGTCAGAATGACAAACAAAGTAAGAGAGAGAAAGAGTGTTACCTGATGAGATTGAGAGGTGGTCAGGGGTCAGAGATCGTAGGATCTTATTGCCATGGTAGAAGTTTCAAGTTTATTTTAAGAGCAATGAGAAGTTAGAGAATTTTAAGCAACAGAAGGACATCACAATGATTATGTTTTTAAAAGATCACTAGCTAACGTGTGGGAATTGATTCTACCAAGAGGCAAGTTGGGACCACTGTAGCTGTCTAGGTAAGATCTGGGTCCACCATGGCCTAACAGTTTGCCATACTGTGGCGTCTTGCATATTGCCATGATGGTGGAAGCTACGTGAGCAGTATTTCAAATACTAGCAGGATCACCCATGGCAGAGAGGTTTCAGCCGAGTTTCTGCTCTAAGACAGGTGAGGAAGAAAGGCCTGGTGAGCTACTTCAAAGAAAACCCTATGGATCACAACACAATATTGTCTGATACTGGGCTGGAAGATGAGCCCCTTAAGTTGGGAGGCACTCAAAATGCACAGTGCCTGCAACAACAGACTCAAGCATACCAATCATCATGAAGATGGCACAGGACAGGACTGCATTTTGTTCTGTTGTTTACAGGGTCACCGTGAGTTAAAGACAACTCAATGGCAATTATAATAAATTTGGGTAACAACGGTGAATGTGGAGAGGTGGACAAAAATGGGCAGAACTGCCAGGATTTGCTACTAGAGCAAATTAGGTTTTAGTCTACTTAAGGTTTTAGTTTACTTCATTTCATTATTCTACCTGTTTTTCCTTATATTCTTAAAATGTCTATAATCTTCTAGTTTGCAAAATATTCTATAACTATTTAAACTCTATCTCTCACACTACCACAGCAAGGAAAGATCTTAACAATTTGATCTGAGAAACAAAGTTACAGCCATAATATACCCAAAGGCAAAATTCTGGATAAAATTTGAAAAGATCCATCGACAATCCTGGTATTTCTAATCACCACGTTCATGGTTTTGCTACATGGACAAATATTCAGATATCTGACAGCACTATTTATTTATATATTATCCACTATATGCAACCTCATTGGAAGTAAATTTGCCTAAGTTTTACCACAGAAAATTAACAGCCCAAAGTTTAAACCAATCAAACAACTAAATCAACCTGGATTGCTTTGATATATTTATTCACAACTAAGGCAACTCTTGAAATACATACAAAGGTGTGCATGTACATGAGCAACTATAAACACAAATCCACAACTGTGTTATAAACTGATAATAACTAGTCATCATCATAGTGAGTAAATTATCCCGATAGGTCAGAAATACTGTATTACCTCTTCCAGACCACCCGGGTTCCAGTAATTACATTACTATTGCTATCATGAAATGGCTCCCAGATGCCATAAAAAATCTTATGAAAGGTTTACAAATTGGAGTAGACTGATAGGCTCCTGTCCACTAAAATCTATGAAGACATAAACTAACATACCAGGTTTGGAGAAAACAAGATTTTTTTTTTAATGAAAAAGATAAATCTCTGCAGTCATTCATGGGTACCTGCTTATTCTCCTGAGGTGCTCATGTGTGTGAGAGGAACTTGGAACTTTCTAAAACTGATAGGGCCTGGGTATTTTGGCCTGTTAGAAAGTGTCTGCAGCATGACACTAAGCATGATCTAGAATACGTGTGTGGATTAATCATCAGCTCTAAGATACCTGTCCTTCCCAGGTCAATCTTGCAGAACTTCTAGGAACACAAAAACTCTCTTTCTCTTGTTCATGGCTACATTTGACTATAATAACCAGCCAGACAATGCCACAAAAGTCCATCAATTTGGTAGGAAAAATCAGAAAGGCACAGAAATAAATTATATAAGATGTTTTTAGGCACTCCCCCCAAACTGACTGCTTTTATTCATCCCTGTGTCTACCGGGCCTGACACAATAATCCCAGGGTGTCAAAATATTTGTTGAATGAATGAGGGCAGGGTCCAAACATCCACCGAATCCCATTTTGAGAAATGCACATAACTCTATGGTCTCTGGTCATTGGTAAGGTGAATTGGAGCTCCAGTATAGTCAAAGGTTGCTCATTCATGTTTTGAGAACTTATAATAGGAGCTCTGGTAGTGTAGTGCCCAAGGCATTTGACTGCTAACCAAAAGGTTGGCAGTTAAAACCCCCCAGCCACTCTCAGAAGGAAGGTCGGAGAATCTACTTCTGTAGTAATACCCCCTCGGAAACTCAAGGAGGGGTCGCTATGAATCGGATATGACTCTATGGCAGTGGGTTTGGTTTGAGTTTATATAATTTAGTTTAGAACTGCACGTGAGGCACATTGAGTCCATAGAGTGTTGCCAATAAAATATTTTTGGACAAATGGCGACTAGTTCTTCACTTAACAATCTTCTTTAACAATATTTACTGTTTACCATCTTAAATCCCATAAGCACACCAAAAAGTAGGAAAGCAAGGTTTTGAAAGACATTACAACAAAATTTTAAATTATTTTAGAATATTCTTGTACATTTCAATTCTTTCAACGTCAGCTCTTGTCTCTGACTAGCTGACTGACTCTGGTACCCTCGCTGGGATATTTGGCAATACTGCATAATCCATTCCTGGAATGCATGAGGAGCAACCGGCTTCATAGTGGCTCACACATGAGCAGCTCTGGATCCTATAAAATATTCATTCATTGTAAAAAATATTTGCACCCTGCTGTCAAACTTGGACAAATTCATATGGAGTATCAGAAAATGGCGATTTTAATGGCCAATGCTTTCCTCAAACCTCTTTTTCTACTAACACATTTTCTTCAAAATGATTTTAATAAGAAAGATTAACAATTTCAACATTAGCAGCTAATCCCCTTTCATTTAAAACTCTGCTGATAAAATTCTTTGCTTGTCATTCAAATAGTAAGTAATAATTACAGATTTGAGGCTTCCATCTCTGGTTTCATTAATAGTAAATTGCATGGAAGTCTGAAGCATAAGTCAGCTTTGATACATCTCAAAATGCAATTTCCATAGCTTTCCTTGGCTATGTACAATTAATTACACAGTTAATAAGGGAAATATGTTAATGAAAGGAAAATTATTCATCCAGACCACCTGCCTTTACCAAATATCTTTTTGTGTGTTTCTCATCTCTTTGTAATTTTGCTCTACAAACAGTAAAAAAAAAAAAAAAAAAAAAAATTGACAACGTGGTGATTTTTAATACCAGTCTGCAGCTACTTAGATTAGCATAAGACTAAAGAAAGATGAATTAATTCAATTCTAAGACAGTTTTACTAATTTCTGTCTTTAATTTTTTTTAAAATATCTCTGCATGGTATTTTAAACTCCTGAAGCAGCTGTTTATCAAACATAAAGGTGTCTCATTTTGCCAATGACATATTCATGTTCATTGATAAATGGAAAACTTAGAAGAGAATGCATGAAAGATATAGAGATAAATCTCAATTATTTTAAATAAATCTCAATCATTTAAAATAGATTCCACCATCACCCATTGCCGTCAAGTCGATTCTGACTTACAGTGACCGTATAGGATGAAGGAGTACTGCCCCATAGTGTTTCCAAGGCTGTAAATCTTTACAGAAGCAGATTGCCACATCTTTCTCCTGCAGAGCAGCTGGTGGGGTTAAATCACTGACCTTCTGGTTGGCATCTGAGCGCTTTAATCACTAAGCCACCAGAGCTACTTTTAAAAATAGATTGAACTCTCCTAATTCTTTTCTCATCCATTTTAAACCGCTCCATTTAGCAATAATTAAACTCTACCATTCTATCTGGATAATCAAAGTTTGACTACAAATCATTTAACCCAGAAACCAGTAAGCTTTTATAGGGAAAAAAAACAAAACTCACTGCCATCAAGTCAATTCTGATTCATAGCAACCCCCATTGGGTTTCCAAGGCAGTAAGTCTTTACAGAAGTAGATTGTCTCATCTTCCTTCTGTAGAGCAGCTGGTAGGTTAGAACTGCCAACCTTCTGGTTAGCAGTCAAATGCCTTAGGCACTGCACTACCAGAGTTCCTTAACTTTTATAAGGCAAGTTAATATCATCTGAAGTCTTGATGCCAAATAGAAATCAGAAAAGTAAAACAGGAAAAAGAAAACTGACTGGCTAAAGGCATATTTCTATTCACTTTTATCAATCAGTTGGACTATGTAAAAGGATTTATTTGCAAATATTCATTTTACAACAAATTTTCATCCATACAAATTAATATATCTTCTCCACTAAAAGAAAAAATAAGAATTTGATTCCAGTCTCAGTCATGTCACTGTGGCATATGACATCTATTCTACAGTATGTATGACTTTAAAATTCCATTAATGTGCAAAATTCAATTGAAAACCAACCTTGGATTCCAAAGAATTATTAGGAAAGGCAAGAGTATAAGAGAAAAAAATAACCCATGGAAATGTGGTTTATGATGACCAAACCCTAAAGAGATCTTATAACACATTAACAAATTCTGGGGGAGAAAAAGGGATATTCAAACAATGTTCACTGTCACCTTCAGCACTGTGAGTAGCTGAGGAGTAATATATACACAGAAACATGTTACATGATGAGGAAATCAATGGATTTTATCAATTAAGTCTATACTAGTGTCTGGTAACTAGAGAAGTCTCTCTTTGTTTTTAAACTAACTCTTCAAAACCGGTTTTTAGAGAAAAATGTAAATTATTACTAAACCAAAACAAAACCAAACTCACTGCCGTTGAGTCAGATCTGACTCATAGCAACCCCTCCTTGGGTTTCCGAGGCGGTATCTCTATGGAAGTATATTGCCCAGTCGTCCTTCTGAGGAGTGGCTGGTGGGTTTGAACCACCAGCCTTTTGGTTAGCAAGTCAAATGCCCTAGGCACTATGCAACCAGAGCTTCTAAACAGGTTGCATAATAACTGATCCAGTTATTGAAATGAACATCTACCCACCCATACCCAAACTGATGGTAACCTACAACATTCAAATGGCCAGTTTCAAGTAAGAATTATGCAAACAAATTTTCCCATGCAACTATCACCTTGACTATCCCCAACTGATATGAAAAAGCCCACAGGAGACAATTTTTACTCTAAAGATGACGACAGTAGTTATAACAGGGAAACCTTTCAGGAAGAGGAAAGAGAGGAGGGGATGGTTGCCTAGCAACACACAGACAGCTTCTCACCCATTATAAAGCAGTAGGTCTTTTCTTAGCAGCACCCTTTTATGTTCTGTACCAATGATGTACTCAATACAATTTCCTGATGAAGTTTTTAGGAAGAATAAAGAATTCCAGCAAATGTAGTAAAGGTTACTTCAGATAGCAATATTGACATGAATCTTTTTTCTCCCATACCCAGAAGAGAAACACTGAATTCTATAACACATTATTATAACATATTCACAGAAATTCTTTAAGTATTCAGTAAAAATGGAATGTTGTGATTTTTAAGTTCCTAAAACTTACAAGCTATATGCTCATGAACAATAATACATATGTGGGGTACTAGGAATGGTACCAGTATTTGAAAAGCTCATATAAGACTCATAAATTCATTTAACTCATCTCCAACCGAACCTGCTAACAAGGAATCAGGTCTCCTCTCCTTTTCTAGACCTTCCTAGCAGCAATGAAAAGGCTAATATTTTAGTGAAGAAAAAAGTAAAAAAATAAGACTCAAGAATCAACTACAGTAACAAATGGTTGACAATCATTTCTCATTCAATAGCTTCAAAATTAATTTGAGGTATAAGAAAGAAGAGAGTTGATCTGTCAAAAATTATTTTCACTTTTTAGGGTGAAAAGTTAGAGATAAGACTATCAAATATATTTTTAATCCTCTTCCTGTTCAACTGCCAATCATATTGTGGATTGCCCAAATTACACACCCACTTGAATTCTCGAGGCTTGATAGGTAAAGCAGAAGTGGATTATTAGATGTCATCCTTCTTGCTCTTCTGTTTTAGCACAACTCACCTGTGGGATATTGAACCTACCCCTTCCAGTTGACTTTATCATCATCACAACATGTGTAGAATTTGGAATTTCTCTAAGGCCACCAGACATTAACATTTAAGGTTCATTCACTTGTCTACCCTGCCTGCTGACCTAGGTCCCTTAGGGTGTCAGCACACACCCACAGACAATTAATTCTGGACACACAGGTTTGCAGGCACCTCCTGAAGCAAGGCAATCCCACTGCCCATATATAGAAAGGTAAGCATGGGAATCAGCCTGAATGTGGCAACTATCTGGATTTTTTTTTATTACAGTCACCATTATAATGTCTTTCTTTACAGTACAGAACATAAAATTGGTTACTGGATACAACTGTCAGTGAAAAGCTAAATTATATGACAGTATACCATTTGCACTGTCTATCCTTTTTTTTAACTTGCACTGAGTCATGTGTTTCCAGCAATAAGAACTAGATAACCAGAAGACCTTCTCCCTACAGAACACCTAGAAATGTGGCCACATAGCATAGCCAGCCTTTTACAGAGTAAGAGAAATCTCCAGAATTCAAAAGTGAAGAAGGAACTGAAAATCAGAATGGTAGGCATGTGAGCCAATGTGAAGTCCTTGGGGAGAGGGTTAGGGAAATATGATTTCCTGATGGTCTTGGAGTTTGCTTGCCATATGAGACACTAGGTAAAACTTTGACGTATAGAAGGTAGGAAGCTGGATCTCAGATGCCTCCGCATAAAATTAAGACCCTCCAAAGACCACATTCTCAGTGAAAGGTGTTGTTCAGTCCATAAGAAGCTTATCTGTCTTTATCTGGGCTCAAAATTGGATAAAATTTGAACTACAGGCCTACCTCATCTAGGATTGAGGTTTAAATTTACAATATATGTGTGGTCTGGGAATCCCTGAGGTGAGAAATTGATACAAATATGGTCCTGGCTTAATGATAACCTTTTGCAAGCAAAAGCAATCCCAAAACTTCTGGAGGTAAATACCCTCAGCAAAGGTTGCACACAATTCTGAGAGAGAAAATCCTACTGATGAAGAGCTTATAATCTGAAGTAATAAAACCCACCAGACAATAAACTAGTTGAGTACATTAGCAAACAAATCAAGCTGTAGAATTAGACTCATAAGAACCTAAGATAATAGAAATATGACAGAAACAACAAATAATGTATTTATAATGACTGAAGATATAAAGTAGGAATCAACAACATAAGAAAAGAACTATACAACAGGCATATTTGAAAAGGAACAAAACAGAACTGCAAATGAAAAACACACTCCTTTAAATTATAAACACAATGGAGGGATTAAATAGTAGACTTGATACCACCGAAGAGAAGCTCTGTGTAATGGAAGGAAGATCTGAGGAAATTCCTTGGAATGCAGGGTAGAGGGATAAAGAGAGAAAACATGAAAGCAAGATTTAAGAGACATGAGAATAAGAATGCCCAACATACTGCTATCAAAGGAAAGAATTAAGAGAATGGAGGAGAGTGAAATTTGAAATGTAAATGATTTATAATTTTCTAGTGTTGATGAAATAGGAATTCTCAGATTTAGGAATCACAGTTAATCTGCAACAAATACAAAAAAAGATAAAATAAATCCAAACCAAGACATGTCACAAGGAAACTGTAAAATGACAGAGGTATACCAGTTAGAAGAAAGTATAGACTACCTGCAATGGAACAGTCAGCAACAAAGAGCCTTCTCAACAGCAATAGCATCAGGAGGCAAGAGAACAGTATTTTGAAAATAATGAGAGAAAAATAACTATAATTTGATCCTTGCTGAATTAAATATGCAAGTGTGAAGATTACAGATATTTTCAAAGACTAGAAAAGTTTCCCCACTAAAAGACTAAAAGGATATTTTTCAGGAAGAAAGGAAATTTTACTCAAAACAAAGAACTGAGAAGCAAGGAGAAATTGTGAAGAAAAAATAATTTGATAAACATGAGACTAAATCTGAACAAATGCTGACTATAAAATTTAGTAATGAAAATGGTCCACTTAAGAGTATAAAAACAAAGTAAAACTAAAATACAGAACAACAATATATATGTGTCAGGAGGTAGTAATTGGGGTCAAAATCTAAGATGCTTGGTTGACTGGGAGAAGGGTAAAGATACTTCAGACCTTGTTAAATCAAACATATATATTAAAACAGGGTCTGTTTCTGTAAAGACCGGCAGCCTTAGAAACCCTCTGTGCAGTTCCACTCTGTCCTCTAGGAGCGCTGTCAGTCGGAATCGACTTCACAGCAGTGGGTGTGGTTTGGGCTTTGCTTCCATGAAGATTGACAGCCTTGGTGGCCCTTGGGGCAGTTCCACTCTGTCCTTTAGGGGCACTATGAGTTGGAATTGACTTGACAGCAGTGGGTGTGGTTGGGACTTTGCAGTGGGCTTGGTTTGGGCTTTGCTTCCCTGAAGGTAAGGAGCTCTGGTAGCATAGTGCCTAAGGCACTTGACTGCTAACCAGAAGGCTGGCGGTTCAAACCCACCAGCCACTCCTCAGAAGGAAGATGGGGCAATCTACTTCCATAGTGATACTGCCTCGGAAAGGGGGTCACTATGAGTCGGGCCTGACTTGAAGGCACATAACAACAACAAAAACAACATTAAAATATAGCTGCTGAACTAGTAGAGGGGAAAAGAAACCTCAATAATTGCAATAGAAAGTAGGAAAAGATGAAAAAAAAAAAAAAGAAAAAAGAAAAAACCCACAGAAAATGTAGGGTAAAGATAAAGCACAAAATAAGATGTACACAAGCTTAACACTGATAGAAAGTAAACTTCTAAAAATTCACTTTAACAACATGGTTATAACATTTTCTCTAACATCTCACTTCTAGCAGCTATAATAATAAAAATGACTTTAGAATACTTTACAGTATTCTAAAAGATTTTTCCATACAGTGCATCATTATTTTTCTTTACAACAATCCTACTGTGTAGATTTTATAATCGGCCATACTTTACCAAAGATGAAACTGAACTGAGGGTCATAGAGTATAACTCTTACTCAAATGTCATACTGGAAAACAAGTCTCTAGACATGGAACCCATTACTATTTCCACTGCAGCACAGCATTCTCCTCATCTTTCTGAGTCTCATTTCCCTCCTTCCTCAAGAAGAACAAGGTATCACTGAAAAGTAGTCATGATCCTTTCAATCTCTGTCTTATTGATGATAAATGCTCTCACCTTCTAGCAAATGTGAATGAATGAATGAATGAATACTACTTACATTTTTCAAGAAACCACAGTAGGTTACATATTGAGTCAACACAAACAACACATGCTGGTTGGTATTCAAGGTTGTCCACTCTCTGGCCCCCAGTTTATCCATCCATGTCTCTACTAACTTTGTTTCTTCCACATAAACTCTAATTATGTGAGTTTTCTTAATGGTTCCTGAAGGGCTGTGATAATTCCTGCCTCAGTCTTCTACCTACCCCAACACTAAAAAAAGAAAAACTAAACTCACTGTCATCGAGTCAGATCCGACTCATAGTGACCCCTCCTTGGGTTTCCAAGGTGGTATCACTACGGAAGTAGATTGCCCAATCTTCCTCCCGAGGAGTGGCTGGTGGGTTTGAACCTTCTGAGGAAGCTGGTGGTTAGCCTTAGGCACTATGCTACCAGAACCCCAATACATCCCCTCCTTATTGCTAAGACCCTGCCATCTAAGGTCCATCTCAAGCCCCAACACCTCCCTTCAAGTTGCCTCCACCATCTCCTTAATGGCTGAGAAGTCTTCTAGTAAAAGAATACAATGCAGTTTTTGACTCTCTCTAGTGTTTTTCTCAGGTGGCATAGTGGGTAAGGCATTTGGCTGCTAACCAGACAGCTGGCAGTTCATAACCCACCAGCTGCTCTACAGGAGGAAGATGAGGCAAGCTACTTCTGTTACTTCCTTGGAAACCCAGTGGGGGTGGCTATGAGTCGGAATCCATTCGATGGCAGCGGGGTTTGTTTTGTTCGTTTGTTTGTTTAGTGTTTCTCTGGAATCCCTGGGTGGTGCAAAGGCTAGGGCTACTAATCAAAAACCCACTGCCATAGAGTGGATTAGACTCATAGAGATCCTATTCAACAGAGTAGAACTACCCCCATAGGGTTTCCAAGGCTATAAATCTTTATAGAAGCAGACTGCCTCATCTTTCTCCCACAGAGTGGCTGATGGGTTTGATCTGCTGGCCTTTTAGTTAGCATCCATATGCTTTAACCACTGTACCACCAGAGCTCTTTCTGCTAATCGAAAGGTGCCCCAAAGTAAAGGCCCAGTGGGCAATCTACCTCTGAAAAATCAGGTACTAAAAACACTATGGAGCAGGGTTCTACTCTGACACACACTGGGCTGCCATTTCAGAGTTGACTTGATAGCAACTGGTACTGACAGTATTTCTCTAGTTAATCATCCCCCTTTCATCCCCAAACAGATTGTAAGTATCTTATGGACAAAACATTTACTTCTTTAGGCAGTCAGAAAAAATTGTGTTGAATGCCTTCTCTGCCTAGGGGCTGTGCTAAATGCTAAGGATATAAAAAGGGGCAAACCCTAACTGATACTTGTTCATTTGTGAATTGTGTGTGGAACTCTATGGTTTAGTGGAATTTCAAAGGCTACATTTTATAAATCATGTTATTTCACACATGTACATGAATGATCCATCCTGGTCTTCAAATAACACTGTTGCCACTGTAGTCCTTTGAAAACAGTTTATAAATGTCTGTATACACAGAATAGCACACCCTCTTTGTTTGTGGCTTAACATGGAAGAAGTTATAATAGTTTACAAACAACTTCTTGTTGCTTCTCTCAGATACTGGACATTCAAAATATATTTGCTGAATAATAGCTATTTTGCAAACCCTATTTTGGACATCAGTTTCAACTGCTTTCCCTCAACCATTATCTTGCAGGCTTGTTAACTACCAAACTTAGTGTATGATTACTCAAATTAATTCAATAAATATCAGTTGGATATTTGCTTGGTTTTACTTATTCTGTTTTACCCAACTTACCCATTAAATATCAAGTAAGGACATGGTAAAAGGGTAATTAACAAAAACGGGAGAAGCAATGATTGGGAGCACACCTTATCCATACAAATCATCCCCGAGCAGTTGAGAGCACAATCTATTTAACAGTAGGTTGGGATTTTCCTGACTCATAACTTCTCCCATAAAATGCAGGATCATCATCACTACATCCTCTCTAAAGTCCAAACATCAAATCAAAGTCAGCTTATAATTATATAATATCAAAGATCCCACAAACATTTCCTTATAGGTTCAACAACTTGCTTCCCTGTGACCTGTTTGGCAGCCAGGAGACTGGTCAGATTTGGATCATGGAATTTAACATTTTTTTTTTCTTTAGAAGCAAGTATCAAGGCAGAAAATACATTATGCTGAAACACTAAGAGACTGAAAAACAAAATTCTAACATTGTTCTAGCATTTCACAGTAAATCAGATTTGTTAAGAAACAAAAGGACAAAGTACTCTCTCTCCCCTCAAAAAATGAGATAGTCCCACCACAACCACCCTTCAACAAAGAACTCATAATTAAACTATCCATAAATAATCAACAATGGACTATTCCAATTACTGCACTAGGGCCAGCAGATGAGGGGACCAGGGTATGGAGTCCCTGGATGGTGCAAATCATTATTTCACTTGGCTGCTAACAAGAAGGTTGGAGGTTCTAGTCCACCCAGAGGCACCTTGGAAGAGAAGGTCTGGGTAATCTACTTCAAAATTAATCAGACATTGGAACCCTTTGGAGCTCAGTTCTATTCTGACACACAAGAGTCAGAATTGACTTGACAGCAACTGGTAGAAGAGAACATTGGTGAACAGGAAAGCAGTCTTCATAACTACTTCAAAGCAGAGGGCGCCAACATTCCCAAGCAGCCCAATGGAAATTTGGGAAATAATTGCAAATGATCTCTTCAGTAATTTAGCACCTGTTCTTGTCCCACGGCTCATCATCTATGAATCCCTGGCTCTTTCCTGTGCCTCCCTAACCTGAAACTATTCTATCAAAAATTATCCCTTGACTTCCCTCCAACAAAAAGCCTCTGTTGGTATCTCAATTTTTCAGGGCCCTGCTCTTGGTTAAGGAACTGATCAGGTCTGAAGCATGAGTTGCTTAAGGCTATTATTTAAATGGATTAACACTAGCTGGTTATTTCCTTTTTTCAAAGATTCCTCTTGGAGATACACCTTTGCCCAAAGGAACGGTAATGATGGTCAGAATTTCAGGCTCTAAGTAGGAAATGTGAGTTGTGCTTTTATAAAGCAGTAGAAATTTAAATCTTTATAGGATCACCAGTTTGTGCAGCAGGTGGATGGCAGTATAGGCTGTAGAACAAAAGGGCTCAGAGCACAGGAAGTCTGCCATGCTCCCTCTGATACTATTAATTGCACAAGAATCTCACAATAAGCATGGGAGGAATATAAGTCTCACCCTTCTGTGTGCTATGGAAAGGAGTCCAGGAGTCTCTCACTTGCTTCAGGCTACCAGAAAACAGTGGTGAGGTTTAAGTATTAATTCCCTTGAGGTCCACAAAACCCACAATAGTTACAGCCCCCTTCCACAGACCAGTCTCCAGTGGCCACTCTTCTCACCATCACCAAACAACTTATTTTTATAAATTGAAATAATGCTTTTTGTACTGTATCATAATACTAATACATAATTAATACACATAAGAAATACATGTGCCTAAGATACTCTGTAGGAGCTCTGGTAGCATAGTGGCTAAGACACTTGCCTGCTAACCAGACAGCTGGCGGTTCAAACCCACCAGCCACTCCTCAGAAGGAAGGTTGGGCAATCCTACTTCCATAGTGATACTGCCTCGGAAACCCAAGGAGGGGTCGCTATGAGTCAGGTTTGACTCGACGGCACATAACAACAACAACAACAAAGATATTCTGTAGTCTGTCTTTCAACTTATTAACTCTCCTCATTATCCTGACATGATTTTTCAGAAAGTTTTTTGTATCTTCCTGAAAGTTTACTGAAATTAATCAATATCATTGCTACTCTCAGAGATGACCATGCTTGATGGGCATGTGCAGACTAATAACTAGGCACACAAAAAACAGACACAAGAGAAAATTAGTTTCATTATAATATCTGTAACTAGTGCTATGTCAATCTTCTGAGCTTTTATTCAACAGGCTTCAGAAGCTGGTGGTTGTGCAACCCCCGAGGAGTACTTCTGGAATTATGCTTCAAAGGAGCTACAAATGACTCTCATTTCTCATATGAAATGATGTTCAATATCACATATAATAAGAGAAATGTATGTTTAAACTACTTTTTAATATACTTTTCCACTTACCAGTGGCAAAAATCAAGTTTGTTAATATCCAAGGCTGGGGAGGGTATAGGAAACCAGGTACCATTTTCTACATAGTGGGTGGGGGTATCTCATAGCTATCCAGGGCTGCTGTAACAGAAACACCGCAAGTGGGTGGCTTTAACAAACAGAAGTTCATTGTCTTACTGTTTAGGAGGCCAGAAGTCCAAATTCATGGCACTGGCTCTAAGGGAAGGCTTTCTCTCTGTGTTGGCTCTGAGGGAACGTCCTTGACTTTTTTCAGCTTCTGTTTCTTGGTCCCTTGGAGATCTTCATGTGGCTTGGCATCTACCTTCCCACATCTCTGCTTTTTTGCTGTGCTCTTTTAGATCTCAAAAGAGACTGATTTAAGATATATCCTTAACTAATATTGCTTATTAACATAACAAAGAAAACCCTATTCCCAAATGAGATTATAACCACAGGTATAGTAGGATTTACAAAACATATTTGTGGGGGACACAATTCAATCCATAACAGACTGTCGATTTGCAAAACACCTTTGGTAAGTAGCTTGTCCATATTTATCAAAACAAACAATAAGCGTACTCTCTCTGATTCAGGATCTTCTAGAAATGTAACCTATATATATTTTCACATAGGGTGTGTTGTTTGGGTTGGGTGACGTTTGAAACCTGCCTAAACTGCTCTTCATAGGAAAGGAATAAATAAATTATTGCACATCCAACATAAAAACCAAACCCACTGCCATCAAGTTGATTCTGACTCACAGTGACTCCCATTGGGTTTCCAAGGCTGTAAATCTTTATGGAAGTAGATTGCTTCATCTTCCTCCTGTGGAGCAGCTGGTGGATTTGAACCACCAACCTTCTGGTTAGCAGCCAAATGCCTTATCCACTATACCACTAGAGCTCCTTACTGTACATTCAGTAATAGAATTATATATGGCTGTTAAAAAGAATGAGACAGAATCATATATATCCACATGGAATCAACTACTGAATACATTGTTATATGAAAAAGAGCTATCTGTTTATATGTGTGTAGTTACTGTTTTATTTTTTGTTTGTTTAGTTATTATTTATCTGTGGAAAAATACACAAGAAAATGATAGCAATGCCGGACTTTGGTCAAAGGAGCTGACGTATCAGAAGTCAGGATGTGATATGGGAAGACTTGCTTTATTCTGTTTATCCTTCAACCATGCTGACATATGTGTTAACTTTTTTTCATTAAATCTATATTAAACAAACCAACAAAGTACAATCTTTGAACCTGGGTTTCTGGGAACTCATCTTTCCCCTTTACTTAGTTGTTGTTGGTGTTGTTATGTGCCGTCGAGTCGGGCCCAACTCACAGCGACCCCTCCTTGGGTTTCCGAGGCAGTATCATTATGGAAGTAGATTGCCCCATCTTCCTTCCAAGGAGTGGTTGGTGGGTTTGAACCACCAGCCTTCTGGTTAGCAGTCGAGTGTCTTAGACACTATGCTACCATAGCTCCTTTACTTAGTAGAATATGAAAATCTAAAGAAAACCATAAATTTAGGTTACTTTAAAATTGTTTTTAAGAAGTCATATGATTTTAGAGCTGGAAATTACTCTCAATTAACCTAGGAGATAGCTAGATTAATATGCTTATTTTAGAGATGAAGATAGGGAGAGAAGGTTCCCAAGCTCCAAACTCACAAACAAAGAGAGTGGCAGAATATCATTTACCAAACATCTGCTGAGTGCACATAGTAGGCACTGCATATATGTTATCCTGCTTAGCTCACCCAGGTCGCCTGATCACTAGCCCAGAGTTTTTCCTGAAAACACAAGATGTTGGTGACCAGTGAGAAACTAGATGGTTTCTGTGATGTTTAGCCTCTGAGTACATCTCAATGGTATGCACAGCTAAGCCATAGAAACAGTAACCATAAGTGATAGTAATGAGAAGTTATACAGACAGAGTAGAAATCTGAAATGAAACCAAAATAAATAAATAAATAAATAAACCTCTACTGAAGTCCACATAGGAGTTAGAGAATGGACTCTAGGTTTGGACCAGGCACAAAGGACATGACAGCCTTTGGGAAGTCAGACCAATTCAACCTAAACCAAGTCCAACTGACTCTTTATGTTAATATTAAAGGGTACAGCCAAGCCTACAGCAGCAATGCTAGGAAATGTCTAGGTCATCCAGAACTAGCTGCCATCAAGTCGACTCCAACTCATGGTGACCTCATGTGTGTCAGATTAGAACTGTGCTCCATAGAGTTTTTCAATGACTGATTTTTTGGAAGCAGATTGCCATGCCTTTCTGATGAGGTACCTATGGGTAGACTTGAACCTCCAACCTTTCAGTTAGCAGCTGAGCGTGTTAACTGTTTACACCACCCAGGGACCCCACAAGATTATTAGAGTTCTAATTGCTCACAGCTGAATATTCCTCTTATTCTAATGTGGTTATAAACATCTCAAATTCACCCATTTTTTTCCTCCTTACTGGTGATTTAATGAAGCCTCAGGACATCAGACACAATACTGGGTAGTTAGGTGGCTTATGAAAGCTTCAAACTGGGAGCTGGGAGAAAAGAGTAGGTTAGACCCCCATCCAGCAGGCTGAAAAAAGAAGAGAGGTTGAGGGTATCTAATTTAGACTTACTGAAGCAACTTCATTCCCATGTAATCCCTTTGTCTAAATATCAGGCAGTATTCAAGCAGTTATAAACAACTTCAATGCAAAAAATATACTCCACTAAATCTGAACCATGGAAAACAGCACTGTCAAGGCAGAAACAATAACCCACTTAATTGTGTTTCTCTAAGTGTTCATTCCAGAGAAGTAGGAAGAGCCTATTTATCCATTAGCTTAGTTTAATTGATTAGGCCTCACTAGCAACTTGGGTTAGTGAGAACCTAAACAGAAGCCTAACCCTTAGAATTAAATTTGGGCAGTCTGGTTAACTTCTTAATGAGAAGCAGTGACCAGTTGTGCACTCAGATGTGTACATTTAGAGCAGGTACCACAGAGAAGTCCATGTGGCAAGGTAACAATGTAATATAAGGAACTAATTTTAAGGATGAAGAACCAAAGCCTTCAGTAGTAACCTGTAAAAGGCCACTCCTGCTAGATGGAGGCAGAGCCAGACTAGAACTCTTTCTGCTGCATCATGCTGATGAATAATCTTTCTTAGGTAACAGGGCTTTAACATGTTGTCAAGAAGCCTTCCTAGTTAAGCATTTAATATAAATTACTTATAAGTATTATATCAATAAGTGTGATGCCAAAGGGCCAAAAAGAAGAGAAAATGATTACTTATAGACCACTCCTAAGTATATAAGAGGAAAAAAAGGCAGGGAAGGGTTCCTAAATATGACAGTGGAGTACCTAGGTGGTGCAAAAGGGAACCGAAAAGTTGGAAGTTTGAATCCACTCATAGGTGCCTTCGAAGAAAGGCCTGGTGATCTAAAAAAAAGTCAGCCTCTAAAAAACCCTATGGGGCACAATTCTCTTCTGACACATATGGGTTCACCATTAGTCAGAGCTGATGCCTCTCTAACTGCTTACTAGTTAAATGTGATATTAGGAAAACAAGGAAAGGGGAAGGGCTAATGTATTAAACCTACTTCATAGGTATCTTAGAATAGTGATTAGGAGAATTAATACTATATGTGTGCTTAAAGGAGCTCTGGTGGCTAAGTGGCTAAAGCATTTGGCTGCTAATGAAAATGCTGGCAGAGTAAACCTACTAACCACTTAGCAGAAGATGAGACAGTCTGCTTTCATAAAGATTTACAGCACTGGAAAGCCTATGGGGCAATTCTACTCTGTCTTATAGGGTCACCATGAGTCAGAATCAACTTGATGACAGTAGGTTTGGGTTTTTGTTTTATGTATGTTTAACCAGTCTTAGCAGTAATTCTTGTTACTATTATCAGTATCATATTTTCTAAGAACAAATGGGAATGCAAGAATTACAAAAAGTAGGATCTGGTCCATCATCTTATCTTCAACATATATGCAAATGAATTAAACAAAAATATGTATTCAGCACCATTTTCCTGAATTAAATTCTGTATCTTTTAAGTCTAATGGAGAAAGTGTTAAACTGCTTTTCTTAATATTCCCATGCCCAAAGAATCCTTTTACTTTTCCTTGATTTCCAGCCTCCAAAGGAAAGTAGCTCTCAAACTAGAAGTAACTATGTTAGAAACAGTTCCCATGATTCCTATTCACTAAGTGTTCATTGTTAGTACACACTTACTTGCCCATGTTCTTTCTTTCTTGTACCACCTGATTCAGATGTAATTAGTGACCCTGAAAACAGGATGTTTGTCCTTGACATACTCATATAATGCCAGAAACTCTGAAAACCAGTGTGATATGGAAATAGATTTTTTAAAATAAAAAAACTCAAAGGATGGGATAAAATTTCTTAGAAGCCATGACCTTGTCCATATTTAAAATATAACAATATCTGTAATAGTTTTTCAGACCTTTGAATTTAGCCTCAGTCAAACTTGACCATATTGTCTCTGTATTCACTGTTTTCATGCAGGTTCTTCTACTAGTTGGTGTTTAATCCACTTCTATAGCCTTCCTTTCAAAGCCCAGGGCTCCAGGATTGTCTTTTGTATGTGTGTCAATTGGTTTCTCTTTTCTTTGTTGAAGAGGATCTGTGTAGCTTGCCTGCCTATTCAACCATGTTATCCAAACTTCACCATATTGTCTTCTCACATTTCTTTAAAGATAAACTAGTTCCATGGTATCTAGTGTTTCCCTTCCCCTACCTCTCTCTTTTGTATTACATTGAAATGTGCAAAGATCTAGACTTAGAAAAACAAATGGCGAGAATATGATTGGCATTTCTCAAGCTGAAAGAACTGAAAGAAAAAAATCTAAACCTCAAGTTGCAATACTGAAGGATGCTATGGGCAAAATATTGAACAGCACAAGAAGCATCAAAAGAAGATGGAAGAGGCGGGGCAAGATGGCGGACTAGGCAGAAGGATTGCACAGACCCTCTTCAACAAAGAAAAGGAAAACCAATTAA
>NW_006921934.1:1381848-1386953 GCF_000298275.1 Orycteropus afer afer
GGTCAATGACATGAGACAAAGTATATGTGAACTGCTGTATGAAAAGTGAATTTACTCTGTAAATCTTCACCCAAATCCTAATAAAAAAAAAAAAAAGAAAAAAAATATATTATGTGGTCCTATTATTTTAAAAAGGAATATACACATAAAAAGAAACATTATTTGATGGTTACCAGGGTTGGGAAGGAGTAATCACTGTCTAGATAGTAGACACTTGTTATATTTGGTGATGGGAAAGGCAATACCAAATTGAGGTAGAATTCACATAACTTGACCAAAGGAAATGAAGACACTAAAAAGTATACAAGAAAAAGGAACAACTTTAGTAAATGGTATAACATTCAATTTTGCAACAACAGTAATAACAACCAAAAAAAAGCACGTATGTGGTTACATAGGTAGAAGTATATGTACATATGTCTATATGAAGGCATATGTGAGTGCATCCTGTGTAGTATACCAAAACCAAACTCACTGCCGTGGAGTTGACTCTGATTCATAGTGAACTCCTTGGGTTTCACTATGGAAACAGATTGCCCAATCTTCCTTCTAAAGAGTGGCTGGTGGGTTTGAACCGCCAGCCTTCTAGTTAGCAGTCAAATGCCTTAGGCACTATGCCACCAGAGCTCCCTGTGTAGTACAGGTGTACCTACAAAACCAAACCTACTGCCTTCTAGTCAATTCTGACTCATAAGTGACCCTAAAGGACGACCGAGCAGAACTGCCCCACAGGGTTTCCCCATAGGGCTTCTTTACGGAAGCAGACTGCCTCATCTTTCTCTGGCAGGGTTGACCGCTAGATTCAAACTGCTGACCTTATTGTTAGAAGCCAAATGCTTTAACCACTATGCCACAAGAGCTTTATGCCACCAGAGCTTCTGGTGTATCTATAAACTAAGACCAAACTCACTGCCATTGAGTCCATTCCGACTTATAGTGACCCCCGTTGGGCTTCCAAGGCTGTAAACCTTTACAGAAGCAGAACTGCCTTACTTTTCTTCCACAGAGCAGCTTATGGGTTTGAAACACTGACTTTTTGTTAGTAGCCAAGTGTCTTAACCACTACACTACCAGAGCTCTTTGGTGTATGTAAGCTCCTAGGAATATTGAAACAACTCATGGAATTGGTTTACTGAGATGAAGGGCTTAGGACCATGGTCTCATGGGATAACTTTAGTCAGCTGAAATAACATAGTCCATAAAGATATCTAGTTTGGTGAGTAGTGCCTGTGGTCTTAAAAGCTTGTGAGCAGCTTAGACACAACTATTGCTTTCTACTCATCTGGAGTAAAGTAGAATGATGGAAACCAAAGATTCAAGTAAGAAACTAGTCCACAGGACTAACAGCCTACAAAAACCATGGCCCCTTCTAACCTGAGACCAGAGAACTACCACATTCTTTGCATATGATATGTCCATGTAAATAAAATGCACATCATATAATGTGTTTGTGTGAATAGGAAATGAACACGTAGGGGAGTTGCACAGTTTGCAAAAAAACTGTACACGTTATTTGTGTAAAAATATGGTAGATGGTTCCTGGCTACCACCATTGACCATTCTGATCAGGGACACAACTGAAGGTCCCATTTAGAATGAGAGAAAAATGTAAAACAAAATTCAAATTCATATATAAAAAAAAAAAAAGAACAGAGTTATTGGACTGATAGTGACTATGACCCTAATGAACCCTTTTAATCTAGAACTGAAACCACTCCTGCAGGTCACCTTTCAGCCAAACAATAGACTGGATTATAAAATAAACAATATCACTTGTGACTAATATATACTTAAACAATTAACTACATGAGACCAAATGGTCACCATTTACCCAAAAGCGAAGATGAGAAGGCAAGGAGGAGAAGGGAAGCTAGATCAATAGAAACAGAAAAAAAACTGAATGAAAATAATGAGAATGGTGATATATTGTGAAGATTGTACCCAAAGTCATGGAACAATTTGTATAAAACTTGTTAAATGGGAACCTAATCCATTGTGTTCACCTAAAGAACAATAAAATGTTGAAAAAGGGGAAAAAAGAGAATATAATAAAAAGCTCTCTTAACAAATTTCCACATAGCTAACTTGTCAGATAAATGTATTAGGCTGGTTCATTTGGTCCCAATATTGAATCTCATTAGAAATCTCAACTTTTAATCTAGTTTCTCTTCCTCAAGAGGACAAATGTTGATATATTCTCTAAAACAGTCAGATCCAAAGTAATATAACCACTATTCATTAAGAGACAAGGTTCTTTCAAAGTGAACAGCTGTTGGTACACAGTAGGAACTCAATAAATGTTTGCTGAATGAACTACTCTGTTCGTAAACCTTAAAAATAATTCGCTATATAGCCAACTCAACAGGAAGAGCATTTCTTGGCAGATGATTTTATGTCACTGGAGTCTTTCCATCCTAGGATGGATATAAGGTTCGATGGATAAAGTTTGGCCAAGAAAATAGAGAGTAAGGTCACGTCTTAGAACTTGGTGGCCAAACTGCTAAAGAACCATTGTGATTATAATTTCCAGCTCAATAGCTCAGAAAAGCTAAACTTCCTGACTTTGATTTGGTTTAGTTTTAAGTGATTTCTAAAGCAGACTGTGGCATTCATCAGTCTTCCTACATGTTTGGTCCAAATAGGTTTAGAAAAGCATGTTTCCTGGCATGACAGAGTTCTCCAGGAGTGAGAACCACCAGTAATGCTGCCCCATGGGCCATGTTTTAACACACCAAACAGCCTCATGGTATCATCAGAAGAATCCATGATGCTTAATTTCTAGCCTGTACAATGAGGCCATTTAGTAAAAATACAGCTTTCTGCCTTTTTGTGGTCTAACTCCTCTAGTGTATGTCACTATTAAATAATCAGGTAAGAAAGTTTCAAAAGAAAAAAAAAGTGTAAAACAAAAAACACTTGGCAGGGTCCATATAGGAGCTCTGGTGGCATAGTATCTAAGGCATTTGACTGTTAATCCGAAGACTGGCAGTTCAAACCCACCATCCACTCCTCCAAAGGAAGGTTGGGCAATCTACTTCTGTAGTGATACTGCCTGGGAAACCAAAGGAGGGGTTGCTATGAGTCGGATTTGACTCGATGGCAGTGAGTTTGTGGGTTTCTTTTTTTTTTTTAGGGTCCATGTGGAGACTTGGAAAATCAACTGCACAGTGAAAAACATTTCCCTGATGCCTAAGTACATAAGCTGCCTCAGCCCAGCAGTAGAGTAAGGTTCTTCTCCCCAACAAGATGCTCCATATCCAATATAAGAAAATAATGCAGTTAGGATGCTTTGTATTTTAGCTTTTACAATTACTAAACAAGAAGATGCCTGCGGCTTGAAAATTCAGAACAGCATTATTCTTCTGCCTTCAGGAGAGAGTAAGAAGTGCTGAATTATGAACATCTCTCTTAATAAAACTCAGATATTAATTATGCATCAAGCAGCAATCCATAGCCACCCCATGTAGGGCTAATCCAATAACAACACTCAGCTCGGGGAAAGACAAAACATGGTGCAGTCACCTCTCTGACGTTTCATCACAATGGAGAACGTCTGTTCGAAATCCCTCCAGAAAATCTTTTTATGAAGGAGTGATGCACTAAAACCCTCCACTCTTCCAGGTGTCACTTTTAATTATAAGCAGCATATGAGTGACATTTATTTACCCAAATGATTCTTGGTGAGTTGGGAACTGAGGGGGAAGGAACCAACTGCTGTTTATTAGTCAGAAGACTAAAAAAAGCAGCACACACAGTAGGCACTAATAGATGTGTGTTCCCAGCATTAAGAGTAAAATAACCAATAAAAAACCTTATACATGATTAAGCATGTGTGTAGGCTGAGTATTCTAAGCAGAAGAATGGAAGAAATACCAATGTAAGTAAGTTCATGTTCATTTAAATTAGAGGATTTAATGCAGAAAGAGTCCTGACATCTGGGTCTTTCCTGTCCTACTTGTCAGCTTCCTAAAAAGGTAAGACAGGATCATCAATCTTATTGTCAACTATGGTTATGAAAAATGCTGCTTTTATGTGCTGTAGGAACTAAGAGTTTATACTTGTGAGAGAATTCCTGTCAGGCTTTTCCTTTCTCTCCTTCTTGAAAGATGGTCTTAACTACTTTTCACCTGACACAGAAAAGAATGGACCTTACCAGAATCATGTGACCGGTGGAGATGTCCATGTTAGACTGAACCGGCTCCTCTGACCAGGACGAGGTGCTGCTCCGAGCCGAGGGGCTGGGCATCGGCCCATCACTGAACTGAGAGGAGACACTATTGATACGGGAAGTGTGCAGGGGCTCCGGGCGCTCTGAAGACCTCACGGCCATGCGCTGCCGACACAGCTCCTGGAAGGCAGGGAGAGAATCAGAGGATTAATGTTGGTCATGCGGAAAGCTGAGTGGACAAGGGACTGGCAGTGCCACTGCAGTACTGCTTTAATTTTCTTCTCACCTATGTTCTAGTCCTCCTTTGATTCCCACCTGGCCTTGCCTTCCTGCCATCACATGGTCCTGGGACATTCTGCTTCAACATACTCCATTCATATTCTCTGAATAACACCTTTTTGTCAGGCACTGTGTTCTGTAGGGGGTCCCTGGGTGGTACAAAGAGTTAACACTCAGCTGCTCACTAAAAGATTCTGGAGGTTTGAGTCTATCCAGAGGAACCTCAAAAGAAAGGCCTGGTGATCTACTTCCAAAAACCCACCACTGAAAACCCTCTGGAGTACAGTTTTATTCTGATACTCATGAGGTCACCATGTGTTGGAGTTGACCTGATGGCAACTATTTTGGTTTGGTTTCTGGTGTTCTATAGGCACTTGCATATCTTTGCATTATAGCAGTCTGACTAAGCAAGAAGAGTAAGAAGTTATAGTTACCCTTTTTCTTATTGCCTAACAAATAATATGAAGAATGCTTAGTTTTAAAACAAAATGAGGGGAGGCGGGGCAAGATGGCGGACTAGGCAGAAGGATTGCACAGACCCTCTTCAACAAAGAAAAGGGAAACCAATAAATACAGACACAGAAGATAATCTTGGACCCCTGAGCCTTGAAGGAAAGGATGCAGATTTGGACTAAACCCCAACTAGCAGAAGAATTTG
>NW_006921934.1:1394553-1435379 GCF_000298275.1 Orycteropus afer afer
AAAAAAAAGAGAAAAAAAAACAAAAAACAAAATGAATGCACACACACCCACCCACCCATATGTTGTTGTTATTGTTAGGTGCCGTCGAGTCGGCTCCAACTCATAGCAACCCTGTGTAAAACAGAACCAAACATTGCCCAGTCCTAAGCCAGCCTCACAATCCCTGCTATACCTGAGCCCATCACTGCAGCCACTGTGTCAATCCATCTCATTAAGGGCCTTCCCCTTTTTCTCTGACCCTCCACTTTACCAAGCATGATATCCTTCTCAGGGAATGTTCCCTTCTGACAAACACATATATACATATGTATAGATTCCCCTCCCCCCCAAAAAAAGGAAGGGCGTACTGGATACTACTGTGTAAACAAACTAAAATATTCTTAGAATTATGAAATGTTTATAATAACCTTTTTTTTCTCATTAAAATTCAGGCCATAATGGAAAGGAAGGGAGTTTTACATTATGGAGTGAAATATGGAAACTGGTACCATATATACACAAGTGTTCAGATGAAAAATATACACCAAATACCCTCTCTTCTCAAAACACCATCCAAACTGATAAAAGTCCATGTAGGAGTGAGTAAACAGAACCACACATTTGTTGTTGTTGTTGTGAGCTGCCTTCAAGATAGCCCCTGCTCACAGTAACCCCATGCATAACAGAACAAAACACTGTCTGGTTCTACATCCCCAAGATCAGCTGTAAATCAGACTACAACTGACAGAATGGTAGTGGCTACACTTGAGGTGCGGTGGCTAGTTTCCTATATGGAAAATGAAAACTCTATCAATGAAGCACCATTACCTCAAAGCCACATAGACAAAAAGTCTGCCTTTCTCACAAATACGTTTCTAGATTGAAAGAAAAATCTTAATACAATAGCCTAATAAAACTTCAATTAGAACATTAGAATGTCTTTGAACTTCCTTATACAAGGTCACATAAAAATATACTATAAAATGAACTTATTGAACACATGCCAACTGTCCACAAATAATGTGAACAGTGTCTAGAGCCTAGTAAAGCTAGGGAACTTAGATTGTTTAGATTTCATAGAACATCAGTATAGCTGCATATTACCTATTGGTTGTTACCTTATAGATTTAGCCCAGTGGCTTACCACCACTTCTGGCTAACAAAATATCATTTTGGAAGTATTATGACAGTAATGGTAACAGGAAGTCATCCTTTTTGCCCAGTGAAAACACACAACTGATTTGAGACATCATGAGAAAACAACTTCAAGAAAAATATATAAGAAAATCCAAGCTAAATAGAGGATTTGAAAATGTATCCATAGAAAAAGTAAATATTTCAAGATACAGCTCGTGTATGCTGCCTTCCTTTCCATTCTGGTAGCTCCGAGTATGCAAGGGGCAAGGGGTACACCACCCACTTGTACCCGACCAGCTGTATATACCAAAGGCACTCTCAGCACCCCAAGGCAATGGCTAAAGATCACCAAACACTTACATGTTTCCATTCCCCTTTTCACCCTGGGCTGCCACTTTCTTTGGCATTAAAGACTTTCATCAAGCCAACTAACACCAGGCTGAAAATATTCCCTCCCCGCTCAGCTCTCTATGGGAGATCCTGCACGTGATCCTGTGCACTCTTCTCCCGTGCTCACTAATAAGCCCTGATATACACACTGAGTCTTTGAGAAAAGATCCCCTTCTGGGGCTGGCGTCCAACATGTACCTTCAGTGCCCTGTTAGAGCAACTGGTGACAAGGACGATTACTGTGGGCATACGAGGAGAGACTGACAAAGAGGGGAGAAGGTGAACTTAAAATATAATTCTGGCTGTGGGGAAAAGAGCTCTCTAGAGAAAGGGAAAAATAAAGAGTACAGCATAAATGCATAGCTACCTCCTTTCTCATGTACTTTCCAGTGCTCATTAGCTTACAGAATTTTTAAACCATGAGTTTCTTTTAAAAATTGACACAAGTTTTCTCAGAGTCTAAAACAAAACAGAATAAACAAACAAACAAAAAGAAACCCAGAAACAATGGGTAATTTTAATAAGGTAGAGCTAGGTGACACTCGAAATCAACCCAAGTATATATTTCATTTATTCGTATTTATATATATTTATGCACATGGGATATAACTCGGTTTTAGAAGAAGCACACATGCACACAAAATGTGGCTAAAGTACTTCTATGCCTTTTTATATTTATCTAGAATGAAAGGAAGTCCAACCCAACCATAAAAACAACGATAGCATAGGCTAAGGGAATTCACAATACATCTTCCAAGAACGAGATACTTTGAAGAAGGAGATCTGCAATGTTTGAGATTTAATCAATGTGGCTGTGTCTACCCTGAGAATATGCTACTGATAAAACAGGTTCAGATGTCTGTTTTTCCATCAATGCCCACAGAGTTTAAGCACACCAACACTGGACTTTTCCAGGCCTGGACTTGAACTCTTTCTCTACCATGAACTCTCTATATGAATAGGGGTAAGTCATAGGTCTCTGTGAGCCACATTTTTTTCACTTTAAAAATGGAATATAGTCTTTAAAAGAGTTCATGTATACAAGCAAAATGCCGAAGAAGAGGCCTGCCCTCAAAATATTAATCAGTAAAATAGTAGTGGAAGTAAATGAAATAAAAATTAAAATACTTCTCTAAACTACAACAAAACTGTAGAAGGCTTGGCAAATTCAAAAACTATTTTTAAAGAAATCACAGAAGTTTGGGATTGGGCTAATAAAGAGATCATCTGTACATAACTCCTGATTTATGGGTTGATGATTTATGAGTTGCTAAGCTAACATAGTTATTTGGCAGTAGCGTGGGGCCAAGCACTAGCTGACTCATAGTCCAGTTCTCTTTCCATCACTATCTAGTGCTGATCCTCCTTTTAGGTCTTTTATTTAAAAAAATGCAAAGGAGAAAATCTGGATAAATATCTAAGCAAAACTGGTTCCTCACCCTGAAACCAACATAATGAATGTTTAACACCAGAAGCCTTGATTAGAAGAGGGATGCCTCCAAAGAAATGTTAGAGACACAAGAGCTTGGCAGTCAGAAAGGTGGGAAAACCACTGGAGTGATTGTTCTTACCCTTCACTGAGCAGGGGAAGCTGCAGGAGTAGCACCATATCTCAGAAGTAAAAAGACTCACTGTCCAATGTCAACGAGTGATCTTTGTGATCTAAGGGCTCTTTCAGTGCATGCTTTTATGTACAAATAAAAGCATTTGCTGCCTAAGGTGGGACACCTAATATTGAACTAACTGTTACTAAGTCTCTCTATAAAAAGAACTAAAACAGCTAATATCTGGGAGGTATAGAATTTCTCTGTAAAGTCTATTTAATTTTCTTCATTTTCTTGGCTCCCAGGAAACTCATTTATTCATTCATAGCCCTGGGGTCAGAATGCCTAATTTTAAATCCTGGCTTCAGCACTGACTTGCAGAGCTACTTTGGGTGAATTACCTGACCTGTCTATGTCTCAGTTTTCTTATCGGTGAAATGGTTGATAGCAATACCAACTTCAGAGTTGTTGTGAGGATTAAACAAGATAATATGCTTAGAATGTAGAATGAACATTCAGAACTGTGTCTGGCACATAGCAAGTTATTATTAGCCATTACTCAAGCCAAACTTATTGTCATCGAGTTGATTTTGACTCAAAGCAACCTCCACTGGGTTGTCAAGGCTGTAGATCTTTACAGAAGCAGACTGCCTCATCTTTCTTCTGCTGAGTGGCTGGTGGGTTTAAACTACTGAACTTTTAGTTAGCAGCCAAATGCTTTAACCACTACACCACCATACTTACTATTAGCTATTACTACTGATGCTCATTTATTCAACATCCAGCACCCACGATGCATCAAACACTATACCAGATGCCAGGTACACTGTGTTGAGCAAGACTAATAGAGACCAGACCAGGACTTTCCAGAGCTTACAATCCAGCAGGGAGCTGGGCATTAATGAGAATGAGAGTAAGGATAGCTAACTGTGCTGAGTGTTTCATAGGAAGGAAGTACAGACTGCTGTGGAGCCTAACAGCCAGGGACCTTCACCTGATCTGGAGGTGATGGAAAGCCTTGTTCAGTAGGTGACATCTGAACTAAAATCTCAAGGATCGGCAGCTAGTGAAAGGATTTCCTTCACAGAAGAGATGGCATGTGCAAAGATTTGCAGGTGAGAGAAAGTGTGGGGCCTAGAGGTGCTAAAGGAACGTTAGAGTGGATGAAGCTGTCATGTAGGAGCCAGAAGAATGAAAAATGACTCTCCTCTTATCAGTCCAGATTACATTACTGGCAATACTCTCTCTTTATATCTTCACTTTAACTGCTTCGACTAATGTACATTTTTATGATAAGTTTACTTTTTGGAAACAAGATGTGGAAAGCTAGAGCATCTGTCTAATTGGAAATAAGACAATCAGTAGTGTAGCATCTTGGGTGTCTGAAGGGAAAACGTTGTTATCCATTGTCTTACTTACGCTGCTGGGCTTTGAATATGCCCAAAGAGTATTTGTTCATTTCTAAGTTTGCATTTCATTTCAGCCAAGCCATTGCTAAGTCAGTGTGGACTTGTGACTAAAGTTCTCATGGGATCAACCAGAGGCAGTTGCTTCAAAACTGAATCTCAGGACATCCATAAAACATTTTGTTTTGCCACATTCTGTATGGCTAGGAAGAGGTCTTTTGGAATCTGAACTCCACCCTCACCCCAAAACAATGGTGCAGCAATAAGAAGTCCAGGGTTTATTTTTGCTTTTATTACTATTCGTGCCTGTGGAAAAATCACTTACCTTCTCTTGTCTCTTCTTATTTATTTGAGACAGGAATAAATAGTACACTACATGCATATTATTAAATTGTTGCATGAGTACAATAAAAAAATAAATGTTAAGGCTATTTTGAGGATATAATGACACAAAGGGAGCTCTGATGGCATAGTGCCTAAGGCACTTCACTGCTAACCAGAAGTCTGGTGGTTCAAACCCACCAGCAACTCCTCGGAAGGAAGATTGGGTAATTTACTTCCACAGTGATACGCCTTGGAAACCCAAGGAGGGGTCGCTATGAATTGGATCCCACTCAACGGCAATGAGTTTGGTTTTTGGTTTTGGTAATGATACAAACTTATAATAGATTTCAGAGTAATGGTACTGGCTGAGAATTACCATGTACATGTTCCTTGGAATATAAAGCAGCAGACCCTGTCTGATGTTTTCTTGAATGCTAAATACAATAATGGCACAGTGGTTAAAGCACTCAGCTGCTAACCAAAAGGTCAGCAGTTTGAACCCACCAGCTGCTCCATAGGAGAAAGATGTGGCAGTCTGCTTCTGTAAAGATTTACAGCCTTGGAAACCCTATGGGGCAGTTCTACTCTGTTCTACAGGGTCACTATGAGTCAAAATCGACTCGAGGGCAATGAGTTTTGTTTTGGTTATACCTATTCATTTGTGACAAAAATAGAGATGACTAAAAAGTTGTTTATTTTGAAATACCTATCTTTTCATTCTTGATGAACACATCAAGAATGTAGACACACCAGTTCTTCTCCTTATGGAAGGGAATCAGGGAATGAATTTAACTGAGGGCATCTCTCAATCACGTCTTGCTCTGCTATATACTACTAAATGGAGTCCCTTCTCCACTGTGTGGCCACCTAGGTGCCCTCCTTTCTGGGACACTGAGAGACCAGCTCACTCCCACTCGAAGCCTGCATCTCATTCTCCTCCCTTACTCCTATGTCATCCTTTTCTGGTGAACTCACAGGAAGCTCCAGATGTCAGGAGAGAGAGAAAGGAAAGAAGCAAAGAGAGCCTAGCTAATGTCCTCTTCTTTGCTTACTGACGAAATCTCTTAGGGACATCACCATATGGTCCTTTTAATTAGTCCTTTCAGTTGATTACAGCTTATAAATTAATAATAGAAATTTTGTATTCTATTCTCTGTCTTCTTACTCTAAAATTAAAATTTTCTAAAGAAAAAGGAACTTATTTTTAAAAAAGAAAAGAAAGTAGCAGCCTACTTGGCTTAGTAATGGTCTGGCCAGAATCAAGGAGACTCATTTAACAGTTTTTGAAATCCCTTCTAGGTTTATGATTCTGTGAAAATATTTCAGTGAGGCTTGATGCTAAATCTTGAAACAATGACATCAGCCTTGAGCTCATTAAAGATGCTATTGCTTATCTGTTTTGTTTCCTCTCCTGAGACTACAAAACTATTGCTTGCAGTCTCAGTGTGGTGCTACATTCTTCATTCTAAAAGTATCATCTATACCTTAAAAAAGCAATCACAGTCCACACAATGACAAATGAAGGCATGATCTTACTGACCCTCTAGGCAATGATCTAATGGATGGGTTGGGCATAAACATTTATTTAAAATGTAATTTGAAGTTTACAACATTAGTTCCCATTACATGGGAACTGCTATCAGACCAAAGCACTTCCTCTGCTTTTATTGCCCTACATTTATTATCAAACTTATATAGAGGGCACATGCAATATATTCTAGAAAACTCCTATCAGTAAGTGACAAAAAACTGCCACAGCCAAGATAAATATTCTGTAAATAATATTCTGTTAAGTGAGTTTAAAATATAGAGCTGTGATCATCTGTGCAGTGTATTTTATTTGAGCAAAAGATAATTGATAATGCCAAATAAACCATGGAAGCATGCTCCAAAAGAAACCTGGAGACTAGACCAATTATGTTTTAAAATTTCCCCAATTTATAATCCTGGCAGCAAGAAAAAAGAGCATAATCAACACCCACAGCAAAAATTCCCTTGTTAAGATTAGAAACACTGGAGAATGAAAATCTCTATGATATACAGATCTACCAAGAATATTAACTAACAAAGGTGCAAATTCAGTAAAATCGTGGTATCCTTCCACTTTACAAATGCAGTGACTCTTTGACTGGGTCCCAGAGGACTTCCTAAGCATGGCCTTTGTTGTGAACACAGGAAAGTTCTTTGGTTAATATATTTTTGCTTGGCCAGACAGGAAGATCCAGTACCCTCTAAGCCCTTCATTTAAATATATAATGCTTAAGATCCAGATTAACTCTAATTTAAAAAAAAAAAAAAATCTATTTATGATCTGACATAACATGAATAAAAATGATCCAGAGCATTTAACTTGATGACTTTGAGTTTATAAAGGCAATAATGATCTTTGTGTAATAATCAAAAACCCAAAACCAAACTCACTGCCATTGAGTCAATTCCCACTCATAGTGAACCCCCCCGCCCCCCGCCGCTTTGGGTTTCCGAGGCAGTCAATCTTTATGGAAGCAGATTGCCCAGTCTTCCTTCCACAGAGTGGCATGTGTTCAGCAGTCAAATGCCTTGAGTGGCACGTGGTCAGCAGTCAAATGCCTTGAGTACTACCCCACCAGAGCTCCTTCTGTGTAATAATTAGCATGACTCAATAACCAACAGATAATTAACTGATGGAGACCTTAAAGGAGCTCTGGTGGCATAGTACCTAAAGCATTTGACTGATGACCAGGAGGCTGGCAGTTCAAACCTACCAGCCACTCCTCTGAAGGAAGGTTGGACAATCTACTTGCGCAGAGATACTGCCTCGAATCAACTCAACTGCAGTAAGTGTGGTGTTTTTGGTTTTGGGGGACTTAAGGCAGATTTGACTGAATGTATCTAATGATTATAGACATAAATTTAAGGGTCATCTGTAATGCACATGATGCCTTTCAAATGCCTTTTGACTCGGGCCTGTCCTCTGTACAGAGAATCAGTAGGTCTCCAACAGACATGATCTAGATTTTACATGATCTAGATTTGTGATGTATCCTTTGCAAACTCTGGATATACACCTAGCATACACTGTGAGAGCGCCCGTGCCGGTTGCATCCAGTGTAAATTCCTGTATCACTCACACCAGTTGCTTGACCAAATCTATTTTCTTTTGTTTTCCTAATTTCTACTCTTTAGCAGTAAAGAAAATGCCAAAGTGTTGTAGGAGATCCTTGGTAGAGAGGGAGAACAATGTGGAACAAAACTCAAAATCATTTGGAGTAAAAAAAAAGGGTGGGGGGACCAGATTTGCTGGTCCAATAGAGCCTGGTGGAACCAATGAGACTATGGCCCCTAGCTGCCCTTCAGATCTGGAATTGAACCCACACCTGTGGTTTCCAGCCAAACAAAAGACAGGCATATGAGTTGAACATTTACCTCAAGTAGATACACTCCTTGGAGAGAACAATCATGGGAGAAAGAAGGGCTGCTTATGCACAGGGAGACAGCTCAGGGGGCAGGAGTGCATGGAGGGATGGACACAAGGAAGAGGTAACTATGGGGAGGAAGTGGGAGGGGAGCTGTTGCATTGTGGTAAACTGTGGTCAATGTCATGAGACAAAGTACATATGAACAGCTGTATGGAAAGTGAATTTGTTCTGTAAACCTTCACCCAAATCACAATAAAAAAAAAAAATGCCAAAGTGTCTTTTTTTTTTTTTTTTAAATCTCCATACAGCATACAGTGTTGCTTTGCATTTTCAGGACCCCATTCTCAGGAGCACGGACCTCATGTCTTTATGAAAATACCAGCTCATTTTAATGTATCTGCTTTCTAGCCTTTTTGCTGTCTTGGCCCACTCAGATATTGAGAAATATGAGAAAAAGAAATGCAAATCATTTCTAGTTCCTAATGTGGATGCAGATATAATTATGGAACAATGACATTATTTTGCAGATGATCTCCACAATAATAGCCATCAACGACTGTAATGTGCCTCCATTCCTGGGAAGCAAGTACTCCAGAACCATCAATGTCTTAGAAAAAAATGTCACAGCAGAAAATGAAACCTATCAGTGGTGGAGAAAACTTAGGCCCAAGATATATCCAATATTTGCCTAATGTGACAAGTATAACTTAGTGGTTGAGGCTACAGATTCACAGGCCAGATTGCCTCAGTCTGAATTCCAGCTCTGCCACTTGCTAGCTATGTGGCTTTGGGTAAGTTGTTTAATTTCTCTGTGTCTCAGTTTTAGAAAATGCAAAATAGAGATCATAATAGAACTTGTCAATAAAAATGCTGGGAGGATTCTAAGAACTAATGTAAGTAAAGCACTTAAAACAGTGCTTGGTATATAATAAATATTCAATAAATGTTAATATGTATTTTGTGTTAGATAAGCTTGCTTTGCTTCTTCATTTACAGATGAGGAAACTAGGTCCCTGCTACTGGAAGAAGTCAGGACACCTGATCCAGTCCTTCCTCCATGACAAAAAACAAACAAACAAACAAAACCATTTCTGCAAAGTCAGTTGTGACTTCTGGTGACCCTGTGTGTGTCAGAGTACAACTGTGCTCCACAGGGTTTTCAATGGCTGACTTCAGAAGTATATTACCAGGACATTCTTCTGAGGTACCTCTGGGTGGGTTCAAGTTACCAGTGTTTCAGTTAATAGCCCTGTGTTTAACACTGTGCCACCTGGGAAATCCTCTTCTCATGACATCACTCCTAAAAGGCCCAGATATTCATGCTACAAGAGTCCAAACTACAGGAGGATAATCCCAAGACCAATGTCAAATCCAGTATGACATTGGATTTAGGAAGGAGAATCTCTCCAACACCCTTACTAGGAGGCCCCTAGGTAATTCTGTTTTTTTAAAAAAAGAACACACGCAAGTGTCAAAACCCATAGGACTGTACAACACAGAGTAAAGCCTAATGTGAACTATGTTGTTGTTGTTGTTGTTATTTGCCATGGAGTCGGCCCCGACTCATAGTGACCCCTCCTTGGGTTTCCGAGGCAGTATCACTACGGAAGTAGGATTGCCCAACCTTCCTTCCGAGGAGTGGCTGGTGGGTTTGAACCTCCAGCCTTCTGGTTAGTAGTCAAGTGCCTTAGCCACTATGCTACCAGAGCTGCCAATGTGAACTATGCACTTTAGTTAATAATACTGTACCTGTAACAGTTCATCAATTGTTAACAACTCATAGGAATGCAAGTTGTCAATAATAGAAGAAACAGTATGCAGTATTGGGGGAAGGTAAATGGGAACTCTGCACTTTCTACATAATTTTTCTATAAACCTAAAACTGCTCTAAAAAATAAAGTCTGTTGTACAATTAAAATAAGAAAAAGTGGCATTTTCCACAGTCCCTGTAATTTCCAGTGCTCAATCACGAAATAGCCAAGCATGTAAAGCTTGTGCCACACTATTTTAAAATATCCAAATGGTACACTGTTTGTCAAAAAAAAAAAAAAGGTAAAACACAGAGTGGCTATATCGAGGCGTGTAAAAACTTTCTGTCAAGAATATGCAAAAAATAGATTTTTGCACAGCTTGGTGCTGCCTCCAACACATCCAGAGCCCATTGGAACTATGAATGTGAGTGAGCCCAGGAACACACACGAAACCCAACTACACAGAGGCTTGAGCACCCAGAGGGGCATCTGCACACCAATGGCCCTGCCTCCTCGCCTCATTCCCAAATCACCTGAACTAAAGCAAAATACCCAGAGTCTCCAACATCTCATGTCCGTACAGGGCTTGTTCAAGCCAGAAAGCTTCACATTTCCAGTGCAAATCCTCAGGGTACAAGGACAGAGGCTAAGAAAACAGAATGGAGAAGCAGTACATTCTGAAACCACAGCCATCATTTTCTGTCAAAGTGTATGTTTCTCTGTTACCTATTGAGCTGAGGACCTGGGATATTTCTGCAGCTTCCTGAAAGTATTTCATACTTCTTTATAACACAATTTGCAAAATAAGCTGAATAGAATTCTGGGGGCAGAAATTCATCCATACACATAATAATGCAAATGTCTCATTTCTCAACTCTGCCTCTGATGGGGGAAAATTACAGAGCGTGCGAATCACTCCAAGAGAAAGGGCCTGTCATTCTCAAATTCTGCCAAAAGAAAGACCAAGACTACAAAGGCCTAAGAGGAAAAAAAAAAAAAAATTAAGAAACAAAAAACCTTTTTGCACCTTGTACGGAACAATTGGAACAAAGCAGCATATTGCCTAAGTATGTACACAAAGGATGGCGTAGAGTTTTTAGGGTTATTTGGAAAGCGTAATTAGTTGTAACCAGACAAAACTAAAGAATAAATGTACAAAGCCATAGAAGAGGAAAAAAAGAAAAAGCGAGTTTATTAGGATATGCTGGCGTGGGATAAAGGCCAATTACTTAACAGCACCAGAAAAAACACTGAAGAATACATTGAAAGGGAACCAGCCCTCTTTGGGGTGGGACTTGCTCTTCAGCTCAGAGGGCAAGCTGCATCTGACAAACAGAGCAAAAAACAACGGGCAGGCATACAATGAACCCCAGACTGTTTAAATGTAGAACAGTCAAAGAAAAAAAGATACTATGTTCAGCTTACAACGATGGTTACAAAATATGTGATAGCTGAAAAATTCATATTACAAAAGTTAAAAAAGTAAATACAGACATAGAAAATATACTTGAAAAGGCATGAGCCACAATATTAATAGGGATGCTGGGGTGGAATTACAGGTGATTTATGTTTTATTTTGCTTATTTGTATTTTCTAGATTGAACATGTCTTACTTTTGTAATAAGAAAAGCCAATAAAATTGATTTTTGAAATACATAAAATTCTACATTCAATGTGATCAAAATTAAGTGAAATGTTTAGAAATCACATTTAGAGAGGAAAGCATGGAAGAAAATATTCCAGATTGTTAAAAGTGGTTCTGTTGTATAATGGGAAAAAAAAAAAAAAACCTTATAAGAAAAATTTTCTTGTATAATCATCTCTCCTAGTTCACAACACAGTTTACTCAAGCAGGCTTTTACTTCCTCATAAAAGTAAGTATGACTTAATAGAAGGAATTACTTCACATTCTAGGGTGGCAAGACTGGCTGTTAGCACAGATACAGTAATTAATGATTTAGTTTATGAACACTATTTTATATAAGGAACTCCTGTGGTATAATGGTTAAGGCATTTGTCTGCTAACCAAAAGGTTGTGGTTTGAACCCACCAGCCACTCCACATGGGGTGGTCTGCTTCCGTAAAGATTTACAGCCTTGGAAACCCAATGGAGGACGCTATGAGTCAGAATTGACTTGATGGCAGTGAGTTTGGTTTTCACATAAATATCCCAACCATAAATAAAGTATCTGATTAGTACTGCTTTGGAAAAGAAAAACGATCACTGTGCCACACACCTGTGTCAAGAGGTCCTCTAGTTTCAATACACCTGGAGCACGGTATGCATCTTTTTATAAAACATATGGGCAACACCAGGCCATGATGATTTCTGATTAAAAAATGCCCACTGTGGCATCTGAATGACAGAGGAAAGCCTCCTTCCTCCTCTCACCCAGGTCCAAGCTACAGTTCTTCTCCCTGAAGATTCTGTCCCTAACCTAAGTCAGAGCAGCACTTGTTCTTCACAGTGAAGTCATTAGTAACAAAACTAATTAACCAGTAAACACTGATTCAATTCCAACTCATTGTGACCCTCTATTTAACAGAGTAGGACTGTCCATAGGATTTCCAAGGCTATAATCTTTACGGAAGCAGACTGCCTCATCTTTCTCCCACGGAGCTGCTGATAGGTTCAAACCACTGGCATTTCCGTTAGCAGCCAAGTGCTTAACCACTGCGCCACCAGGTCATTAGTACACAGCCCCAAATAATTTTTAGATGACTCATGCCATGTAGCTACAGCCACTTCTCTGCGAATGCTGTTTCACTACCTAAGGGGCATCTCAGTGATGCCTAGATAACTTTAAGTTCAGGAACACACACACACACACACACATGTGAACCACAGGGAGACAATGTTTCTTTAGAGTAAATCCTAACCCAGGTTCAGAGAACTTCTGTCAGTGTTGCTGCTGATTATGACCTTTAAACTGCAGACTCTGGCTTCTTCCTCTTCCCCTCCCCACTCCTGACACTAATAACTACTTAGGTGCTGAAAACCTATATTCCCAACAAAACGTGCAGCTGCATTGTTGTAAGTGCTGGATTTGGCAACATTAGTAAACTAACCAAAACAGCTTCTTGATAAACAGTGTTTACCAAGCAATATTGAGTAATTTTTCCCATTTCCTAAGATGTTTTCTCAAAATAAAACAAAGATATAGACACATTTTAACTAAGTAAAAATAACTGTCAACATGCTTTTAAGTCTAGAGTCAGTTAAAAAAAAAAAATAATAATAATATTTCTTTTCTCTCCAGCCTCCCGACCACCAACACCCTACCCAAGACCCACGTCTAATATGTAGGTTTCCTCAACTACGGGAACTCAGGGCAATACCTCCTTTCTTTAATCTCCTACTTGCACTCACTCGCTCACTACTGTTGAGTTGGTTGGATCCGACTCATAGCAACCCCCTCTTGGATTCCGAGGCAGTATTACTATGTAAGTAGAAGCCCAACCTGATGAGTGGCACATACCTTCATAATTTGGCTTTAAGTAACAGGCAGTCTTTTATTGTTCCCTAATTATTTCCAGGTTAAATACATCTTGCCTCCCAAACTGGAGAACAAAAATAATTTTGATCTGCTTTCTATATTCCTTAGTATTAAAATAGCACAAACTAGGCATTCCATAAATACTTGCTAATTCACACACAGGATCTCCATCTAGGTGGGTACATCAGCACACTCTGGTAGTAGTTAAGTTCCTGCCACACCTGAGGCAGCATGAGATAAGGAAGGAATCACTGTCAGAGAAGTTGGAATCAAGTCTTGCTCCCAACAGACTTTGACCACCTTACCTGATAAAGTAAGGGGCTGTGTTAGATTATCTTGAAGCCCCTTCTAGATAGCTCTCAAATCTTAACACTCTACATAGCTCTGAAGTATACGGGAGAGTTACAGTCTCTTAAAGTTTGCAGTTAGCATGTTGCCTAAAGGTGAGGATCCAAAAGCAAATTACTTAAATGCCCAACTTTATCCAAAATACGGCTTATATGCCATTTTGCTTAAATACTGCCTTTCCCTTAAGACAAAAAACTCAAAATCCACTGTCGTGGAGTTTATTCTCACTCATAGCAACCCTGTGGGACAGAGCAGAACTGCCCCATAGTTTCCAGGAATGTAAATTTTTGCAGAATTTCTACTGCCTCATCTTTCTCCTTTAGAGTGGCTGGTGGGTTCAAATCATCAACCTTTTGGTTAGCTGCTGAGTGCTTTAACCACAGCACCACCAGCGCTCCTTGTTTAAGACTGAAGACATATTCTTCATTTGCTTTGCTCCAGATAAACATTAGAGTGAAATCAGGAAAGAGTGGTGAACATATTAAAACATAGGAGGAAAACACAATTTTCAACAAACATCTTTTTTCTTGCGTAACCAATATTTAACTAAGTTTCTGTAATAATCATTAATGCTTTAACTGAAGTTTAAAAAAAAAATCGATGGAAGAGAGCATATTCAACCTCCAATTTCCTATAAAACTTTCAGTTATCACATGATGTCATAGTCACTGTACCAAATCCCCAGCCAGAGCCACCGTTTATAAGACAAATAAAAAAAAACAAACACAAATCCTAAACTTCCTCGGCTCCCACATCTGATGACTCACTGTGCAATTAAGTATAAAAGGATTTCAAAAAAAAAAAAAAAAAACAGTGATGCCTCCAAAGTTCAGGATTCAACTCGACCTCCATGAGCAAACCCAATCTTGAGAAGGCCCCACAGGCACTATGTCTTGGCTTTTCAATTTCATATTCAGACAATTTAAGAGAGCCATGTCAGTAAGAAATAAATCACCCGCCTTTTCAGAGCATCCTGGGCCTGACATGGAATAAGAGAATGAGTAGCTGTTTTCTACAAGAAACTTTTGTCACTTTCCTGATTTTCTTTTTCCTCAAAAGATAATGGATTATGGTCATTTTTCATCATGGTCACCGTCATCAACAACATCTATAGTAAGCAACACTTATTGAATGCTTTCTATAAGTCAGGCATTACTGTGGACATTGGAATTACAATGTCATAGTTTCCAAGAGAGTTCTAAATGGCTCCCCCAGGACCACCTTTTCTCACATCAATATCTCAGTTCAATTTATTGACTGGTTTTTATTGAGCACCCAACGGTCCCCTACTAGGTGCTTTATGTTTATTATACAGATGTGGCGTTTAAGGTTACCAAGGCTATCCTAAACAGATTAAGCCACGTCCACAGGATAACTATGAAAAGTAACTAGTCTGTCTCTATGCCCAGGTCTGTCTTTCTCTAATACAGATAAAACAGTAACTTTCAATATGAAGGATGATGAAAAGATACAACGAAGGGGCTCAGATAAAAAAGGGTGTAAAGGAGGGAGTGGTCCTTCTGGGCTGGGGAGGATGTGGGCTCTGAGCGGGGCCTGACAGATGGGGATGTGTAAAAACAAGGGGGAAGGGCTTCCAGAGTAAGGGGTGCAGTCCCAACAAAGGTTCAGAGACAGAAAGGCACAAGAGATGTTTCAGGAACTATGAGGGATCCAGGCCAGAACACAAAAGGTATTCACATCTTTCCATTCTGTGGCACTGCTTAATTAAAGCTAAAGGGTAAGGCCACCAGGGGGTTGGGGCACGATACGGGGACAGGGAATGGGAGTAGTTGGTGCAGCAGCTGCCTTCACATTTCAGAAACTGCAAATCATTCTGTGAACAAATTATTCCACCTGAATTTTATTTGAATGACAAATGAATGGCATGATGACTGTGAGCACTGTATGGAGTTCTGCAACAGAACTCTGAAGACCCGAGCTCTAGTGGTTTCACCAATAACAAGCTGGTGACCATGGGCAAGTCACTTTTAATCTCTGAGTGTCGATCTCAGCTGTGAAATAAAGGACTCTGATCTCTAAGGCCTGTTGTTGTGGGGTGCTATTGAGTCACTCCTGATTCATAGAGACTCCATAAAGGAGAAATGCCCCCATAGTGTTTCCTAGGCTGTAATCTTTACAGAAACAGATTGCAGGGTTTTTCCCCCATAGAGCTGCTGGGTGGGTTCAAACCACCAACCTTTTGGTTAGGAGCTGAGCATTTAACCACTGTACTAGCAGGGCTGCACTAAGGCCTGTTAACAAGATTTAAAAGTCTTATCTGCAACCAATAAAGGAAAAGGCACAATATTTCCATACCAGTTGATGGGTGGTGTAGTGCTTGAGGCATCTGACTGCTAATCAGAAGGCTGGCGGTTCAAACCCACCAGCCACTCCTTGGAAGGAAGGCTGGGCAATCTACTTCCACAGTGATTCTGCCTTAGAAACCCAAGGAGGGGTCACTATGAGTCGGATCCAACTCAATGGCAGTTGAGTTTGGTTTTTTTTATTTAGTTGATTCCAACTTGTGGTCACCTCACGAGTGTTTGAGTAGAACTGTGCTCCGAAGACCTTTCAATGGTTAATTTTTGGAAGTAGACTGCCAGGCCTTTCTTCTGAAGCACTTCTGGGTAGATTCAAACCTCCAACCCTTTGGTTAGCAGCTGAGTGCATTAACAATTTACATGGCCCAGAGACTCCAATATTACATTAAATACATACATAAATAAATAAAATTTCACTGCCATTGAGTTGAGTCAATTTTGACTCATAGCAACCCCTACTGGGCTTCCAAGGTTGTAAATCTTTACAGAAGCAGATTGCCTCATTCTTCTTTTGCAGGGCAGCTGACAGGTTCAAACCACCAACCTTGTGTTTAGCAGTCAAATGTCTTTACCACTATACCAGAGCTCCTTCTGATATCACACAGGAAATAAAAATTTTAAATGGCCCTTGAGCAAAACCAGTGAATGAACGGTGAGAGATTACCTTCCGTTTTAAGAAGGACATATTAGGGGAAGTAAATTTTTGGAAGGGAGAGAGGCAGTGGTAGGAAGACAATGTGGAGCAATCTGCGAGTGGCGATACTGCTGTTCAGAGGGGACAAGGGTCATTTTATTGCACCTTTGTTTTGCTTTCTCATTTGGAATCAATTCGAAATCTGTAGAATTAAGATATGACCTAAAAATCTATATCTAGATGCAAGTGGACCACAGTGAATAGGAAAGGCTGAGCAAAATTAAAATGTACATTATACTCCCATCATCAGGGAAATACAGTGTTCAAGGTCAGAAAGTAAAAGTTTTGAAAGGAACCAACAAAACAAGACTTTTTTTCCCTAGTTTCCCCGCCTTGCATCTCAATTGTAAATGTGGTGGGGATCTCGATTTAGTATTTTTATTCTCCTCAAATCTGGTAGAGGATAAGAAAGCCAAAAGGAAAAATAATTCTGAAACATGTAAACCAGATACAGCACACTGTTCCAATTAATCTTTTTTAAAAAAAACAGATGAGTCTATATCTTACTTCCTCCAACTTGAGAACATCTTTTCTGGTTAAGTATATGTTTTGAGGATGTAAGAAAGATGTAATTCTAGGAATATTTATTGCTTATTCTTATATTTCATTTCTTTAGAAAAAAATGAAAATGATGAAATGCTTATTTATAAGCCAAACTCACTGTGGCCAAGTCAAACCTGACTCATAGTGACCCCTCCTTGGGTATCCAAGGCAATATCACTATGGAAGTAGACTGCCCAACCTTCTTTCCAAGGAGTGGCTGGTGGGTTTGAACTGCCAGCCTTCTGGTTAGCAGTCACATGCCTTAGGCACTATAGTAGCAGAGCTCCCTACCTATAGAGTAAATTAAATTTTTACTTTAATTAGAGGATTTAAGTCTAGTTACATATTGATGTCAACATCATCCTGTGCATGTGACTAATCTCACATCTATCACTTACAAACTCAGTTTGTTATTAAGCTTCATAAAGTCAATCCAAGTTTAAACCTGTGTTTCATATCCATATTCCTCAAATGCCATACAAAATTATGCATTTTAAAACACTTGACTTTATTTGCTAACATACTATGAACCTCCCTTTTGCTCTTTCTCCAAACAATCACACACAAAGACACACTCAACCACACACCCAGATACTTAACTTACATGCAATCATCGTGAGTAAGAATCAACTGGATGGCAACTAATAACAACAACAATTATTGTATTATTGTTATATTGCCTCTCAAGTTCCTTTTTATTGAATGATCATTTTATACATCAAAACATCTTGGAAAGAGTACTCCTTAACGCCTTCCTAACCTCACAGACCTTTTGCATTAGTACTTCGTATTCTGCTAATAAAGAAAAAACTTACCCAGATGCATCCTTACAGTTGTTGGTATTGGGTGTTGATAAACCCATTCCAACTCATAGTGACTCCATGTGATAGAGAACTACCCTGTACCTACCCTGTAGGGTGTTCTTGGTTGTAATCTTCACAAAGCAGACTGCCAAAGCCTTAACTCTTATGCTGGGTTTGAACCGCCAACCTTTCCATTAGCAGCCAAATGTTTAACTGTTTGTGCCACCATAGCTCCTTAGATTCTAGTCTTAATTATCAGCAATCCTTTTTAATAGGAAAATTCCAATGGAAGCAAATATTTTGAGTAACACAGTTTAAGAATTATTAATGAAATGAAGAGCAACACTATCATTTGGCTCACCTAATGGAAGAAAAAACCAGCTCTGGTGGTTTGGTGCCTAAGGCATCTGACTGTTAATCAGAAAGTTGGTGTTTCAAACCCCCCAGCTGCTCTGTGGAAGGAAGAAGTTCCACAAAGATTTACCACCTCAGAAACCCAATGGGGGTCACTTACTTGATGGCAGTGGGTTTTAATGTAAGAAAACAAGTTGTTACTGTTAGAAATGAAGAAATGACTGTAACATTGCATAGACTCATGTCCAGCACCAATCTAAACCTGGCAGGGAAAGACCTGCCTAGTCCTTGAAATTCCCTTACTTTATTTGTGCATTCAAGACTCTTTCAGATCTGGACTCATCCTTTTCCAAACTTATCTCCTTCCCTTCCTCCAGGAAAACCTGTCCACCCATGGCCCAATAAGCATGCTTAAAATTTCTTGGCTTTGTCCACTCCATTCTTCCCCTTGAAATTTGCTACCTCCATTTTTTTTTTTTTTTTTCTGAAGCCATCTTGCTCACCTCCTTTAAGGAGCCTTCCCTGACCACCCTAACCTGGATTATCACAGCATTTCTTATCTCTACCACACATTTAATACCATAAAACCCTTTATGCATGTGTAGTAGCTCCCCCCACCACCCCAGCTGCCATTAAGTCAAGCACAACTCTTGGTCAGCCCATGTGTTTCACAGTAGAATCATGCTCCATAAGGCTTTCAATGGTTGTGTCCTTTCAAAAACTGATAGCCAGGCTTCTTCCAAGGTGCTTCTGAGTGGGTTCAAACACCAACCATTCAGTTAGTAACCAAATACTTAACTGTTTATGCCACTTAGGGACTCCTCTACTGGTTCTACTCTAATTTAAAATAAAATTTGTTATTATATCTATTGAGTTGGAATTGATTTGAGGACAACAAACACTAACATTCTTAGAGGCAATAAGCTTTCCAGAAAAATACTTTCTGGACTGTTACTAAATTCACCAATCCAGAACTTCCACAGTTGCCTGAGGCTCTCTGGGGCATTTCTTCCTCAAGCCACCTCAAGGAGAGTTTACCCAACACTAATGCTGGCACCCTTCAAGGGAGCTTCATTCAGCTCCAGTGATTGTAGCCTGGGGTGGGGGGCGCACAAAAGTGAGCAAGAGCCTTGGACAGAATTCAGCACTCAGTGGTGCTGCTGGCTACGGGTAAACAAAGTCAGAAAGTTAAGAAAGCAGAAAGGAAATCCCAGACATAAGAGCCAAAGAGCGCAAAGTAAACAGAACTCTGAGCGCTGGAGAAAAGCAATTTTAATCATGAGTCCTATCACTGGTCAGGGAACCAAAACCCAACCAATTGCCTTCGAGTTGATTCTGACTCATGGTGATTCCCTGTGTTACAGGGTAGAACTGCTCCCCAGGATTTTCTTTACAGAAATGTTTACAGAAGCAGACTGTCAGTCATTTCTTCTGCTATGCTGCTGGGTAGGTCTGAACCACCAACTTTTCGATTAGTAGTCACAAACCATTTGTGCCATTTTGTTGTTCAGGAGAGACAACCAAATCGGTAGAAGTCACTCTAAATTTAGAGGCTTTTTCCAATGTTCTGAACTTCTCAGACTGCTGGCTAAGTCAGTCTTGCTTATTTCTTCCCTTTAAATGTCTGTTGTTTGCCATTTGGAAACTACTTCCATCTGCCTGATTCTTCTTGCTTTGATTGTGCAATTGTTCTTTCCAAAGCTTTCTTTCCTTATAAATACTCAACTCCTATATTCCTTTGAAGGCTTGAACCAATATTCCTCATTCTCCCACCTTACATAATTTCTTACCTTCTTTTATGCCAGTGTACATGTTGTGTTTAGAGTTGGGCATGCTATGTTTGACAGGCTAATGCATTTCACTGCAGATAATGCTATTCACTGCAGCACACATTCTCTAGTGGCCATCAAGGCAAGGGGATGAAGAAGTTTGCTTTAAAGCGCAGATGGCATGAGTATCTGAGGGACCAAAATGAACATTCCTGGCCCATTTCCTTTTGTGCACGTGTGTGGGATTCTTTCTATGGCTAATGTGCACAAGGCTGTCACTGAAAGGCTATTTTAGGCCTAGACAGGCGTTTTATCCCCACACATTAAAAACTTTAGTTTCTCTGAAGGAAGTTTGCCATGGCTCTGAGGAGGAAGCCTCCATGAACTACCCAAGGACTCCACATTGTATACAGCCAAGCTCAACTTCCCAGCAAGGAGGTGGGACGGCAGGAAGGGAAGTGCTGAGAGGAAAAGCTAAGGATTAGTGGGAAACAGACCTCTCTGAACTAAAGCCACATTTTAGGAGTCTGTTATACTTCATGATGAAATGTATCTATCTTATTTATATCTGCCCTCCATCACCTATTTCCTACCCTCTAAAATTTCTTCCACACATAGATTTCATGTATTCTTTCTCATTTTCTCTAGATGTCTATGCTTTCTTTGCAGGTTGTATTTACATCTACATTAATGAACTTGATCTTAGCAAATATCTCAGCTAAGAGGTCAAAGCACATTTCCTCCCCATTTCATAGATGAGAAAAATGAGCCTTAGAGAAGTGTTTTGCCGACAACTCTGGCTCAGATGCCAAAAGGAAGAGAAAGTACTGTAGTTTCTTTCTTCCATGAGCTTAAATATTGGAAAGGACATAAATGAAAACATTTCTACCATCCATTTTAAAGTCCCTTAATCAACTTTTTACACTTCCCTTTACTTCTTTCAGCTTCTTCATCTCCCAATATTCACTTCATTTCAAAATAGCTCAGCATCCTTTCATATCAGAATCTGACAGTGTCATCAAGCAGCAGATCTCTCTAGTTACATTTTACTGCACAGACGTTTCCTCTCTCTCTATGAAGAATTTCCCACTGCTGGACTTCTCAGATTGAGGGGAATGATACAATTCCTTGGGTGGGGTGGGGTTTTATAAAGAGTAGATTCCGTCACATTAAAGAGACCTACACCTAAAATTGGGAGCTCTGGTAGCATAGTGCCTAAGGCATTTTACTGCTAACCAAAAGGCTGGCGGTTCAAACCCACCAGCCACTCTTTGGAAGGAAGATGGGGCAATCTACTTCCGTAGTGATACTGCCTCGGAAACCCAAGGAGGGGTTGCTATGAGTCGGGTCTGACTTGACGGCACATAACAACAACAACAATGCCTAAAATTGCATTCTTGAACCTAATGTTGCTCTGTGTACATATCCCAAGACTGATTTTATTGACTTCTGGTCCTGGAAAGATGGCAGAGAAAAAGGACTACACAAAAGTTCACATTTACTTCATGACACGTGCCTTCTGTAAAATACCTTCCAAAAAATGTCTTGAATTTTATAGCACTGTCTAGATTTCGTGTATTCTCTCCCATATTCCCTAGATGTCTAAGCTTTCTTTGCAGGTTGTATGTCCTAAGTTTTGGTGGAGAAAATGTATCCCACTGGTCTGAATCTAAGCTAAAGGACAAAGAATAGTCCATACAAAGAAGAATATGTAAAATATATGTATACCTTGGGAAAGGGTGGCTCAGTAACTCAGCAGGAGTACAAACAAGTCAGAAGTATGCAATGCTAATCAACAAACATCTCTGAGTACCTATAACCATTACAAAGGCGCCCCAATGGTTCAGTGGTTAAAGCACCCGGCTGCTAACCAAAGGGTTGGTGGTGGTTCGAACCCACCAGCTGCTCCTTGGGAGAAATATGTGGCAGTCTGCTTCTGTAAAAGATTTACAGCCTTGGAAACCTGATGGTGCAGTTCTACTCTGTCCTTCAGGGTCGAGATGAATCAGAATTAACTTGAAGGCAACAGGTTTGGTTTTTCTGGTTTAACCACTACAAATATTTTATACTTAAGCAGAATGGGACAGCTGAGAAAGCATGTACAGCTACATTAATGAACTTGATCTTAACAATAACTCAGCTAAGAGGTCAAAGCATATCTTCTTCCCATTTCATAGATGAGAAAAATAAGCCTCAGAGAGGTGTTTTGCCAAAACTCTGGCTCAGATGCCGGAAGGAACAGAAAGTACTGCGGTAGCATAGTGGCTAAGGCACTTGACTGCTAACCAGAAGGCTGGCGGTTCAAACCTACCAGCCACTCCTCGGAAGGAAGATGGGGCAATCTACTTCCATAGTGATACTGCTTCGGAAACCCAAGGAGGGGTTGCTATGAGTCGGGTCTGACTTGACGGCACATAACAACAACAACAACAATAATGCATTTAAAAAATGAAAAGTATCACATTCCTCTTCTCCATATAATCATACACGTCTGTCTATACAAGCGGGAAAGAAGAAAATAATGGAATGGAATGAAAAGACATCCGCATATTGCTCCCCCTTTCTGTTGGAGGTGTTTTACAGCAGCACCAAGAAGTTGATCCATTCCACATTTGCCAAAAAGGACAGACTTTGTACTTATCGTAGAATCACAAAGTTGGAAAGAAACTGAGTGGTGCTGTATAGAACAGCCTATGGCCTAGTGGCCTATAGTGTACTGTTCACCACTTTCCCAGTGTTTCCTACCTCCAGTGTAAACTCTGTCTAACTTCTAAGATCTCTATTACAGTTACTCTATCACAACTCTCTATTTTGTTACAGTTACTCTCCGTTGCTTGACAAAATGCTCTGAGCCTGTGAAGTTGGCCCCCAAAATGAATATCAACACCTAGTAGTGCTTCTCCTCAAATCTCTTGCTTGGAATGTCCTCTCTCTCCATCCATCTATGCCCTGCCTATCCTTCAAGATTCCATCGTGGAATTCTCTAACTACCAGGTATCTTGGATCTTTGTACTCTCCTTTGAAATTCTGCAGCATTTGATTTTTATACCATATATGTCACTGTTAGTTGCTGTTGAGTCAATTCTAACTCATGGTGATCTTCTGAGTGCAGAGTACAACTGATCCTTAGGGTTTTCAAGGCTTTGATCTTTTGGAAGCAGACCGCCAGGCCTGTCTTCTGAGGTGCCTGGGTGGATTCAATTTTCCAACCTTTCAGCTAGTAGTTAAGTGCTTAACAGTTTGTGCCACCCAAGGAATCTTATGTCATACATATTATCTCTCAGTTACTTAGAACTTGTGTTATTTACTATTGTTTCACTCTTCTCCTACAAAAGAGTATAAACTTTGAAGAGAAATGATGCTTGCTTTTTCTAAATCTCCTATAATACCTTCAATGGAGAGGAAATATCATAGATCTAGGAATCAGAAGATAAGGGATCTTGTGCAACCTTGGCCAGCTCACTTAATGGTTCCATGCGGTAGTGGGAAAAAGCGTGAGATTGAAAATCTCAATGCATTAGCAAATATTTCCTAATTCTAGTTCTGGTACTTGTTACCTCTGTGATCCTGAATAAGTCATAACAAGTGACTATAAAGCAGGGATGACAATACTGACCCTGCTTACCTCCCATGGTTGGAAGGATTAAACAAGATTGACCTGCACAGGATTTCAAGAACCTTTACAACACCTTCAGGAGCACTCGTTAAATAGTAGTTGGTTGACACATCACAAATGAGCCCTGGTAGCATAGTGCTTAAGTGCTCAGCTGCTAACTGAAAGGCTGGTAGTTTGAACCCACCAGCCCCTCTGTGTGAGAAAGATGTGGCAGTCTGCTTCCACAGAGATTACAGCCTTGGAAACCCTGTGCGGCAGTTCTACTCTGTCCTACAGGGCAGCTATGAGTCAGAATTGACTCGACAGCAGTGGGTTTGGATTTGGGTTTGGTGACTCATCATGAGGACAGCTGGAGAGCTGAAGAAAAGGAATTCTTAAAGAATTGTTCAGTGTGCAAAGTGTGTCACTGAGGAACTCTTCCAGCTTCTTGGCAAAAAAAAAAAAAAAAGGAAGCATTCCCTGATTTTGACAGTGAAATGGAAAAGCATACTTAAATATTACCTATAGTGAAGTAAATCAAACCTGTACACTTTCCATAGAGACCATCTAAACTTCTTTGCTTGCTGGTTGTGACCACAAATACTTTCTTTTCTGAGCCTCTGAGATACCTTCTTTCCATGGCTGTTAGACAGCATAATGAGATAACACAGGAAAAGTCACCTAGCACATAAAACCCAAACCAAACCCACTGCCTTCAAGTGGATTCTGACTCATAGTGACCCCCACTTTGGGTTTCCAAGGCTGTTAATCTTTACGTAGGTACGTTGCTTCATCTTCCTCCCACAGAGCAGCAGATGGGTTTGAACTGTTGACCTTCTGGTTAGCACTCAAATGTCTTAACCACTACACCACCAGAGCTCGTTTTACCTAGCACATAGCAAAGGCTAAGTAAATATTCCCTCTGTCTTCCTTTCCTTCTCCTTCTTTCTCATATATAGCACGAAATAACTTCATTTCCTTTTTAAGAAAGTTATTCAAATAATATCCAGATCTGCTAATAAATTTACCAACATAAAAATAAAACACGGTAAATATAGCAGCAACAAGAAATCAAAGAATTCAGGCTTCTGAATTTTTATGTTTCAGACATTTCAATTTTTTATTTTCCAAATATCTCACAGAGGGGTCTGCTATTTTTAATTAAGTCTGATCTAATTATTGATGTCTGATCCAGGAAAGTGGTTTGATGTACTAGCCAAAGCACCATGCCTTATTTTTATGTTTAGAAACTTATTTGGCAATCTTTTCAGACTTCAGTATTCTCTCGAAGATCTCTTTCCAAATCACATGAGTGACATTTGATGAAATATTTTGCATGAGCAAAACTGCAAAATGATCATTAGTTACTGCTTTTGGAAACTGCATATTTGAAACTTTAAAACTTGTAAGAAAAATGCACTACAAATGGACATCTTCTAGAAAAATTTTCAGACCCATAAGCAAAAAGGTATTTACAAGGTTTAATTGAGCTTGCAATACAAGTTTGCTGAACTTAAACATTGATGATCTTAAACTGAACACACATACAAACAAACAGGTCTTAGAATGTTGGGGAGAAATGTATTCCTTTACCCTCATTGTAGAAAAATTTTGCAAGTTTTCCTTAGGTAATTACATTACTAGCTCAAGAAGCACGGACTCTGGCAACAACTAAATATTTACTTATTTTACTATTAAACCCAAGCATATTTCTGCATGTATAATATAAAAAGGCCTTTACCCTCAAGGAGTACAGAATCTATCTGAGAAGATAAACACACACACACACACACACACACAAAACCAAATCAGTATCTGAACAGTTTTGAGAGAATTCTACCTAAGGAATTCTACTTAGTAGCTTCTTTTACAATGGTAAAATTAGGAAAATTCTAAATCTCATGCTTTACTAAATTATACTAAAAAGAAAAGTCTTTAACACTATTTCAGAGTGCCTTCCACTTTTTGGAGTATGATAGATTTTGTTTATTGGATATTTACAAAAAATATTTTTATCTGAAATTTTAAATACAAAGCAAAGAAAGCCATTCTAAGATATATAACTGAATTAAATGGAAAAGAAACTTGTGGGGTCAAGTAAATCTCAGAAAATTTCACTATGTTTTCCAACTTAATTGGGAACATTCTACCCTGTTGCCATTTCTATTACTAGTGATTACATCAATTCTAGAAGCTTAAACTCATCTAGAAATAGAAAGCTCTCTTAATTCAACACCCAAGATAATAAGCCAACTTGTGACATGTCCTCTCTTTGTTGAACCTGCTCTACCCTCAATCAGAGGTTAGAAGTCAGGGTGCATTTGGACTCACAAACACATCAGCCCGAGTTGATGGAACATCCCCAAATAGCAGCAATCACCATGCGCACTGTCATTACATTAATAATCACTTGCTAATGGGAGCAGTGACAACCAAGATGTGCACTTAGAGGCTCTGTTTATAGGCAGTCCCCACAGCCTGAATGCATGCTTTTCTCTGGGTTTGGTTCCAAAGGCCTCAAAGTACACAAGGAAACCTGCTCAATATTGTGAAATACACCATCAAAAGAGAACTAACTGAAAATTCCACAGGAGTCTCTGCCCTCATGTCATAGAAGGAAGAGTGGGCTGGCAGAATACTAAACTTGCTGTTCAAAGATGATCAAAGCATCAAAGAAATGGATGCAACATTCAAAAAAGAGACTCGATAGAGAGAAAGAAAGAGAATATCTTCTAATAATCTAACGACTTATTTTTGGCACAGTTTTCACCCAATCACCACTCATAGAAATAGGGCACCTACATGAAAAAATACATGAAGTATACTGGTACACCAAATCTCACAATTTTTTTGTGCCTTTACATTATTCTTAGGATACACACATATACACACACACACATGAAATGCCATGCCAATTTGGAAAAAAAGAATAAAAGCAAACAAAATTGGCCTTCTAGATAATGAAGCACAAACTTAATCCAATTATACTATGTCCTATATACATAAAAAACATTTACTAAAAGAAACATTTACTAAATATGATGCAAAAAAGTGGATGTCATTATTCCATTAAAAAATTACCTTTAAAAATGTATTTCAGTTATTCTGAAAGTTAATATTCCCAATTCTTTCAAATCTGAGCAAATTAAATTTTGATAGATTATCTCATAAGATTGATATCTTGTTAAAAGTATAGGAGATTGTCAAAAAAGATTTGATTTTCCAATAAGTAAAGCAAACAAAAATCTCTCTCTCTCTCTCTCTCTCTCTCTCTCACATACACACACATACCTGTGAACTAAATAAGCATTAAAATGTTGACTCTGTCTATAAAGTAGTTTTATTTTGAGGAAGAAAAAGTGAAACTGCTTAAAGATGTTCACATTAGAATCTATTAATTTATAATATACTTAATGCCTTGAAACTAAGTTAAGAAAAACCTACTGATTATTCAGAAACACTGCATGATTCACTGTACCTCAAAATTTCATGCCATGAGCTATGTGCATGCATGGGTATTACAGAGATTGCCAGTATCTTCAATGGGAGGCATATTACAAGACGTACCTTGTATGGGCTGACGCAGACAAACACTTTATGAAGTCAACATAATGAACTGCCTCCCAGATTCTGTTAGAAGCATCTTGCTAATATACCAAAGCTAGTGTTCTTTCACTGGAACAAGTTTATTCTACTTTGAGACTCCATGGGAAGGAGGACTCTCATAAATAGAGGGCATCAATGTCTCACCCAAAATAGCAACTCTGAGCTTTACTCCTTTTCACACTCTTATCAGAATTCCTGTTCTCCTTCCCTTTTCTCTTCTTTCCCTCAGTGACAACACCTGGTTCTTTTGCTTAAAAGGTCATTCACAATCCTGCTATTAATGAAACTTATTATGTTGCCACCTACCCTTCTATCACTCTTCAATTACTTCTAACCTAACTTACACAACAATCTTTCTCATCAACTTTTAAAAATGAATTAACTGTTTCTCTCATGTGCCCATGATATAAATCATAATTATCACATTTTTCCATTTTCCTTGTAACCCAGTGATCGAGAACTATGACAAGTCTGTCCACAAGCTCACTTTTAGTTTCTCACTCACTCACTCTAGTATCAGCTAAATACAATATTTCTAAGAAGAAATAGATTAAATCAACAACTTTGCCTGCAATTTATCACTTTATGTTTGTAATATTTTAAAAACTTTTCAGACATATTTTTAAACTCAAAGAAGTCTCAGTAGCAGCTATGGAAAACCCAAATGAGCTATAGATACATTACTGAATTAATACCTGTTTCATTTTCAAATGTAAATATTCTCTATTTATAGCTGTAATTTTATGAGGCTTTAATATACTACTCAGTTAAATTTCAAGCTAAAAATCATGTAATCTTCCTCCCCATTTGCTGAGTCCTACTCTGCTAAAAATAAATAAATAAACAAAAAGAACGCAACAATAGCTGAGCACCAGCTTTTTCTGACTAATAAACAAACTACTTTGATGGGGCAAGGTCTCACATTTAAAGTAGATCCCTAAAGGGAGTGATTTCAAAACTAAGCCACACAGAAAATTTTTGAATAATTTCATTTCCAAATTTTCCTAGATCATAATTTTAAAGGAAAAATGTTTTTTTTTTTCTTTCTTTCTTTTTTCCCTTTTTATTAATCTGAATTGAAGAAAGCACACATTTCATTTACTGTCTGGATTACAGATTCTTATTAAACAAACCAGAGCTCATTATAAAATCAATATCAACTTAACCACCATGCCCCCAGGAGGAACAGCAAAAAGGTCACTCCAAGAAATTCAAACAATTTTCCTGCTGGAAGGGCACGATTTTAATTACAGATACTATTAATTAGAGCTGTCACTGGGAAGATTTTTTTTTCTGTTAATTATCACAAACTCAGTTTTAAGTATGCATTTGCAACCTGCATTTTTGTAAAAATTAGTCATTTCGGCATGCAAGTCCAACCTTTCCATCCTATCAATATTTTATATTTGAATTTCAGAGTATATCAAAGGATGCCAAGCTTTCTAAAAATCTACGCCAGTATGATCTTCCATCTTTCATACATAGAACAGAACTGGTGTGATAATTTATTGATGTACTGACACAGTCCTGGCCCTGAAGACCTGTTTTATATTGATGTTCTTTCTCAATACAATTTGTGGATAAACTCTTACTCGTTTAGGTGCATCTTTTTCTGCCTTCTTTTTCAAAAGTGATTTTTCTTTTGCTTTGAAGCAATGCTACATACTGTTACTGAAATGCCATCTTCAACACATCTGAAGTTCTTTATAAGGAAAAGAGTTTAATGACCAGACATGTAAGTCCCTTCTAGAAAACCTCCAGTTTTCTCAATTGGGTGGCGATACATAATGCTTTTGAGATGGGAGAAGTTATCGCCTGGTGTCTTTTCAACTTGGAGATTTTGTAAATTCATCCCACAGCTCTCTTTAAATCACACAGGGTCAGAGTGGCCCATAGGGCAGAGAAATTCTAGCTCAGACGACCTCATAAAGGACACACTGCTGAGCAATTTGGTGATATTTTTCTGGAAAGAGCTTGAGAGCCTATCCTCAACCCCCCATGTAACTCTGGTGATAGAATAATAATATTTAATTTATATATGATTGTAAAATGCAATGTATTATTTACAAGGCCTATTACACATAATAATCACGTGACTAGAGAAAACAAAGAATCTAATCCAATGGGAGAAAAGCTTTCACAAATATATATCTATTAAACTTTTAAAGCACAGATTAAGTAAATTATTTTACTTTCCCAAATGGGAATTAAATGATAATTTTATATTAAAAGAAATCAAATGCTCTGACTTGTATATATTCTAAGCTTGCACTGCTGTTAAAACTGAAGGTATATTTTTACTTCCAAACTAAACTGTGAATTGTTTCTATGCCCAATTTGGTCTGAACCTGCCTTCTTCACAATCTCATTGGTTTCTAATTTATTTTCCAGATTTGTCTGTAATATTTCTGTACCACCAGTTCACAGCTGTCTCCATTGTTCTCATGGAGACATCCTTGGTTTACTTCCCATTTATCAGCATTATATTTCACTTTATCCCAATAATAGCAAAGGGTGGCAACAGATCAGGTCAAAGGATCTTTTCATATAAAACCCTGAGGAAGTTGATGATTTAAGGGACATCTTCAAACATCTACACAACCAATTTATCTTGCAACTCTGACATTTTTCATTAATAGTGGTCAAACTAAGAAAGATAACAGATAATATATAATTCATCTATTATACTTTTTCTACATTTCTAATTAGCAACTTGCTTTCACAGCTAACATGAGACTATCCAAGAACAGCATAAGATTAATATAAAGAGCTGTAAAACTGTGGTTGCAGTATATTTACATGAATGCTAATGAGAAGTTCCACATTGTCATCATAAAAGATCCTAAAGCATGAATAAAGGAATCATTGCTGGGAATGGGGGAGGGACCAGAGAGAAGTTAAACCGTCTGTCTGTTCAGGTAATGAACTGAATACACCAGTTTTTTAAGAAGTCTCCTTTTACCTGGTAAGCAGTGGTGGCATCTGAGCCCGGGTCCCCCCCTAGTCCTGAGAGCTTCTCCTTCAGTTTGTAGTGAGAGCTATGGCGCAGGCAGTAGATGACCCCTGAAGCCAAGAGGACCCCAATGATGCATGCAATGGAGATCAGGGTTAGGACCACGAACTTGGTGGAATCTTCTTGCTCTACTTGATGAGGCAGAAGCTTGAGCTTGCTTTTCTGCAGAAAAAGGAAGAGAGGTAGCATGTTAGTACTTCATAAATCATGACCTCTTAAAAACCCAAGACACACATACTTTTAAAATGCAACTTGGAAATGCGAAAATCAACAGAACACGATTCTGTGTTGGCATGAAAACAACAACAGGACGGATATACACAGCAGCACCCCTTAAACAAGTAGTTATTTAAAACAGTACTATTACAAACTACAGTATTTTCAAGAGGAAAGTTAAAGGCATAACTTTTTTCTTCTTAATGGCACCCACTTTCCAAACTGAACAATGTAGAGTATTTGGCAGCTAATTTGCTACCTTAAGTGAAATAATTTGTTTATCCCTTCTTTTTAAAAAGTATGGGGAGGGGGGATACAGCAATTTATCCAGAGCCTGCACAACAAAAGTGGAGGGCTGGGGGTGAGGGCAGGAGAAAGGGATGGAGAATAGCTGGACCCTGTTTTGATTACAAGTAGCAACAGAAGTCAAATAATTTAACACATAACAGAATATAGGACTGATTTGATAAATCTTCATATTAATATTCTTAATATTTTAGGTGATTTGTCATCCTGGAAATCGCTCTGCTTGCCCTCAAAGTTACATTCATTGGTACGATAGGGGCCAATGTAAGTCACTCTCCACATACATGAGTGTCTGCCAGGCACATACTTCTACACATAAGCTTTTTTTTGTTGTTTTTCTTTGTTTTGCCACAAGATGTGTAGAAGAGGATGGTTTAGGGAGTTCAGTTTTGAGCGGTGTAAAAAATGAGGGTTCCAAACTCCTTCAGTCTGACTGTTTCAAGGGGCGGGGATGCAGGAAAAAAATATTAGAAAGTTCTTTTGGTGCACTTGTTTCCCTATGCTAAAAGTTGTACCCTGATTTCCCCTCATTAGCTTCATTATAAGGTATATTAGCAACAATTAAAAACGCAACAGGAAAATGAAAAGACCGGCCTGCAAATTGCAGCGAGACTCACTTGGCCAGCACACCCTTTTCACAATTACTAGGGAAATGAATTGAAAAGCACGCCCCTGCCTCAGTCCTGGTTGCTACAAGATGAGAACAATTAGCAAACTCCTTTCCACCACCTAATTTCGCGTGGTAACAAAATGGATTTTTCCCCATGAATGCCTAGCCGGCCTATTCATTATCTCTCTTCTATTAGTAATTTTCTGCTCTGTATTCAGCTACCCAACTCTTAATTTCCTCCTGTCTTGCAGTGTACACAGTGCCTCTTATGTCAGGCCGGGTCCATTTTTATCTTGTAATCATAAAGGCCACCAAAGCAATTATCGCTGGTCTTGACTGGAAAAGCTGGTCATTAATTAGCCTCCTTTTGCCTTCAGTACAGCGGATTAGCTAGTGCTGGGACTGAGTTAATGGAAACGCGGGATAAATGAGAAAAGACTCCCAGATTTTCTTGCCTGGATGCGCGGCTAGGAGGAGGACGGTTAGGTTTGTAAACCGCGGGAGGTGGATTGAGGAGAGGAGAAAGGAGGGGGATGTTAAAGAAAGAGAAGGAGGAGCACCCGGTAGAGAAGGAAAGAAAGAGAGGGAGGGAAAGTGGGGAGAGCCAAGAATGACAGAGGGGGGTGGAGGAAGGAGAGTGGGAGCGAGAGCGGGGGGCGTGTGGCGCGGATTCCCGAAGCCGGTGTGGCCGCAAATCCCGCGGCTGCCGCTGGGTCCCTGGCGCACAGCACTTTCGCTCTCCGCCGCGGAGAGTGCGACGAGGAGACCCCCCCCTCCCTTTCTCCTATCCCTCTCCTCCTCCTCCCCGCCCGCCTTCCCAAGCACTTGGAGCCGCTGCCAGAAAAAAGTCACTCCTGAGAACCGTCCAACCCCCACCCCCGGCAAGGAAGCCAAATCTCTCCCCAAGCCGTCCCCTCAGCCACTCCCCGCACCCCCTCCCCACGCGGGGTGAGAGCCAAAACCAAATAAATAAATAGGAGGTATCCAACCACGACGCGGCATAATCAGGCAAAGGAGGGGAGGGGAGGCGCCCTCCCCGTGGAGCGCACCGCCCGGAGCCCAGTGCGGGGACCGAAAGCTTGGGTCCGGGTCTGGCTCGCGGCAGCGGTGGAGGGGCGCCCCCGGGGTTCTCTTCCTCTCGGGCGAGCGGCGTTTGATTATTCGCGTCTGTCCAGCGGCACATTTAAAGCGGCCCCCGCCGGGGCCCTGCGCGCCGCCTCCAGCTCCTCCTCTCGGAGACCGGCGGGCCGCCCCCACCCCTGGCAGGGGAGCCGGGAGGGGCGCTCAGTTTCTGAGCGCGGGCGGCTGGCGTGAAGAAAGGAGAGCTGCAGGAACTCGCGGCTCCGGAGACCCCGGCCCCTGGGACGTTGGCCAGCGGATAGCGCGCGAGCGTGGGGTCCACAGTCTTGGGCTGGGATCTGGCGGCAGGGATTCGCCCCGCGGCTCCCTGGGATTAGCATTTCGCTTGAAAGGGTCGCCGATTCCTCCGGCTTTGGGTGAGAGGTCAAAATCTACATCTAAATGGGTGGCTAGTTTGAAAAATGATGGTTCCTTGCCCTCCCCACACTGAGCCAGGCTGTCGCGGGAGGATTCGCGACGCCATCCTTTCCCGGCTAGGCGCCCGGCACTCTGAGCCGCGATCGTCAAGACCCTCCAGGGTGCGAGCCTCGAGCGCCCGTCGGACTCCGCGCCTGCCCCAAGCTTCCAATGGGACCAGCACCTCAGAAGTGGCGGACAAACAAGGCGGCCACAACAAAGGAAACCTTGCTTGTCAGAGGGTAGAGAGGCTCTGCTGTTCCGCCACGCGGGCAAAGCGCGCACAGCCAGCTCCGGAGCTCGGCGCAGCTATCAAGAAAGCTCTCCAGTCACACACGCTGGCACGCGGGAACACAGCAATGGCGCCATGCCACGCATGCCCTACCCGACATCCAATTGTTCATATTGGGGAAATAGGAGATTTCAAGCGCCCTGGCCTATGTTTTCGCTTGTAAATAAGGATTTACCAACCTTCCCGCATAGAGATACAAGGCGCACATAGACGCTTTTATACCCAAACTGGTTCTGTGAGTGCTCCCATAACTCACCCCTTATGTGGTGTACACATCAATGCACACTCCGGCAAACGACTACACTCACACTTATGAACGTGCCACACACACATTCACTTCCAAGTAACCCCAAAGTAACACTTGAGTATGCTGGGCGTTGGGGAAAGGGGGTGTGGAATCATCCATGAACGTTACTATGTTTCTAACAGGCCTTCATCCCTTTAACGAGCACCAAACAGGCTCACAGCTTTAAAGCAGTGTCAGGCGAACGGCAATTGAGACCTAGCAGTGAGTTACACTTCAGAAGCAGTTGGATTGCGCTTGTATTTTAATGGGCATTTGCCTTGCCTCCCAGGATCCGGCACGCTCAGGCCCGGCCAAGCGTTCGCAGCAAGAGCACTGGAGTGGGGCGGTTCACCTCCAGACCGGTAGCACGGGCAGCTCGCGACGACCGCACCGCTAAGAGAAAGAATCCTAGGCGGCCGCCTGGCTGCTTGGGGTTGGTGGCACAGGGGCAAGTACTGTTCTCTAGGAGAGCGGCGAGAGCCTTTCAGCGCTGCGGGGTTGCAGTTCCTCTCGCCGCTGCTCCCTCACACAGAGAGCTTGGAATTCATTCAAAGGTCAAATAAAAATGTCAAGGATAGTGATTGCCTGAAGAGTTCTGGTCTCTCCTTCTAGGGCACCCCAACTCCTCCTCCTTTCAGCTACCCCAACTCTCGCTAGGTCCCAATCGCTCGCGGACAATGGAAAGGGTGAAGGAGCGGGACCCAATCCCATATGAGCTCCATTTTCTCCACTCTCCCAATTCCCAGCTGCCTAGGCCAGTGTTCTTCGCCGCCTGGCCACCGCTTCCCTATTAGGGGAAGGGTTTGCCTGACATCCCAAGGTTTGCCTCTACAGGCGTTAAGGAGACGCTTCTTCCAGAGGGGGATGGGGCATGAACCTGGGACCTGCTGGCAATCCCGTGGCGGCAGGGCCTAGACAGACAAGGCTGCTCTCATGGTTGGCAATGCGGGGCTTTGAAGGTGGGGGGCACTAACGTCTAGAGAGTCCTGGATTCGGCGGAGTGAAAGGGAGGATGGAATCTGACGGGGGCGGGGGGGGGCAGGACACTGGATGGTTGGGTGACCAGAGTCTGAAATCAAGGTCGTAGGATCTTACATCTAGGCTGGGGAATCCAATCTGCCCCAAGGTGGAGGAGACGGCAGCGACTGGCCTGCGGGTACCTCAAACAAAACTTGAAAAGTTACTTTTACCTGGAGCCGCCCCAGCTGCGAGTTCCAAACGTCCTGTCTAGAGCTGCTGGGGGTTAGGGAGCAGGGTGGCAAGTGTGGGTGGGTGGTTGTGTGGAGGGGTGTCACAGGAACGGTTTCAGTAGGTGGCAGAGTGAAGCGACAAGGAAGTAGAAAAATACACATCAGTTCTGGATAAGATGGGTTGGCTGCAAGTTGGGTTTTCAACCCATAAAAAAGAAAGAAAGTGAACTCCTTTCCTTGACTAAGTGCTTGAGTTTAAATAACTCCAATATTTTTTCCCTTCCTCTTCGTGTAGTTAAAAACAACTTAAAACTCCTGCTAAACGTGAGCTTTAAAAAAAAAAAAATCTGATATTGGTTTAAAAGTGAATTTAATGCATCATATCTGACCCAGACATAATTTTACTGGGTGTCATGGCCTCTCTTTGACTTCTCCTTGGTACTGGCCTCCCAAAGGCAAAACTATTACATCTGCACTACAGGTTCCTTTCTGAAATCTTGCTCTTGGACTGGCTTGGAAGAAAGTTCCAGACTAATTAAAGCATCTTGTCAGTCTGGACTTGAAATTGAAAGAAAATAATGTTTAAATATTTATAACTGACATTTGCAGTCAGGCATCTTTTAAAAGCAGAATACCTCTTTTTGTACTCTGGCAGCTTGGTTTATTGAAAGTTTGGGAACAGAGGAGAATGAGTGAGGAGGAAGGTTAAGGAAGAATAACACAGTCATACAAAGATTATATGTGTGTGTGTGTGTGTGTGTGTGTATTTGAGGGTGTGGGATACACACACAGATAAGCATTTAATGCTAAGTTCCTTAGATGCAGGATAACTCATTGCCGTGGAGTCTATTCCAACTCATAGCGACTCTACAGGACAGAGTACAAGTGCCCCATAGGGTTCCCAAAGCTGTAAATCTTTACAGAAGCAGACTGCCTCATCTTTTCCCCTTGAAACAGCTGGTGGGTTCAAACCGCCAAATGCTTTAACCACTGTGCCACCAAGGCTCCTAGATGCAAATTAATATGATTTAAAAAAAAATCAGGAATAATTAAATGAAGCGTTATATCAAGTTAGCTGTATCTTGAGAGAAGTTGAAGGTCAAAATACGTATTTTGTCCACTCTCCAATCCTCATTTTAGAATATAAAATATTGGAAATATTGTGATTAAAAGAAATATATGGCCAAAGCAGACAATTTGTGGAATTGCTCTTAGAAATTAGAATCTATAGACATCATTTTGACTTAATTTAAATTATTTTGATCTGTGCTGGTAAAGGTGCAATGGGGCTTCCTTTATATCATCTTGTGAACCATTTATGGTAAAATGTCTTAAAAAGTTCTTTTACCTGTCCATTTGATAAGCTTAAAAGAAAAGAAAAAAGAACATTCCATATCTAAACCTGAACCTGAGACAGCCATACAAACACAAAACTTAATTGTAATAAATACTTGCTGACAGGTAGCAAGGCTGTGTAATGTAACCAGTTAATAAGAACTCATAATCTAAGTCACTGACTTGCATTTTAAAGTATTTTTGTACCAAAAAACTTATATACATAGGCATTCAAGTTCAATTACATTAAACTTCTAACATTGTCAATGTTTTCATTTGTATTATTGCTAAGAAATTTGATTTGTAAACCCAACCTCATCCTGTACTTTTCTGCACTTTTACTTTACTATGATAAAAAAAAAAAATTAGTTTTAGCAACTACTAATAACTTGCTATAACAAATCTGTTTTTCGTTTGCTACACCTTAAAATTACTTGGAAATTTTACACTAAATTTACTAAAGTATATTTACTAAAATATAGCAACTATACTTTAAAGATGATAAATTTTTTTTAGCAGCTTTCAGGCCATGGCAAGTGACCAAACTTAAAAATATGGTGAGGGGGTGGTGTCTTAAAATATTTTTAAAGTATTTTTTAAAGCTGTTAACTGAACTATTTTTAATTTGAAATTCACCACAGAATTCTAATAAATGAGAGAAGTCAGGCAGAAATAATCATGTATTAATTCTCTGCATTACAAAATCTTTTCAGAAGCTATTATCAGTGCAAGAGGCATTGTGGTCTGAATTCAGGGTGGGAGAAATCCTTTGTGCAACTGAAAGCTATTGTTCCTCTGTGCAGATGAAATTGTACTTGCAAATCTGCCATTCCAGTAGCCCCCCAAAAAAATTTTTTTCTAAGCCTAGATAGGCAAAAGAAAAAAATCACCAAGAAATAATTATGTTTAAATATAAACTTTAATAAAAAATAAATCAGGATATGCTGTTTTAAAATAGGCTATTTGCTGATTTTTTTTCAAGCATAGATATAACATATACAAAAGATAATAAATAGTTTGTCATCCTTAAACACCCCTAAAACCTGAGTTTTAGGATTACTGTGTATTAAAATATCAGGGAAGATTTATGGTATGGATGTTTGGTGGTGGGGAGGGCCCTCATGTGAGTTAATTGTTAATAGGGCTTGGTAAACAGCTAATCTTTTTTGGGTAGAATAGAGAGAAAACAGACAATCGATTTTAGAAAAGGCCGAAATGGACCGACTAACAGAAACATGCTCAAAGCCATCTTTCAGGTTTACTGCAGGCATTTTTATTCTATTAAAACTCAAACTTGGCCAAAAAACTTAAATGCACCGCTCTCCTGACCCGTACTTTTGGCATGCATATTTGGTTCCTGAGGTCCTGTGTAACTCTCTCTCTATCTCTCTCTCTCTCTCTCTCTTTCTCTCTGTGTCACACACACACACACACACCTTCACACTCAGGGGCTTACTAGGATAGCACTTTGGTCTTGGGAAATGAGTTTTTCCCCCAAAGAGCCAAACCATCTTCATGATTGGGGATTTTTACTTTACCTCTGTCAGGGAGAATAAGAAGCCCCACCTAGAAGATTTGTGTAGCGTCGCTTATTAGGGGATCGCTGTGCCACTACTGAGTATTTGTCAAGGCAAACGGAGGGTCATTTTTCCGCCTCTCCTTGTTGTTGTTGTTGTTGTTTTGCCATCGAGTCGGCCCCGACTCATAGCGACCCCTCCTTGGGTTTCCGAGGCAGTACCACTACGGAGGTAGGATTGCCCAACCTTCCTTCCGAGGAGTGGCTGATGGGTTTGAACCGCCAGCCTTCTGGTGAGCAGTCAAGTGCCTTAGGCACTATGCTACCAGAGCTCCTCCGCCTCTCCTGGGGAGGTGTAAATCGAAAGGCCTAGGGCTTTCTCACATTCTCCCTTTTCTCCCCGTCCCGTTTCCCCTTATTTATTTATAAGATCCCTACAAAAGTCGGAAAGACTCAACCACAGCGAGGGGCACAAAGGGTAGAGGGGTTCCCGGGACCTGCAGCTCACTCACACCACTGAGAAAGGTCACGGCACGTCCCACGGCCTCCCATTCACTGCGCGAGCACAATGCTACCGCCCATACCTTGCTCCGCACCACAAAGCGCGCCGGCCGCTCAGGCTGCGCACGGGGGATTAATATCCCCAACAACGACCGCATCAAACCAAGATTCAGGAGTTCAACAAGCCTCTACTAACGTACTACACCTCCTCTGCCTTCCCTGCTCCACCCCATTCCCCACCCTCATTCTCAACAGCCAAATGGAGCTGACTTGGCTGAGGAGGGGTTGCGTGTGTGTGTGTGTGGGGGGGGGTGCATTTTCTCCTGTGTTGGATAAAAAGAGAAGAGCTTCCACCCCCCTCCCACGCTCAAACCATTCACCTCCCTCACACCTTCTCTCCTATCCCCAATTCTGTGACGGTGGGAATGCGCTGGCTTAGATAAACCCCAATCAGAGAAAAACTATGGAATATACTGAACCCTTGATTCCAGAGGGGTAAGGCTTCCCTAGCCTGGGGCTACCGAGGAGAAACCCCGTAGCGTCAGGGAGGCGGAGACTGCGTGGCTTGGGTTTGCGCGCGCGGCCTAGCCCGTGGCGCGCCAAGTGCCGAAGCCTCTGAGCGAGTGGCGATATAGAGCGCCGTGCAAAGGCGCCAGTCGGGTGTCTGAGCTTGGGACCCCAAGAATGAGCCGCTGTCTCAAGATTTAGATAGGCAACTTAAACCCGGAGCAGGAAGACTCTGAGAGGGAGAAGGAGGACTGGAGGCGAGGCAGACCGTGACAGCAGAACCACTCAGGCAGAACTGGCGGCTGCGCCTCTGAACTTCAGCGTCTGCACCGCGCGGGAGAGCGCCTTGGGGACTTGTCCGTGTCCGGGCGGCTTATCGCTGCAGTGCGCGGGAGGAGACAGGCACTGTCGGCAGCTCGTGGCCTCTCTCTGGGTTTGGGGTGACGCGGTGTGTGTGTGTGTGTGTGTGTGTGTGTGTGAGGAGGGGAAGAGAGTAAGGTATTGTGGGCACTGGCGAATGTAAAGCGACCTCCCCCAGATGTCCAGCGTGGACCGGGTTGGGACAGGACCGAATGCGCGTTGACTTTAGCGCCTCTCAGCGGAGGGACTGAGCCGCAACCGAGTCTGGACCAAGGAAAAAAAAGGGCGGGAGACTTTCTCTGACTCTAAAAGCTGATTTTGCTGCTGTTTTAACACCTGATTTTGGGGGCCGCTGGACTGTTTCCAGCGAGGCTTCTCTAAAACTACGAAATGGGCCTATGTTTAGAACCACATGGAGCCTTATGAGTGAATGAAATAAAACCCCTATTTTAAACAGTTCTGCGTCCAAAGTTTCTCTCTCCGGGCAAGAACGTGGGCCGCTTCACCTGGAGGAAGCCCGAAGAAAGCGGCAGTTTAGGTTTGGGAGAAGGGAGGTGACCTCTCCCAGGTGTTTCTCAGACAAGTTGTGGGCTTGGGGGAACCCTCCCCTCTCACAGGACGGCCCTACTGGCTCCGTCCCACGTCCTTGCCTTCGAGCACCCCGGTGTCGTCTAAACCTGATGCCCGCTAGGAGATCCTGGTGGCACAGAGGATGCGTCCCTAGGATCAAGCGAGCGGCGAAAAGCGTCCCAAAATGGGGCTGGGAAGAAAAAAAATCCCCCGACGCTGGTTACCCTCCCTCCTGACTGCACATCCCTCTCCTTCCTCACGCCTTTCTCACAGACACACATACTCTATCCTTAGGCCCCCAGCTCCCTCACGGCCGTATCTGGACCGCCCGAACTACGCAGGAGTAGCGAGCAGCATGACAGAAAGGGGGACAAGAGTTCAGGTGAAAAGTCATGAGACAACTGTTTCAGCCCTTGCTGGTGCGGCTTCCGTCCGGTCGCTTTGCGGAAATAACCGCGCCCCCCTCCATCTGTGTGCTTAAGAATTCCTGCCCCTCGACCGGTTCACCCCTGCTTGCCCAGCTCAGTCCACTTGCGAACTGTTTCCTAAACCTCCCCAGCAAGTCTAGAGCTTTTGCAGGTGTCTTTCTGCGAAGTGAGATTTCGTCACCGCCCTGGGCACCTAACCGCAAATCCGCCCAGCCGAGTCCCCCGCGCCCACCTTCCACCCTGCTTTCCCATTACCCACCTACAAGTCTCGCTATCCCCTCGGTTCTTCCCTCCTCTCTCCTTCGCCCACTCCAACTCCTCTTCCCTTCTGCAGAGCCGAAAAGACTTCCCCGCCAGTCCCTTGCCCAGGACCGGGCGCCCGCTGTTACCTGCAGCTTTCCGGGCGCCCAAGCCCGGGAGCGAGGGGGTGTGTGCACAGCCGAGGGGATTCAGTGCCTCGCAGTAAGGGAGACAAACGCCATCACCGACAGCCTGCCTGGTGCCCTCAGCCAAAAACAACACACAAGCGGCGAAATCCTCCTTAGGACCACAAACTTCTTCACAGGCCCGCGAAGACAAAGGTGCTGTGCGCGGGAGCAGTGGCGGCGGCTCCCACCACAGCAGGCAGCAGCCAGGACCCAGCCCGCGAGCGCCACTGCGCGCAACGGCCATACCGCTGCTTGGCGCGCTCCGCCCCCACC
>NW_006921934.1:1435620-1461671 GCF_000298275.1 Orycteropus afer afer
CCCCCCACATGTTGCTGACAGCAATTGGCTAAGGGGGCCAGGGCTCTTAATAAACCCTCTCCCGAGTAAGACTATGAATGGACATTGGCTTTGTCAGTCATTTGTAAAAAGCTGCAGCTCAGAGCTTGCGCCTTTTCTTTCTTTTCAGTCTTTTTCTCTTTCATCATCCAAATCTTACTTCATACGGTGGAAGTTCAGGGTACAACTCTGAGCGAGAGGGGGCCTCAGCAAGAAAAGTAACACTCATACATCCCTAATATAAACTCTTTTTTACCGAGAGGGGTGCGTCTCAACTCTTTGCAAGAGAAAAATGAACGGGGAAATAAGTTATTTCGATATAGTTTCTTCAGTTTTGCCTTGGGGGCGTTTTATGTCCTTTTCAAATTGAAGCAGGCCAATTAGCCAGGGCAAACCAGGGGGTAACAGCCCCCATCCCTCCCACTTTACCTCAAACGCCCTTTAGAGATTTTTTTTTTTTCAGGTCTCAGATACCATTCATTTGGCGCTGTCCTGAAACTGGACCAAGTTAGAACTTTGTCATCATTTGTCTCATGCAAACTGCTTGCTGCCTGCTCAAAATCTCGGGAGGACTGCATGGTGAAAACGCAGCTGCCAGGTTCTTAAGACGAATCCAAATTACGTACTCTCCCCACCTGCCCAGGTCAAGAGCCCTGGTTTGGACTGCCGCCCCCGCGGTGAGCAGGGTGACCGGGCCCTGTGCTCCGAGTCGCCAGCACCCCCCAAGTTCCCCCGCCCACCGTGCGAACCCCAGGCTCGAGTCAAACAGGCAGCGAGAGACCCAACAGAGCTCTGGGGGAGGCAAAGTGGTCAGAAAGGGAGGGCTGGAGCCCAGGCTCTGGTGGCGGTCCCCTCCTGGAGCAAGGTGACTGACTTTCCCAAGGCCTCTCCGGCCGCTCCGTCGCTCCGAGTCTAGCCCTTTCCTCCCACACTCTCTCTCATGTTTCCCTGGACCTAGGGCTGTAGCCACAGGTTGGTGTAACCCCCGGTGTGCAGCGGCCCCTGCAGAGAGGCAAAGAGCTGGAAACCCAACATCTGTGTGTACAATGAGCTCTCCAAGGCCCACAGCTGCACGAACAAGGGAAAGAAAGAAAGGAGTGGGGGAAGCAGATCTTGTCAGATGCAGATGACAGTCTGCGCAGGGCTCTTTAGTTTCTCCTTTTCTGGAAACCTCGGCGCCCTCCTCCCAGGACCCCCCTCTTCTACCGCCTCCCCATTGTTCCCAGAGCTCGGGACAGCTGGAGATGGCGGGCCTGCGCCGAGCAGGGCGGCCCCTTTCTAACCCCGACGACCCCGCCCGCCCCCACACCCGGTCGGTCCCTGCCTGAGAGCCCAAGGCCTCCCGCGTCAACTCCGCACCCGCCCTCTCTGGAACGCCAGGCCTGACCCCTGGCGGGGCTGGCACCATTTCCTCCTCCCCTTCCTTCCTTTCACTCCTGCCCGGCCTCCAAACATGCCCCCGCGCTGCGGGCCTCACTGTCGAGCTCTCTCCTGGAAACCGAATTCCAGCTATTGGGACCAGGGTTTACCGAGGAAGGGGGCTACCACAGACAATCGAGTGCCTGCGAGGTACTCGCCTCTGCCTAAAACGCACTCTTAAGAATTCTGTTTCTTTTGACCAAAAGGGTGACTTTTATTTATGTGTTGAGAGGTGCAAGGAATCTTGCGCTTAATCGAGCCTTACTGAAAGCCACAAAGTGGAACATCTTGAGTCAGTCAGAACACTGGGGTTGGCAAGAGGGCCCACCGCGGATTTGAGGGGTTTCCAGGAACCAGAGAAAAAAATGAGTTACCAAGAATACCAAAGGGGAGAAAATGTGGCTTCTTACGCGGGTCACCCATCCATTTAGCTCATTCCCCACCCCGCCTCATACAAGCAATAGGCAGAGAGTAAGGATTAAGTCAACTTTGACCTCTAGCTTCCCCCCTACACTCCAGAGCAGGGGCCCTCCAAGCATAAGGCAGGCCTGCCCGCCCCTGGACCGTCCTGGAAGCGGGCCAGCAGGCCTGAGAGGAGCAGTCTTCACTCGTGGAGGCCCCACGCTCAGAATAAGGCGCCCCAGGCCTCTTTCTGAAAGGAGGGGACGGGGACCACTCGGGGATCCCTTCAGGCAAAGACCCAAGTGACGGCGGTTTTGTCTCCCTCCTGCTATCTTCAGAAGCACCCTCGTCTCCGGTGCTTCCTCGTCCCCAGCCCAAGGCGCACCCTGGCCTGGCACAAGGCGGGAAAGCTTCAGCGGGCGGGGAAGAGAGGTAGTGCGGGGAGAGAGGAGGAGACGAAGACGGTCTGGGAGCTCGGGGAGCCTGGGACAGCGCGAGGGAGGAGGACGAAGGAGAGAAAGGGAATGGAGACGAGGAAGAGATTGGAAGAAGAGAGCCCTGCCTTCCCCTAGCCTCGCTAGTAACTAGAGCTCTCCATGGCAACGGCGTGTGTGTGTGTGTGTGTGTGTGTGTGTGTGTGTGTGCGCGCCTCGGGGCGTTGGGGGTTCCCGCCGCCTCCCCTCCCGGGAGGGTCGCACAGGGAGGCCCGGAAATTCGAGGTACTGAGGGCGCTGGGGCGCGAAGGGGGACACGTCCAGGTTGTGGCCAGATGCTGAAGAAAGGAAGGGTGGCCACTTCTCTCCTCGGGTCTCTAGATCATCCGACCAAAGGGTCCTGGTCATCAAGGGGAGCGCGGCGGGGCCTGGTACGTCTGCAAGGCAAACCGGGAGGGTCTGCCCGCGCTCCGCCAAGGGAAGAAGAGGCTCAGAGGTGGCGGATTTGGGACTGGGCCTTCCTTCCCGTGCCGAGGCTGAGGACGCGCGTCTGCGCGCTTTCGAGGTCGAGGCAGGGACGTTGGTCTAGGCTGGCAGGGAGGTGCGGCCACCGGGGGCAAGAGTGAAGTCTCTTGACACTAAGGCGCTGGTAGCCCAGGGGACGCCGGCAGCGCGCGGACTCGTGGGCGCGGTCGTGGCGGCGGCGAGGTCTTGGGGAAGTGCCAGCCCCGCCCTGGTCCTTGCTCTACGGGAGTTGGCCTCGGAGCACCCGAGGCTCCAGGAGGCTGACAAGGGGCTGAGCCGCGCGCTCCAGAGATGCAGGCCGGCTCAACCCCCTGCACGACCGCCCGCGCTCGGTGGTTTCTCTTCTGCTGGCTAGAAGCCACAATAAAATATGAGACCCACTCTGGCGGGCGGAGGGGTGGCCCGGCTGCCCGTGGACGCCCAGCTTGGCCAACCTGATGTCCAAATCCTAACTCTCCAAGCTTGCGTGGATCCGGCGCGGCCACCCTGGTCCTAGGGGACAGCGAGGCGATTCTTGGCCTATGGTCCGGGACCGCTGCCTCTAGCGAGCTCGAGTCTGCGAGGCCGAGTCTTGCTGCTCCTGGAACTGAAGCCGTGCTCGCCTGCGCCCGCTGCCTCTGCTCCATCCACCAGGTCCGGCTCCAGAGGGGGCCCTACCCGGCTGCTAGAGGGCTGGCGTCCCGAGGACAAGCGGCAGCAAACGTGCACCCGCGAGCGCAACAGGACAGTGTTTGCAGCTCAGTGCTAGACCATCTTTTTTGCTTACCTTAAAAACCTGACTTGACTCGATAAGTAAGTAAGGAACGAAGGAAGTTAATAAATAAATAAATGAGTTGTTCCAAAGGGTACACGTCAAACATTTAGTTTTTACCATATTCTGAAATTTACTTTTAAACTAATTACCTATCTGCTTTTCTTGAGGGACTTTAGTTTTGCTTTTAAAGAACATGGGTGGAGGTAGCACCAAGTTGAATCTTGGATACTTTAGTTAGGTGAACCTTAGACTTCTGATGCAGGTACTCTGAAGAAAAGTAGGCGCACACTTAATTCACCAGCACCTTGGTGTACATTCTAAAATCTATTCTTTGTGGGAAATAGGTGATTTACCTTTTTAAAGTCATCCAACTTATCCCTCATCCCCCGTCCTTCCCAATTCTTCTTCCTCCCCCAAGATTTTGCCAGCCATAAATGGTTGGCTGTTTAACTAGCATCCTCAGAGCTTAAAGATAAACGGATTGTCTAGGGAATTCATTAAAAGAACCTATTTGTATTTTAGGTGCTGATCCTTTTAGTCTACTGTTTCAGAAACTGATAAATTAACCCACCAGATTTTCATTCTATGTTCCTTTATTTTAAAATCCTTTCTTGCTTTCAGGGCAGGAAAACTGTATCTATCTTTTTAATCCTTAAAAATACTTTAGAAAAGTGTTTTGACAATAATGTAAGACTAAATCCAGCTAATATCTTGAGGAGTGAATGATGATAGTAGGCATTTTGTTTTTCATGAGAGCTTAGACTTCATTTAATAATAAATTTCAATTTACATGATTTCAATGACATTTTCACTGAAAACTTTTAAACATGATGCAAAATGTTTTTGAAAGGCATGTTGATTGAAATCATTTATATATGATAAATGAATATGTTATTCATATAGAAGTTAGTATTGTTTGGCTGATGAATAAAAAATATAGTACTTATAAAATTCTCCAAGGCCTGCAAAATATCTAAATAATGTAAATAGTTTAAAATGATTTGTTGATTCTAATACTTCTTTTAAACTGCATTTCACATTTGTTATGTGTAATACCTAATGTTCTCTGATAAGAAACTCATTTTCAATTTAGGGAACACTAAACTGTTATAGATAACATATGTAAGTGATTAGAGTAAATCTCCAATGTGTAAATTATCAAAGAAACTGTACTTTTAAACAAAATAGAGAAAGACTGCCATAGAAGACATGATTACTACAAAGTAAAACTACACCAATTACAGGAATTTAAAAAGATATGGTAGTGTTGCCTTCTGAGATATTTGCCTGATTTCACAGAAATCTAAACCAATTTTGGTTTTAAAATAAAATAATTATAATTTAAAAGTTGATTTTAATTTTAAAATCCTTTTATAGGAAATAATTCTAGATTATAAAAGAAAAATTACATTAGATCCTTTTAAATATTATGCATATATGATATTTTCATACATACATAATGCTAAAGAAAATAACAGTTTATAACATCAATGAGTGAATTTTGAAAAGTGGCATGTTTTAACAAGTCATCCACCTAGTGGAATATAGTAATTTGCACTGAAATATTTTTTAAAAAAAGATACTTGCACAGGTCAATATAGATGACTTTAAATGGAAATTCATTAATTGTTACTAAGTAGTTATTGTATTTTCAGGAATAATATTTAGAAAGACATTAGACATTAGTGGGAAGTCATTCATTATTATAAAAGTGAATAAGCCCACTACAACAATGGGGAAGAGAAACACCTGCATTTTAGTAGAGCCCTCGCCATCCATCCTTACATATTGGAAGTGAAATTTATCCTACAAGAGAATGAAATTCATCCAGTAAGGAGACTCTTGATGGTGGAGCTTTGCTGCTTCTTATGTTAATGACTATAAGATATTGCTATGAAATCAATGCCTCACTTTAAAATCATGGAATAGTCAAATTATTGGTTCAAATATTTTCCCTTATTTTGAGAGAAATGTGACTTCTTTACTCAAAGCAGAAAAATAAGTCATTTTGTTTTGTTTTGAAAAAAAATCACTACACAATTCATCTTGTATTATTCTCATGTTGACTCATACTCAGATAGATCTAAAATTTCTGAAATCCCAAAATAGCAACTCTATTATGAAATAGATGTACTTACCCTACTTCTATTGTTTAACATGATTGTATGAAATCATTTTTCAAAAAAAGCAAAAATAATGTATTTCAGCAAAAATTTGTTTGAATGATTAGTTAATACCAATATGTAGAGATTTTTCAGACTTTCCTCTTCAAATTTTGAAATTACAATTCTTGTAAGACAGGAGTAGCATCAGAGCTTTATTATTAGTTTGAGCCATTAAAAGTGACATTCTGAAAACTGCTGTTCTAGGAACAAGCAGTTACAAACAGAGCAGTCTCCCTATAGGTTAATCTAGCTTTTTATACCCTAGATTCTAGAGTCTAGAAGGTATATTACCTTCAATGTACCTCTTTGTAAAGACCTAATCTTTTATTATTTACAAAACAGTGCTATAAAAATACATATTTACTAGTTGATGTCAGTATTGTGTATATTTTGTATTTTCAAGACTAGATTTTGTTTCTTTACAAAACTGAGTCAAAATTCTGTAGAATAAATGTTCATAAGACTCATTACCATGTGAACAAGATTCTAACTTTTTTGAAAATGGCTAAATAATGTCATTATCTTTGAATGTAGGGAAACAACAAAATCTGTTAAGAATATCCAGGTTATCTGTATTTTTTAGCTAAAAGCTCCTTCACATAGTTGTAGTTATATACTACAACTCCAAACAGTGTTTTCCTTCAATTGCTTTGGAATTAAAAGTAAAACAGCAATTCAAGTAAATGTTTGTTTCACAGTCATATAATTCAGCTATGTACTGTTCACATGTACTTTTAAGAAGAACGTCTATGTATGTTTTACTATATGAAGATAGGCTTCAATTAAGTGAAAGAACAGGTACAGCTTGAGAAAGCTTGCCTTAGTTCATGAATTCTACTGAAAGGGAATCATTTAAAGTGATACTTTCTGATTTTTTTATTTCAAATTTGTCCACATGTGTTTAGACCTACCATAGACTAAAATTCAGAAAACAGCTAGATACTTTTCATTCAGACACAATATGAGGCAGTCACAAAAGGTTTAGGGTTAATTATCACTCTCTAAAAATTTTAGTAATGATAATTCAGAGTTCCATATGGATTCACTATAGTTTCAAATAGTCAATTGAATTAAAAAAAAAAGTTGAATTAATCTGTGGATGCAAAGAATGTGTTGGCCTTTTAAAGGATGGTACGACATAAGCATATGATCTTAAATAAGGTGCTATATTTACATGAGATTGCTTTTAAGATTCTTACAAATCTACTGGATGTATATATCCTAATATCTTTCAATTCAAACACGTTAACCAGTTGCCATGGAGTTGACTCCTGACTGATGGCAATCTCATGTGTGTCAGACTAGAACAACTGTGCTCCATAAGGTTTTCAATGGCTGATTTTTTCAGAAGTAAATCACCAGGAATTTCATCTGAGATGCCTCTGGATAGACTTGAACCTCCAATCTTTGGATAGCAGCCAAGTGCATCAACTGTTTTACCACCCAGGAACTCCTCAAACATTTTAGAAAGTTATATATTTACCTCAACCTTGCTCAGTAATTTCTGAAATTCCCTTTTGGAACTATCTTCAGAGCTATGCTCAAACAAAGTTAGACATCTGGTCTTATATTTTGTAACTTTTTTTTTTTTTGGTTCCCCAAAACTATATTATTTAGTTCATCACCCCTCCTTTTCACCATATTTATCTCTAAATGATTTTTAAGTATTTCTTTTAAAAAGAAAATATACCTCCAAGAAAGATCACCTTCTATGATTAAGAACTTTTTTTTTTTTTTTAAAGGCCAATTCAAAAAAGGAGTCTCTAAAATATGTTGAGCGATTTTGGTATGGTGGGGAGAATTGCCCAACTTCTCCAGGGAACATCTTAGAAGAGTAAGGCTCACATATGTAAGCATGTTCAGAATAGAATCAGTTCTTTTTCCTCCACTCAGTTTCCCAGTTTTCACAATAGCCTCTCTGTCCTCAATGTCCAGCTTGAGGGTTTCTGAATTTTTACCCTCACAAAATAAAATTCTGTTTGTTTGTTTGTTTCTTCTTCCTTTTAGGCCATCACTTAATCTGATCTTACTCCTAGTCCCACCTGTCTTGACTATGGTTAGTCCTGGTCTCCACCTCCTCAATGGACTCCTTTGGATTCTCAGCTGTCCTCATCTCCATCCGTGTGAACTATTTCATTTCCCTCCTTACTAATTACATTGATTGTCTCTCTTCTTTAGATACACTAAAGGTTGGCACGCTTTCATCCAACCAATCAAGTATACAGTGCCTTCCTTCCTGACATACTGGCCCTGTCTCTCAGCACCAGAAGCCTCTGTATCCATCAGTCAGAGCCACTATCTGAGAAAAGAGAGTATCATTCTCTGAGCACTGGCTACAGTGGCAGGCATTATGTTAGCTACTTTTTCATGTACAGTAAAACCTGTGAAATCAGAAACCTGTGTAAGGTGGAAATCTGTAAGAGAAGGAAAACTCAAATATTTTCCACTAAATGGAGTTGTTGTTGTTGTTGTTATGTGCCATCGAGTCGGCCCTGACTCATAGTGACCCCTCCTTGGGTTTCTGAGGCAGTATCGCTACGGAAGTAGGATTGCCCAACCTTCCTTCCGAGGAGTGGCTGGTGGGTTTGAACCGCCAGCCGTCTGGTTAGCAGGCAAGTGTCTTAGCCACTATACTACCAGAGCTCCCACTAAATGGAATAGTAAGATTAAATCCTGTCAAAGGCAGAAAATTCCTGTCAAAGACCTGGAAAGGCAGTCTCATTGAGTTCTGGCTCTCACTAGTTTTGCTTGTATTACCTCGTTTAATTCTCACAGCAACCCGACAATTTATGCATTATTATTCCCAGTTTTTGAGATAAGAAACCAAAAATTTGAGATTAAGGTAAGTATCCAAAGCTGGTTAGTTCTAGAGGCTCAAGAAACACTCATACCCACATACACACATACGCAAATTGTTTTACACAGAAGAGAACTCTATTTTTAGCCATAGAAAGTAAGGGCACCAGGTAAACAGCCAGTAGCTCTTATGTGGGAGATAGTCTTCCATTCTCCCATCAGATCCTCCAAGCCATGCCACATAATAATAATAGTTACTTTTGAAAATGACAATTGCCTTTTTTTTTTCAATCTTATATGAAGTATAATTATAGGTATCTTTTGAACTTTTCCATTTCTGTGCTTCTATAATAGATAATCTTAAAAAAGAAAAACCAACCAGGGAGTTTGTTATGGAATCTACAAATGTAACCTCCTACACAAAATTCTACAGCCACAACTAAACAGACTTTAATCTCATACTCTGACTTAATCACAAAACAACTGGAGTTGTAATCAAGAAAGTCTCTAGAACTAACTAACTATCCTCACACTTACAAGAGGAACAATCAATGTTGGTGAAAATGTATCACTATTTCTCCAAAACCAAAATCAAACTCAATGCCATCGAGTCATATCTGACTCATAGTGACCCTCCTTGGGTTTCTGACGCGGTATCACTACGGAAGTAGATTGTCCAACCTTCCTTCTGAGGAGTGGCTGGTGGGTTTGAACTGCTAGACTTCTAGAGGAACAAATTATGCTTCTGACAGTGTGGTGGTAACATCACACTGAAGTGCATGTACATATTACATTATTATTATTTTAACCTATTCATCTCTGTATTATCTGGTTTATTCATCTGTCAGATTACAAACATAAATATTACAAGTTACATAAAATGTTACATAAATGTTAGTAGTAGCTCCAGGGCCACTGTTTCCTTTTAAACTCATTACTACACACTGGATAATAATTACTTTTTCAAAAAAATATTTTATTGTGCTTTTGGTGAAGGTTTACCTAGCAGTTTAGGTTCTCAATCAACAATTTCTACAAAAATTGTTCAGTGACTTTGGCTACGTTCTGTACAATGTGTGAATATTCTCATTGCTTTGGTTGTTCCATTTCCATTAAGCTGCTTTCCCTGCCTCCTTACCATCTCATCTTTGTTTAAAGTAATTGTTGACTGTTTGGTCTCAGATAGATGATTTTTTAAAGGCACACAGTGCTCACAGGTGATACTCTTTATTTTGTATGCTAATTTGTTATTTAGCTAAAAGGTGACTTCAGGGGCTAGTTTTGGTTCAGGTTTTAAAGAGTATCTCAGGGGAGTCCTCCAGTCTCAACTGGTCCAGTAAATCTGTTTTGTTTTGTTTTTTTCTCTTTAAAATAATTTGTGGTTCTCTTCTACATTTTTCTCCCATTCTACCAGCATCCATGTGTTGTGGCCCTGACAAAATGGCTGGTGGTGGTAGCTGGGCAGCAACTAGTTCTTCTGGTCTCAGGGTAGATGAGGTCATGGTTCATGTAGATTATTAGTACTGTAGAGTAGTTTCTTCTTTGAGTTTTCTTCATTGGTTTTCTTCTTTCTCTTTGGCTCCAAACAAGTGGAGAGCAACAAATTATATCTTAGATTGCCACTTGAAAGTTTTTAAGACCCTAGCCACTACTCAACACAATAGGATATAGAACATAACTTTATGAACTACATTATACCAGTTGACAGTGTTGTCCCACGAGACCATGGTCCCAAGCCTTCAAACCCAGAAAACCTATCCCTTGAGGTGTTTGGTTATGTCTAAGCAGTATACATAACTGTACTCACTATGTGTTTATTATATATATGAATATATATACATACATGCACATGCATACATATATATATATGCATACACTTATATATACACACATATTCATATCTATTGGGAACTATGGTAGTGTAGTGCCTAAGGCATTTGCTAACTAGAAGGCTGGCAGTTCAAACCCACCAGCCAATCCTTGGAAGGAAGATTGGGCAATCTACTTCAATAGACATACCACCTCAGAAAACCAAGGAAGGGTCGCTATGAGTTGGATTTGAGTTGACAGCAGTGAGTTGTTTTTTTTTTAAATTCATATCTAGACACATATATATCTACATTTTATATATATACCTGCACATATAGTTTTTGGTTGTGTTGGTGTTGTGTGTTGGTCCTTATTCAAAATTATATATGCCACACCAATTACCAAAAGTTCCTTTTTCGTATATACATCTTAGTGACATTGTTTACCTTCATCAATCTGTGCACACTTCACCCTCATTTGGTGTTACTTTTCCCATAATTACTTTTGGCAATGCAAAAGGCAGGCTCAGCTTACTGTTTCTTTTTCTTTTTTTTAAATCAGTTCTATACATGTATGGCTTTAAACCTTGACTTTCATTACATGAATACAGTAATCTATACAAGAAATGTAAAATTGTGCCATTTCAGAAATATCTGTTGTCCAACTCATGTCACTACTCCCTATTGTGAGCCCCTCTCCCATTGAATTGGCTAGCTGGTTAATCACTGATATATCTGAATCGGTCTCCTCTACCGGTCCCTGACTCTCTGAAGGTGGTGTACATCCATGAGAGCAGGAGGGGAAAAGTCTACAGGAAATGTGGAGGTGACCTTTATACTTCAAGATGCTGAAATTGCTATTTGCAAGATGCTGCTATTTTTGAAGGATGAGGGCACATAACAACAACAACAACACCATAAGTGGCTGAGAAACAGGGTTGGTCTTAAGAGGGAACTAGTAGTGGAACCATTTGTGAAAAGCGCTAAATTAAAATGAAAACAAAAAAAAATATAATTGCATTAGAGAAAGTTTGGAAAATAGAGAAATAGAAAACAATACTCATATATTCAGCCTGTGACAAAGTGATTGGATTAAAATTTCATGTGCTCATTCTGAAATGCTAATATGGTAGGCAGCCTCTCAGATGGCCTCCAATGACCCCCACCTCCTGGAATTCATGCATTGTGTAATCCCTTCCCATGAATGTGGAACAGACTCAATGACTTGATTCTAATGAATGGAATATGGCAAAAGTGATATGATGTCCCTTCCAAAATTATGTTACAAATTGGGCACCCTCTTTTGCTTGCTGTAGAGGAAGCCAGCTGCCATGCTGTAAGTTGCGTAAGGAGAGGCCAGCCAGGCAAGGAACTGATGATGTCTCTGGCTAACAGCCAGCAAGATCCTGATGTCTTCCAACTGAGTAAGCTTAGAAGCAGGTCCTCACTGATTTCAACCTTGAGAGGACACCTTGATTATGGCCTCATGAGAGAACTTGAGCCACAATCACCCAGCTATTCCACACCTATGCGACCACAGAAACTATGAGATAAAAAGTTTGTTGCTTTAAGTTCCTAAATTTAGGAATAATTTGTTACACAGCAAAGGATATATAATAGAATGAGGAATTATCTTTAAACAAAATCAAGCTGTCTGGGTGAGAACCAATTAAGAAAGCCCATCTTCAGAAGAGCTTTATTTAGAGCTTCATTAAGTAAAGCCATCTAGATGATGTCAAAATTTCTGTGCAGACTACCTTTGTGATATGTTCCAGCAGGGCCCAGCCAATGGTATGTACACAGTTGCCCAACAATACTTTGTCTCCCGACCATCACTCTCAACCTTTGGATCCTAAGTCTCTGGTTTCTCATTATGTGGTGGTGTTGTTACATGCCAGTCAAGTCAATTCTGACTCATAGTGATCCTGTGCACAACAAAATGAAATGCTGCCCAGTCCCGCACCATCCTCCCAATTGTTGCTATGTTTGCGCCCATTGTTGCCACTGTGTCAATCCATCTCTTTGAGAATCTTCTTCTTTTTCCCTATCTACTTTACCAAACATAGTATCTTTCTCCAGGGACTGGTGCCTGTTGGTAACATGTCTAAAAGTAAGTAAGATGAAAGCTTGCCACGCTTGCTTCTAAGGAGCCTTCTGACTGTACTTCTTCCAAGACAGATTTTTTCATTCTTCTGGCAGTCCATGGTATATTCGTTATTCTTTGCCAAGACCACAATTCAAATGCATCAATTCTTCTTCAGTCTTCCTTATTCATTGTCAAGGATTTCATTTTACTTGGATCCACAATCAATGCCCATGGAAGCAGCAGTCAAGAAATCAAATGATATTTTGCATTGGACAAGTCTGTTCCAAAAGACCTCTTTAAAATGTTAAAAAACAAAGATGTTTCTTTGAGGACTAAGGTGCGCCTAACCCAACCCATGGTATTTTCTTATTATTGCAATATGGAAAAGCCAGGCAATTTCATTCACCAAGCACTGTTTAGTAATTCTCCTTCAACACCAGGTACAAGGAGAGCTATTGGCCTTTAAAAGTTTCCTCCTTGCAAGCTACTTTCTTCTATAACCATAATATATTTACTTAGTTGGGTGCTGGAAATACATGTCATCACAACTGGGATTCAGTATCCTCTGAAGATCTCATCATTTGTTAAGTTAAAAAGCCTCTATTATTTTCATAATGAAATTTTTATTGTTGTTTTATGTGAGGTTAAGGTGATCAGTGAGATAAAATTTTTTTAATGCTGCAGGATGAGAATTTCTTCCTATGTCTGCTAACATTATTAGGTCCCTAGAGGCAATACAGAAAGGTGGTTTAAAGAAAGGACTGTGTTTTGATTAAAAACTCAGTTTTGCCATTGAGTATGTGGTCTTAGGCAAGTGGCTTAATTTTTCTGTAGCTCTGTTTCTTCACTGAAAATAAAGACAATATTAGTTCTTAACTTAATGGGCTTATTGGAAGTATTAACTGAGTTAATAGGTGTAAAACACTTAGAACAGCATGTAGTAATAAACAATATGTAAGGGCTTGTTCTTACTTACTATTATCTCTACTACATACACTCCACCTTTCATTTCCATGGAAGCCAATGGAAATTGGGTCTTCAGAAAAATGTTAAAGCTATAATTTCAGAAAACACAATGTAGTAATAAATATACAAAGAGGAAAAAGTATCCCCAATGAAGTGTGCACTCAGCCACACACTTGTGCTTGGGCACAGCAAGGCTGTAAACCCCACATAAAAGACCCAACCCACAGCCTTGGAGATGAACTCAGTCCCATTGCTTTTCTCCTTTCCTTTGCTGGTTCTCCATTCACTCTGGATTATTAACATTTCTGCTGTGTGAAGGGAGAAAGAGAAGGTGATACTCAGATTGTTCCATTTCTTTGCTTATTAGTACCTCTAGGAAAAGCATAGGAAAAGGAAGTTTGCAATCTAAAGCTGTAGTGATATTTTGTGTTCATTGTGGTTTTCTGTACCATTCCATTCCTCTCACAACAGTCAAAGCAGATGAATTTTTATTTAGAATTGAAGCATATTAAATATTTAAGTGACATATATCTCAGAATGTGTCTGCATATTTAAGAACAACTTTTTCATGATTGGAAAACCCCTATATAATGACTGTTCTTTATACCAACAGATAACAGATAATAATCTATGTTCTATCTTTCTAAAAACTCAACAATACTGTGATGTACATACTATCATTATTTCCAATTTACAGATGAGGACACTGAAGTACAGAGTTGCTGTGTAACCTGATTAAGATTACACAGTAAGTGGAAAGGGCAGGATTTAAACTGAGGGAATTTTGACAGCAGCACTTTCCTGACTAACTTTAATTACATGCCTTCCATAATGCCCATACACTTTCTAATATCCAGATACCTGACACACTATAGATTCAGATGCAGCAATCTGACTTCTCCTTTTACACACTCTCTCTCTCTCTCTCTCTCTCTCTCTCTCTCTCTCTCTCTCCCCCCCTGTAAGGGACAGAACCTAGGCTTCTATCAACTTGCATTGATTAATTCTGCAAGATCATTAAACATAGGTGCTTACTAAATATCATTCAGTGATGATGACTACAAATAATTATATTTAAACAGAACTAAGAAAAGCATTATAACTCTTGGCAGGTGTTAGTTGTGACGGTAGATAACTTTTCATTGAATAAGATTAAACTAAAGAGGCACTGCCAGATTCCTTATGCAACTTTAAAAAACAATAAGAGATTTAATATGTTTAAATTTTATTCTCAAAAGTAAAACCCTTGTGGTTATCTGATTTCAGCATATGTCACTGCAAAGATGGTGAAACTACCAGTTGCTATTGAGTCAACTCCAACTTGTGGTAACTCCATGTGCATCAGACTAGAACTGTGTTCCATAGGATTTTCAGTGGTGATTTTTGGCAGTAGTTCACCAGGCCTTTGTTCTGAAGTGCCTCTGGGTGGTCTCGAACCACCAAGCTAGCATCCAAGCATGTTAACTGTTTGTGCCACCCAAGGCCTCTGGTGAAACAACAGTCCCTAAGAAATTGACATTCATTCTCTGAAAGCAGAGGAAAAATGGCAAGTTGCATGCAACCACAGAGGGAAAAAGTACAGCAAGCTGGAGCAGAGAAGCCTCTTCAAGACACACTGCAAAGAAGTTTTGCATTCAGATGGACACTTTTTCACCTACAATCAATGTTATCCCTGTGCAGTCATGCACTTTCTTAGACATCGTACCTTTTCCTTTTTGCCCTATTTCCCTTAACTTTATTCCTTGCCAATTGTTCATTCTCTTCTCCACCAAGTGATACTTATTTGCCTTTTCCTGCTTTTACTGGCAAAACAATTGAATCTAATGTAACCAATTAGTTGAGATCATAATAGTTTAGGATGGATCCTAAACCTAATCACTTCCCAGCAGCATAGACACAGAGATATGTACAGACAGGAGGAGACAGATGCCATGTAAAGTTCACCTGTAAGACAAGGAAGGAATTGACATGGCTAAGGCACTGACTTGGACTTTCAGCCTCCAGAAGTGTGAGAAAATAAGTTTTTGTTCTTTATAGTCACCTACTTGTGGCATTTCTGTTACTGCAGTGCTAGGTAACTAAGACAATGCTCCATCCCAAAGAGGTTCTCAGCTGAGGCTGGAAATATTAATTCTCTCTCTATTCCTGCCTGAAATGCTCACAACAAGGGCATGCCTCATATGTGCTCAAATTTTTGTGAAACTACATAAGCAGAGTCAGAAGTGAGATCTCAGCCTTTGTATATTTTAATGCAATTTTATGTTATAGATCTAAAATCCAGGAACGAAGGTGTCATGTGATTTATAATTCTCTCTGTGGGACTTATGGGTTCATAAACCAAAGAATGTAATATAATCACCCATATATATATAATTTCTTTATCCTTTATATCAGACATAATATGGGTCATAGTTACAATTTAATAACAAGTCAAATAGGGTTCAATAGAAGTTACTATTCAGAGTGGAAACAATTATTCCATTTATTTTTTCTGTGACAGAATCTGGCTATCATGTAGAATTTGAATAGAGATTAATTGTCACCTGAGAACTGACACACCTTCCAGGGTAATGAGAAGCCACCTGGGGCTTTATGCTAAGATTTGGTCACTTAAACTGCCAAAGAATGAGCCTGAAAAAATTAACCTGTGGTTTTCATTTCCTTTTGATGGGAGGGATGCCACGTGTCAAAAGGGGCATATTGCCGGTGGCAAAATGTTTCTCTGTAATCAAGCATGTGCTGTGGGTGGCAGTGTGGTGTGTTCCTGCTGTCTCCACTTGTGGGAGAAGATAAGCACAGATGCTGTGGGGAAAATGTGATGCCCTTATATGTATAGTTCTATATAAAAATTCCTGATGAACACATTGTCTGAAATGAGCTGCTTACTTTTTTCTCCAAGAAAATTACAAAGATGATTTTGACCTCTGATCATTTTCTTTTTCAGCCTCTATTCTACTTCAAGTAACTAAAATCACATATAAAGTATGTAAAGCAGTATGATGAATTAGGAAACTACAACAGACATTTATAACTTGAGTGTCCCTGGGTGGTACAAATGGTTAACGTGCTTGGATGCTAACTGAAAGGTTGGAAGTTCAAGTCCACCCAGAAGTGCCTTGGAAGAAAAACTTGGTGATTTTCCAAATGATCACAGCCATTGCAAACTCTGTGGAGCAGAGCTCTGGTCTGAAACACATGGAGTTGTCATGAGTCAGATTCGCCTCTATGCAATTGTTTTTTGTCTTTTCTTTTCTTTTTTTTTTTATAACTTAATTAGGTAGAGATCTAGGTGAGGAAAGTGACACAAAGGCAACTTTCCTAGTTCCTAGCTCTTTTCCAAAGGAGCTCTGGTGGCGTAGTGCCTAAGGCATTTGACTGCTAACTAGAAGGTTGGCAGTTCAAACCTACCAGCTGCTCCATGGAAGCAGGATGGGGCAATTGACTTCCGTAAAGATTTACCACCTCAGTCTCTATAGGTCAGAATCAACTCGATGGCTGTGAGTTTGGTTTGGTTTTGGTTTAGTTCTCTTCCAAAGAGGGCAAACTTCTGGCCAACTCCTTGAAACATGGTTGTCTAGCACAGTTTACTCAGCTGCCTTCATCCACTAGGGAATAACCAGAAGAATTGGGGTAGAGGAAAGAAATCTCCTAGTTGCATGAGAGGGAGCTTAGGATGTAATATGCCTGCTTGAAGGGTTAAGTGACACAGTTTTTAGATTCATCCCCTGATTTGCATGGGCTTCTGAGGCCCTATAGGACAGAACATAATAACCCTGTTTATAATTGGGCTCAGATATATGCAAACATGTTTTACATTCTAGGAAGCCAGAACCCAAGAATGGACAATGGAAATCCAGAGGGGGAAAAGAAATCACCATAAATGAACAAAAAAGATGTGTGGCAGGGTATGAATACAGATTCAGTATCAGGACCTTTGTTCTGAAGGAAGCCGTGGTTCATTTTCCCTTACCCAACCCTCATCTGGGTGCAAATTATATATGCTGGGAAGAGAAGACTGTGGCAACATTGCAAGGACTGTATCACTAAGGCCCAGGCAGCTCCACTGGGGGGGGGGGCAGAAAAGGCTGAGTTTCCTTCCACGCAGAGAAAGGTGCTCACTTCAGAGGTGGAGCCAAAGCGAGGAGCTTTGGGGAGTGTGCAGAGCTTTGGGGAGTGTGCAGACTTCTCATGCAGCATGGGAAGCAAGAGCTGGCTCTGTGCCACCAAACATAAGCTTTAAGCTAGTGGCATCACAAGAGTGGTGGGCAGTGGCTCAGAGGGACAGCCTGAGTTGCATCCACAGCTCAGGGAAGGCAGAGGAGTAGGGAGGGAAATGAATATGTGTGAGCAAACCCCATTTCAGGGACTCCCAGAGAAAAATAAAGGAAAAAAGGGCTGAGATTCTAGCATTTGATAAGTTTAGGTATTAATACAGAGGGCACAGGGACTCACTATTAAATAATTTTCTTCAGGATTCACGTAGTAGGGATTCATGTGTACTTGGAAAGTTTTTCCTTACCATGAGCTAAAATATGCCTCTCCACAACTTCCACCCATTAGTTCTGCTTGTGCTTCCTGGAACATACAAAGTAAACATAATCCTCATTTCTTACCATAGCCTTTCAAATATTTGAAGACAGTGCTTACATGTTCATTAAATCTTCCTTTTCTTACTAGGCCACAACAGGTCTGGTACAAACTTATAATACGTACCCCCAAGAGTGTCCAAGCCCTATTTAGAAGAGCTTAGGCCTTTAGCCCAAGGTCAGAGGGCTCTGTTGTATGAAGGGTAAAGGAGGCTTTCCCAGAGGAAACTAGCACAGAGGCCATCCACCCAGGCCTCTTGTTCAATGACACCAGCTGCTGAGTTTGTGCCCGAGACCTCATTGCAGCTCCCTCCAAGCTGAGAAAAGGATTGAAGGTGGACATATGGCAGACTCAGACAACATTTTACATTAAGGGCCCTTGAAGACTGAATTCACTGGTGACAAGTCCAAGTGGTAACCACATGATGAAAAAAGAGTCCACAAGCTTGAGCCACCCAGCAGACATTTAAGCCCAACTGGGGAATCCAAAGAGCAAACAAACAGACAGACATCCCATTGTTGTGGAGTCAATTCTGACTCATGGCAACAGGACTGGGCTCCATTGGGTTGTCTTGCCTATAATCTTTAGGAAAGCAAATCGCTGGCCCTTTCTTTTGTGGCACTATTTGTTGAGTTTAAATCACCAACCTTTTGGTTAGTTGATATTGTTGTTATTAGGTGCCATTGAGTCAGCTCCAACTCATAGCGACCCTATATACAGCAGAACAAAACACTGCCAGGTCATGCGCCATCCTTACAATCCTTGCTATGCTTGGGCCCTTCATGGCAGATGCTATGTCAATCCATCTTGTTCAGGGTTGTTTTGGTTATCTAGTGATGCTCTAACAAAAAATACCACACGTGGGTGGCTTTAACAAACAGGAGTTTATCATCTTACAGTTTTGGAGGCTAGAAGTCTGAGTTCAATGTGCCAGCACTAGGGGCCAGGTGAAGGCTCCTCGACCTTGGGCTTCAGCTCTGCCTCTTGCTCCCAGCCCAATGAAGCTGAAGGCTTCTCTTAGCTTGGACAGCTCTTGGCTGCTGAGGTTGACAAACACAAGGTCAACAAGTAAAATGGCACAGTCTCAAAATTCTCAAACAACACAGCAACCAATAATTCAAATCCATTAACAGTCCCAAGATCTGCCAACAACATGGCAGGCCATTGAGATGAAGACTCAAATACTGGTCCAAGTGTGCTAAAACCTTCAGAGACCTTTCTCAAAGTGTTGTCTTATATACTGGAAGAAGACCACATCCCTAAGGCAGCTCCTCAGCTGCTCTAGTAGATTCTACCATGGAGTTTATTATCAACTTCATCATAGGGAATAACTACATCTAGCTGTCCAGCCACTCAAAACCAGGCCCAGCCAAGATGACACACAATGTCAACTACCACAAGGGTGTTCCCTTTTTTTTGCTAATATCCTTTTTTGCTTTACCAGAAAAAAGGAGACATTCACTGACCTTCTTTTACAGGATGACAAAGTCAGTCTTTTGTTGCTAAACTAAATCAACAAACAATAAACAAAAACAAACAAACAAAACCAAATCCATTGCCATGGAGTCAATTCTAATTCAAAGAGACACTATAGGACAGAGTAGAACTGCTCCATATGTTTTCTAAGGCTGTAAACCTTTAGGGAAGCAGCTTTCCTCATCTTTCTTTCATGGGGTGGCTGGTGGGTTCAAACCACTGACCTTATGGTTGGTAGCCCAATGCTATAATTGCAGTGCCACCACTTTGTTGTGTTGTTGTTATGTGCCGTCGAGTCAGCCCTGACTCATAGCGACCCCTCCTTGGGTTTCCGAGGCAGTATCACTACCAATGTAGGATTGCCCAACCTTCCTTCCGAGGAGTGGCTGGTGGTTTTGAACCGCCAGCCTTCTGGTGAGCAGGCAAGTGTCTTAGCCACTATGCTACCAGAGCTCCCAGTGCCACCACAGATCCCTCTAAATGGGTAGCAAGAAACAAGTCACACATTTTTAGGTAAATTACTAGATTGGCTATCTTTTCTCCTGTACATAAGTTAAAGACTTTTTCAGGAATAGTAGATGCTGGTAATCCATGTCCTTTGAAACATTAAACTAAAAGAATATTTTCAATCTACTTGATTTTTCATCAAATTGGTGCTGTTTGTTGACATTTTGTCCATTTTCTTTGATACGAATAATCTTTAAAACTACAGATTGGGAAAAAATATTTGGTAATGACATATCTCACAAGGGACTTATCTCTAGAATCTATAGAAAACTCCAACACCTCAATAACAAAAAGACAAATAATCCAATTAAAAAAATGGACAGAAGACATGAATACACATTTCACCAAGGAGGATAGTCAAGCCGCCAACAAACATATGAAGAAATGCTCACGATCATTAGCTATTAGAGAGATGCAAATCAAAACAACAATGAGATACCATCTTGCTCCAGCACTAGTAGCAAAGTTCAACAAGACAGAAAATAACAAATGCTGGCAAGGTTGTGGAGAGATTGGGACTCTCATACACTGCTGGTGGGACTGTAAAATGGTACAACCATTGTGGAAAGCAGTATGGTGAGTCCTTCAAAAGTTTTAATTAGAAATACCATTTGACCCAGCCATTCCATTACTAGGTATATACCCTAAAGAATGAGAGCCATGACAAGAACAGATATATGCACACCCATGTTCATCGCAGCACTATTTACAATAGCCAAAAGATGGAAACAACCTATCCACCAACTGAGGAATGGATAACCAAACTTTGGTACATACACACAATGGAATACTATACAATGCTAAAGAATAATGTAGAATCTGCAAAACACTGCATAAAGTGGATGAACTTGGAGGACATTATGCTGAGTGAAATAAGTCAATCACAAAAGGACAAATATTGTATTAGTCCATTATTGTAAAAGTTAAGAAAAGGTTTATCTATAGAAAGAAATTTTCTTTGTTGGTTACCAGGGGTGGGAGGGGAGGGGAGGCAATGCTGTTAGATAGCTAGAGATAAGTATTGATTTGGGTGAAGAGAAGGGCAATGTACCAAATGTGAGTGACCAATATGGCAGCATTGAGGATGAGAAAGACATAGAGAGGTATATGGGAGGTACAGACAACAAATATGAACCCTTTTGTACATGCAGTACTGCGTCAGTGAAAGCTAACATGGGTATATGGGTGGATAGATGGGTGGACAGGCTCAATGATTAGGTATGTCCATGAAATGGGGTATCCAAGAACATATATAGGGTTGCCAGACAATGGTCCTATAAGTTTATGTGAATGATCAGAATTCCCAGGTGTATAGTAGAGCTGACAAGGGGCAAGGTTGTGGTCACGGCTTGGTCACAGCCAGCTACCCAGAGAGACTGAGTAGTTAAACCTGTGGGCTTGGGACCACAGTCACAGGGGACATCAAGCTCAAATGGCATAACATACTGTACAAAACATTGTTCCACCTCTTACTTTGGTGAGTAGTGACTAGGATCTTAAAAGCTAGCAAGCTGCCATCTAGACGCAACAATGGGTCTCTCCTCATCCAGAGCAAAGAAGAATGAAGAAAACCAAAATTCATGGAAACAATTAGTCCTAGCAACTCGTACACCATCCGATCTGCAGCCTATACGACTATGAGACCAGAAGAAGTAGATGGTGCCCGGCTATCACTGTCATCCACTTGGAAGGGGATCTATGTAGGAGATCCTTGATAGAGAGGGAGAACAATGTGGAACAAAACTCAAAATCATTTGGAGAAAAAAAAAAAAAGGAGGGGACTAGGTTTGCTGGTGTGATACAGCCTGGTGGAACCACTGAGACTATGGCCTCTAGCTGCCCTTCAGATCTGGAATTAAACCCACACCTGTGGTTTCCAGCCAAACAAAAGACAGGCATATGAGTTGAACATTTACCTCAAGTAGATAATACCCTTGGAGAGAACAATCATGGGAGAAAGAAGGGCTGCTTATGCACAGGGAGACAGCTCAGGGGGCAGGAGTACATGGAGGGATAGACACAGGGAAGAGGTAACTATGGGGAGGAAGTGGGAGGGGAGCTGTTGCATTGTGGTAAACTGTGGTCAATGTCATGAGACAAAGTATATGTGAACCGCTGTATGGAAAGTGAATTTGCTCTGTAAACTTTCACCCAAATCACAATAATAATAATAAAAAGAATAATCTCTAATCATCTTAAACAAAATCTAATAATGGTAGTTACTATTTATATGCTTTACAATTTCGATTTCAGTTATTCATTTTGTGGATGAAGAAACAGGTGCATAAGTACTAAGACATTTGCATCCTGTCATATAGCTTGTAGGGGCTAGAATCTGATTACATTCTGTAAATCCACCAACTCAGCACTTGAGGCTTGAATCATGAGGGACTGACCAGAGACCTTACACAACTTGGAATATTTGGCATTATCTGGAGACATATTTGATTGTCACATCTGGAGGTGAGGATTCTACCCACATCTAGTGGGTAGAGGCCAGAGATGCTGCTAGACATCCTACAATGCATACAACAGCCCCACAACAAATCATTGTCCAGCCCAAAATGTCAGTAGTGAAGATACTGAGAAAGCTTGGTGTCCTGGAAAGAGTATAGGCCTGGAAGTTGTGTTCAGCCACTAAGTTGTTCTGTAACCTTCACTAATTCATTCTGGTCACACAAGCATCTATTTTTTCTTATGCAAAATGAAGACACTGGACCAGAGCTCAGGTCCCAGGCCTTAGTTCTGCCAGGCTATGAAATAGAACACCATCTGCATAGAACTCCCATTCAGTGCCAATGTGCTCACTACCATACCCCCAACTCCTCAGCATGCCCAATGATGGGAAAACCCATAAGACAATCACATTATTACTGGAGAGCTCCAAATGTTAGAAAACTTATATTTATGGACCTGAAATAGTCTCTCTTTTTTTATTTCCACTCATTGCAATTCTTCTGCCCTCTGGAGCAACAAGGTAAGTCTAGTCCCTTTGCCACTGATAGAGCATCAAGTGACTTAGATATTAATTGTGTCTCCTTATCTTCTCTTTTTCCTCATCCAGCCCATTTATGACACTGTGTAGACTCTTATAGCCTGGCTCTCCACCTTTGATCCTGTTCTGATTTTTCTGGGTACCATTTAAATGGCACAGTCTAGAACTGACGTCAACCCCACAGCTATGTTCAGATGAACAGCATCCATGGTTTCCCTTTATTTAGGATATTCCATATCTACCAGATTAAGGGTGCATTAATATTTTATTTCTTCCATGGTCATGATTTTCTCCTTCTTTTATTATTTCATCATTATTTTAGCATATATATTCCCTTTAAGAGATGCCTGAAATCCTTCACGGAATACCAAAAACCAGTTATCATCGAGTTGATTCCAACTCATGGCAAACTCATGAGTATCAGAGAACTGTTGCTCCATAGACTTTTCAATGGCTGATTTTTTGGAAGAAGTTCATCAGGCCTTTCTTCTGAGATGCCTCTGGGTGGACAAGAACCACCAACCTTTCAAGTAACAGCTAAGCACATTAACTATTTGCATTACCAAGGGCTCTTTGTGGAACACAGTAGGGTAGAAATCAGGGGTTGCAACCTCAAAAGCTTTCAGGGGCCATGAGGAAACTGTATATAAAAGTGGGCTGTTTGTAGCAACAAGATATGTCTGGGGCAAACTGGCAAAGTTCAGCCCAGCTGAAGGGGGTCTCACTACCTAGCTCTAGCCAAGTATTACAATAAGGTGATGCAGACCTGGAGTAGCTTAGAATTGTGATTTTTTTTTTTTTTTTTTAAGTAGAAGTCAGACATCTGTGTTATTTATGTAAAAATATTCACAATTTTGAAAACACTACATGGCCAAACAAGATACTTGTGGGGTAGAATATTCTAACAGGTGCCAGTTTGAATCCTTTGGTATAAATAATGAAATCAAGTGGATTCATCATCAAGTGGATGAGCTTTTTTTTTTTTTTTTTTAAATCCCTAAGTCATTTTCATTTGTCTTGCTTCACTTGGGCTGTTTTCTTCTTAGAATTTCAATGTAAGACTTTACTTTTATCCTTATCTTGCTCTATTTCTACAACTATTGGGAGAAACTACTCCTCCTAGCCTCATATTTTTCAAAATTTAAGAGACTTGATTATATGTCATTATTTAAGTTCTTGACAAAAACACTGAACAGAATAGAGGACATACCCCCATGACATGTCTCTAGACAACTGCTTCTAGCTTAATCTATTTTTTCTCTTTACTTAATTTTGTAATTAATAGTCTGTAAAACTAGTTGTTTACTTTGCTAGAAATTCATGAAATGGCACTATCATTCAACTCCTCTATTTCTTCTATTAATAAATCTTTTTTTGGGAGATTTTATTTATTTTAAAAAACTCCCTGAAATTCATATTCATGATCAACAGCAGTTCCTTGATCACTCAGCAAGTAACACCATGAATAAGAGAGTGAAGTTAACAATAACAGTCCCCTACCTCAGTGCTCCAAGCCCATCTGTTTAATAATATGTTCTAGAATTCTACCAGGGATCAAAGAAGGCACATTGGTTTATAGTTCCCAGAATGCACTTTTTAACCCTTTGTGTATATTTATACAACTCTTTCATCCTAACATCTTTCCCATTCTCCATTAAACTCTCCAATATTCCTGACAGCAGGAATCATCTAATTTCAGTGTGAATCTTGAAATATAGTTTATTTGGGCATGGACACTTAAATATTCTTAAGCCAAAAACCAAACCAAATGCCATCAAGTTGGTTCTGATTTATAGAAACCCCCATAGGGTTTCCAAAGCTGTAAACTATGGAAGCAGACTGCCTCATCTTTCTCCCATGGAACAACTGGTGAGTTCAAATTGCTGACCTTTTGGTTAGCAGCCCCAGTCCCTTAATCACCAGAGCTCCTTGAGAAATGTTCTTGGGTAGGATTAATTTGCCTAGTATCATCAATTTTGCTGAGTCATTTTACAAGGGACCTTGTAATGCTATGAAAAATTAAAAAAACAGGAAAAGTACTTTTTGAGCCTTGTTCATTGACTTTGATACAGTACACAGATGCTTATTTTTTACTATAAGTATAGTATATATCAAAGAAGCTCTGTTGGCATAGTGGGAAAGGCATTTGGCTGCTAACCAGAGGTTAGCAGTTCAAACCCACCAGCTGCTTCTCAGAGGGATGATGAAGCAATCTACTTCTGTAAGATTTACATCCTTGAAAACCCAATGGGGGTCACTATGACTTGGATTCAACTCAATGGCAGTGGGTTTGGTTTGGTTTTATAGTATATATATATATATATATATACTTATAGTTTGATAAATTGTTGGTTCCAGGGGTGGACATGACCCAGGCCAGGATAGTCAGAGGTGTCTATCGCAGCTAAGCCAATCAGAATTCTCCCTGGAAACTTTAGGAGGCAGTATTGAGAGAGAGAACAGGTTCTGTGTGGAGCAAATCATTAAGCGTTTAGCTACGAACCAAACGGTTGGTGGTATGAACCTATCCGGTGGCACCTTGGAATAAATGTCTGGCAATCTTTTTGTAATGATTAGAGCCAAGAAAACTCTATGGAGCAATTCTACTCTCTAAAACATGGGGTTGTCCTGAGTCAGAATTGACTTAATGGCAATGGGTATTGACAGAGAGGAAGAAAGGTCTGGCAATCTACTTCTGAAAACCCCATGGATCAAAACCTTCTGATCGTGTTATGCATGGAGTCACCATGAGTAGGGAGTCACCATGAGTAGTGGCAGACTTGACAGCAACTAACAACAACAACAACAACAATAACATTAAGAGCGAAGTGCTTCCTTTTTTCCAGCCATAGCTAGCAGTAGAAATATTATAAGCTCAGGAATCATGAGAAGGACTCCCAACTGTAGTTTCAAGTATATAGCAAAAACTTGTGAATTTGGAAATTGTGATACATAATTGCTATTGAGTAAAATTTCCTAACTATTTTCTTCCTCAGGAAATCAATATAATAAAACCTCAAGAAACCTGGTTGTTGTTGTTGTTGTTGTTAAGTGCCGTCGAGTCGTTTCCGACTCATAGCGACCCCATGCACAGCAGAACGAAACACTGCCCG
>NW_006921934.1:1465321-1490048 GCF_000298275.1 Orycteropus afer afer
TAGGTAACAGCCAGTTTATAGACTGAGACAGACTAGGAAGAAGGAAGAGGCCGTCCACTTCTGAAAGAATTGGCCAGGGAAAACCTTATGAATAGCAAGAAACCTGGTATTTGCTTTAATTCCAACATTCATCAACAGAAAATGTGCAAAAGCCAGTTTCCCATAAAAACACATGACTACGCCTACTGTGGGAGCTTTGGTGGTGTAATGCCTAAGGCATTTGACTGCTAACCAGAAGGCTGGTGGTTCAAACCCACCAGCCACTCTTCAGAAGGAAGATTGGGCAAACTACTTCCGTAGTCATAGTGCCTCAGAAACCCAAGGAGGGGTTGCTATGAATTGGATCCGACTTGAGGGCAGTGTGTTTGGTTTTGGAATGCCTAGTGTGTTTTTCTTAAAAAAATATTCCATACCTCCAGCTTTCCAACAATTTGTATTTGGTGTCTTTTGTGTCACCTTCACTATGAATGACTGGAGTTTCGTTATGCCTAAAAATTAACTTTCTTGGGAACAAATTTACCTGCAAGCTAGGAGAGAAATATTGAGAACTGATAAAAGCTGGAGGTCAGAGGCCAGGGTGGTGGGAAAATGAGAAGGATTATCATGGGAATAAAGGACAGATGTGAGGACATACTGTGAAGAGATGAGGGATCATACAAAATAACAGCTGGAAGGAGCCAGACAGCCTGGTGAAGGGAGACTGGAACTTGGGGGAGAGTCTATGTATGAGTTCCCTCCCCTGGTAATTCCTCACCAGTCCACTTAGACAAGATTTAAAGATGTTGGAATACTTGTCTTCCTCTTGCAATGACCCTGGAGGGCTGAGAAGGAAAGAAGAAGAGAGAAAAAGAATAAGGAAAAGAGAGAGATGAATGAATAAAATGGGAAGGGTACTTGAGGGATGCTTTGTTCTGCCTGGTACAGTATCCTTTTTTTGATGGCTGTTTCTAAGCTCTGTTGACTCTTGATTTGGCCTTAACTAGTGATCTTGTCTTCAAAAGTTACAAGGTATTACAATGGTATAAAATCGTTAGGTCTTGGTCATCTTGCATTGTTTTCTAAGGAGCAATTTCTAACTGATGAACTCACAGGTTTAGCTATGAAAGGCAATTTAAATCATTCTAGAGCTAGACTGGCTTCCTCCTGGTGTAGCAGAAAGGTAGCCAATGACATTAAGTGAATCTTCATAGAGCCAAAATTGAGAAAATGGCAGCTCTGTGGATGAGCCCATTTCTGGAGTACTCTAAAACCTGGAGGAGCTCTGGTAGCATAATGCCTAGGGCATTTGACTGCTAACCAGAAGGCTGGCAGTTCAAACCCACCAGCCACTCCTCAGAAGGAAGATGAGGCAATCTATTTCCATAGCGATACTGCCTTGGAAACCCAAGGAGGGGTCGCTATGAGTTCGACTTGATGGCACATAACAACAACACTAAAACCTGGGAGAATTCTTACCTTTTCCAGAAATTCCTGCCAAGATAGAAGGAAACAGGCCTTCTCATAACAAAGTGTGCCATCATTATATTCTGAGGAAAAAAACTGCCAGCAAAGGGCCTCTGAGGAGGGGAGAAATCATGAATGACAACTAGCAACAGAATCAACAGAATTAATAATGGACTGGAGAAGTAGGCTTATAAAGATTGAGTTTAAATGCCCAAATTGAATTTAGTTTTATTTTGTTGTTGCTGTTGTTTTGTTTTTCAACCCAAACCTATTTGAGATACCAATTGCCCTGGAATTGAGGATGAAGACCAAAAGGCTTAGGAGCCCACATGGAATCAATGACTAGCACTGCAGCCTTTAGACTGACCTCACATTAGGTAGCACTGACAGAGGCCAGAGGATGGATAAATGGCAGCAGAGACTATGCTGGCTCATCATTGGCCTGAACCCAAGATAACAGGGTCTGTCAGGGAATGTGTATGCTCTTGGTTCTCTTATTCAGACTGTGGACCAAAGCCAGAGAACCAAACCAGTTTCTGTCAATTCTAGCTCATGGCAACCCCATGTGTTTCAGAGTAGAACTATGCTCCATAGGGTTTTCATGGTTGTGACTTTTCAGAAGCAGATCTTCAGGTATTCCTTCTGAGGTACCTTTGTTTTTGTTGTTGTTATGTGCCATCGAGTCAGCCCCGACTCATAGAGACCCCTCCTTGGGTTTCTGAAGCAGTATTACTACAGAAGTAGATTGAACCGCCAGCCTTCTGGTTAGCAGTCAAGTGCCTTAGGCACTATGTGCCTTTGGTGGCTGCTAAATGCTGATCTATTGCAGAGCTCGGGTGGTGGCTATCGACACTCAAACCACAGGCTAGGCCTCAGCAGTAGTGTCCTCAGCCCACTCTGGGTGCCAGCACTTATTTTTCACTCTCTGTAATGCCTGCTGAAAAGCCTTCAAGAGCAAAGACTAGACATTCATCACCACCAAACACTTGGATTCTTTACTACTAAAGAAAATTAATTGCTCCTACAACTGCATAACTTTAAGATGTTAATATGAAGCCATTTGTCAGTATTCCTCTAAGTGACTGTGAAATACATACAACCATTTTCATTTATATCACCATGCTGGCAGGCAACCAGGGCACTGGTCTGTCTTTCCTAGAAACTCAAATCTAAACTCAGGGGATGTGTATGCTTTGTTCTTAATTTTTCTGTGGGTGGCCTTGCCATGGTTACTGTTATTTTTTTAACCCATTATAAATTATCTTTTGTAATCTCTCCTAAGCCATTATTTGGAGGGAGGCGGTGGCAGAGAATAAGTACATTGGCAGTAAGTGGGGATTTGGGGAAGGACTTTTTTGTGTTTGTTTGATATAATCAGAATAAATAATTTGAATGAATGTGCTAAATGAATTTTGAGTTTTTGAACTCTCAGCTAATTCTATAAATAATCACTTTTAGAAGGAGAGCTATTTTAAAAAACAATTCATTTTCTGTTTTTATGTAAAATGCATAAAACAAGGGATTAAAAAAAGTATTCTTCAAGTGCAAACTTTCATAGAACACAGTAAGAGTGATTAGTACAGAACAAATTAGAAACAAAATGATTATTTTATAGTGACTCTCCATGTTGCATGAATACAGGTCCTTGGGTGGCATAAGTTGCTTGCGCTTGTCTACTAACCTAAAGGTTGGTGGTTCAAACCCACCCAGCAGCACTATGGAGAAGAAGAAAGTCCTGTTGATCTACTTCTGTAAAGCTTACAGTCAAGAAAACCCTATGGAGTTCAGATCTAGTCTGTAACACATGAGGTCGCCGTGAGTCAGAATTGACTCAATGGCAACAGGTTTTTTTCCTCTGCCTCCCTCACAGTCCCTTTAAACTTAGTTTGTGAATTTTTGCTTTAGTAGCCCTTGAATGAATATTAGGCAGGTACACAACACTGGAAATCCTATGAGATAATTATAAATACTCTGGTCATTTCTAGTCTCCAAGCTGTCTCCAATTGGTCTTTAAAATGTCCAGAGTTCTATGATACTCAGAGTTCCAAACTTAAGTAAACATTGTTATGGATTGAATTGTGTCCCCCCAAATTATGTTTTGTAATAGAATAATGAAAAATTAGCGAATCACCACATAACATGGATAAACTTGGAGGACATTATACTGAGTGAAATAAATCAGTCACAGAAGGACAAATATTATATGAGTCCATTATTGTAAAAAGTCAAGGAAAGGTTTACACAGGGTAGGAAATTTTCTTTGAAAAAGAGATGGGAGGGGAGGGAAAACAGATGGATAATTAAGAGATTAGTTTAAGATGGGTGAAGGGAAAAGCAATATAACAAAAGCATGTGACTAGCACAATATCACTATGGAAAAGGAAGACATGGAGAGTGCACAAGAGGCACAGACAATAAAGGCAAATACGACTGCATATACAATATTGCATTATCAGTAAAGCAAACACTAATCTACAGGTGAATACATAGCTAGATAGGTATGGATAGGCAAATGGGAATACACCTACAACCATACGTAGGTTTAGCAGATGGTATTTCTACATATGTATTTGTATGTGCTATAAAAATGTCCAGATGCAGTTTAAACATAACTGAAGGCAAAGTTAGGATAACCTCTTAGCCAGAAATAAGTTGGGCCTGTGTGCTGGAGACTATGGTCGTGTGGGTCATCAAGCTCAACTGGAACAATGTGGTATACAAAAATAGTGTTCTACATCTTACTTTGGCGAGTTGGGACTGGGGTCTTAAAAGCTTGCAAGTTATCATCTAAGTGGCAATTATTGGTCTCTTCTTATCCGGAGAAAAGAACAGTGAAGAAATCCAAAGATATATGGAAACTCTTAGTCCAAAGGATGAATGGACCACTGAACTTCAAGCTATATGACCCTGAGACCAGAAGAACTAGATGGTACCAGGCTATCAATGCCAACCATTCAGAAAGGGATCAAAATTAGAGATTCTGGGAGCTCTGGTGGCATAGTTCCTAAGGCATTTGAGTGCTAATCAGAAGGCTGGCTGTTTAAACCCACCAGCCACTCCTCGGAAGGAAGATTGGACACTCTACTTCTGTGGAGATAGCGCCTCGGAAACCCAAGGAGGGGTCACTATGAATCAGGATCGACTCGACAGCAGTGAGTTTGTTTTTGGTTTTTTGGTACAGAGTGGGAGAAAAACATGGAACAAAACTAAAATGATAAAAAAAAAGACCATGCTTATTGGTCTGATAGAGACTTGTGAAACCCCCAATACTATGGCCTTGAGTCACCCTTCAGGCCTGGAATTGAACTCCCTCCTGTGCATTAACCTCCAACCAAATATGATCTGAACACCTGCACCAAGGAGATGCACTTCTTAGAACAATCAACCATGGAAGATCAGAAGGACAGCATTTGTACAGGGTGAAAGGCAAGAATGCACAGGCAAGAAATACACAAGGAAAGGGTAATCACAGGGAGGAAGCAGGAGGTGAGATGTTACACTGTGGGGAATGAAGCCAATGTCACAAAACAAAATATGTATATGAACTGTTGAATATAAAATGAATCTGCTTTGTAAAATTTCACCCAAATCACAATAAAAGTATTATTATTATTTTTAAATATGTGTTATAAATCTTAACCCCTATACCTATGGAAAAAGGAGCTTTGGTGGTGCAGTAACTAAGGCATTTGACTGCTTAACAAGAAGGTTGAGGGTTCAAACCCACCAGCCGTTCCTTGGAAAGAAGATGGGGCAATCCACTTCCATAAAGATCTACCACCTTGGAAATCCAATGGGAGTCGCTATGGGGTAGAATCGACTGGATGGCAGTGAGTTTGGTTTTTTTGTATATGCCTATGGTTGTAATCCCACTTGGGAATAGGGTTTTCTTTATTATGTTAATAAGACTGTAACAGTGAAGGGTGTGTTTTAAGCCAATCAATTTTAAGATATAAAAGAGCAGGTTACTCACAGAAGAAAGCAGGGATGGGGGAAAGAGAGATGCCATGTGGAGATCTCCAAGGAATGCTAAGAGAATTCTAGAGAAGTGGAGACAAGGATTTTCCCCCAGAGGGGACAGAGAGACTGTTCCCCTACAACCAGAGCCCTGAATCCAGACTTCTAGCCTCCTGTAATGTGAGAAAATAAATTTGTTTGTTAAAACCACCCACTTGGAGCATTTGTTATAGCAGCACTAACAGACTTGGACTACGTTCCAGCTTCTTTCCTCCTGCAGACGCACACAGCTTCAGGCTACAGAGCCTACAGCGAGTAAGGGCCTGTGGTCACCTTCTGTGAGTGCCTGCCTTCTATTTCCCCTTTTCTCTCCTGCTCCTTAGTTCCCACATTCAGTCATCAGGCATAGGACTGTCCTGTCTACTCATAGTTTTCCATGGGCATGGGGAATTTTCAAAGCCAACTTTTGATTTTTTGAGATCTCTTTCCCTCTTGAATTCCAAGGAGGTGGTCTTCCCTGGGAACATGCTTACATGGGTGCCTCCCCTCTGGTCGGCCGCTTGTGATTCCATAGCTCCCCGCCTCCTCCAACTTCTGCAGCCAAAAGGAAACCTCCAAATTCTTTTAGATGAGATTGCCTCATCTGAGCAGGAAATGCTCCTGAGTGGGTCCCTTTAGAAATTCTCCCCAAGCCAGCCCGTCCCTGTGTGACCCCATCTGGCCATGGAAGCCCTCGCACTTTCTTGCTTATTACTGGTGGAGCCGCTGTTTACTTTAAATGGAGCCCTACTTATGCTTTCAGCCCCTCAAGCTACCCTGGAGTGCTTGCAGGTTTATTTTTTAGGCATGTGCCTGCTCCAGCCTCCATTTCTCACCAACCAAAGAGATAAAGAGGTCGCGCTCTCTCGTGGGTCCCTTGAAGCTTCTTATTTGAGGTTTGAGGAAGAGGGTAGCCTCTGGAAAATGGAAGCAAAATAGGAGTACTCCAATTATACTCCAAAGTCATGTTATCCTCTAACTTTTTTAATTTCAACTCTTATATCCTTGAGGTGGGATTAGGTAAAACTGATTTTTTACCAACTCCTTTGCAAGTTCTTTCTGAGTGATCTAACCCCTACTTTGACATGTGGGAGACCCTCTCACCTATTCTGTCCTCAGCATTTTGGGACTCCAGCCAATTTGAAGACAGAAAAGATACCATATAATATCTTTTTTGAAGTAGTAGAAATTAATACCTGAATATAAAGAAAATGAAAATCCTCATAAGTAAGTGCACTAATAAAAAAAAAGTCTGAAGAAGTGAAGAAATTGAAGTTGTCAAGGATTTCATTCTACCTGGATCGACAATCAATGGCTATGGAAGCAGCAGGCAAGAAGTCAAACAGCATATTGCACTAGACAAATCTGCTGCAAAAGATCTCTTTAAAATCTTGAAAAACAAAGATGTAACTTTGATGACTAAGGTGTGCCTGACCCAAGCCATGGTCTTTTAGTTATCTCATGTGCATGAGAAAGCTAGATGAAAAAGGAAGGCAGAAAAAGTACTGATGCATTTGAACTGTGGTGTTGGTGAAGAATATAAAATATACCATGGACTGCCCCAAGAATGAACAAATCAGTCTTTGAGGAAGTACAGCCAGAATGCTCCTTACAGGTAAGGATGGCAAGACTTCACTGTACTTACTCTGGACACATCATCAGGAAAGACCAATTGCTAGAAAAGGATGTTATGTTTGGTAAACTAGAGGGTGAGCAAAAATGAGAGAAATCCTCAATAAGATTAATTGACACAGTGGCTGCAACTGTGAATTCCAACAGAGCAACGATTCTAAGGATGGTGCCATGCTAGGCAGTGTTTTGTTCTTATACATAAGATTGCTATGAATTGGAGATGACTCAAAAGCAACTAACAACAACAGCTAAGACAAATGGGGATATTATAAGGGTTACTTCAAGAGGAGTCTAACAACTTGAGGGGACTACTAAGGAAATAATTTTTGGAGAGTTAATGAGAAGTTTTTAAAGAGTAGTTCAGGACACCCATGAAGAATTTAGGCTTATTAACTCTTTTGTCTTTTATCACATTGCACAGCAATGGGATCTTTTGAGAGCAAATCCACCCTCTATTTTGAGAGCAAACTCAACTATATGTTAAGGTATGATGACACATAAATCAACTTCCTCTAGGTTTCTCTGTTTACAGAGTGCCATATATTGGCTGAGTTGACAGGTACCAAGAGGAGGTTGGAAGAGTGATAGAAAATCTTCTTCCTGAAGAATATGTTCTTCAATTGCTTTCCTGTAATTCCCCATTTACTCTCTTCATTCAAGACCTTATTAATTTACAATCTAACTGGACCAAGGGATATGTTAGATATATTAATGGGTAGGTAATACATTAACTCGTTAATTCATTAATGTCAATTCATCAAACATTTATTGAATCCTTATTAAGTACAAGGCACTCTAGTACTTATTTGGGGGGCAGTAAAGATAAATAAGACATGTTTCTATCTATAAGGATCTTATCATCTAGTGAGGTAGAGAGCCAGCAACAAAAATGACTCTATCAAATTAGAAAATGTAATAAATACTGTAATAGAGAAACAAAATTCCTTTGGAATTTAGAGGAAAGAATAATTCTTTTGGCTGAGGAAACCAGATATTCATCTACAGGAATGACTTCCTATTCACTATGTGGGAATGCCTGAGGGCAGTGGTTGTTCAGTTGTAGAATTCTTGCTTTCTATGTGGGAGACCTGGGTTTGGTCCTGGCCAGGCACCTCAGTATAGCCAACATCAGTCTGTCATTGGTGGCCTATGTGTTGCAATGATGCTGAAAAAGTTTCAGTAGAGCTTTCAGAGTAAGATGGATTAGGAAGAAAGGCCTGGAGATCTACTTCTGAGAATCAGCTAATGAAAACCTTTTGGGTCCCAATGGTCCTATATGCATCCAACCATGGGGATAATGCAGGACTGTGCAGCATTTTGTTCTGTTGTGCATGGAGTCATCATGAATAGGGGGTGATGGCAGCTAACAACAATAACAATTATGGTAGTGTCAGGGGGCCATTTCCAATGTGGCCTGTCCCAGACAAGTGTTGAGTAAGTGAGGTGGTTAACCTCTACATGTATTGTCAGTCCATTATTGAACTGCAGTTTCTTAGGACAAAGGTGAGGTTCAGCTTGGGGGTTGGGGAGCGGTGCTGGTGAGCAGCAGGCAGCTACTCTGCCCATCTCTCTGGAAACAACACAAAAATATCTTCATGAAATGTGCATTTCTCTCCCCACTGCAAAGTAGACAGCACCTTTAGGTAGGGAAAAGAAAACTCTCTAGGACACGACTCTTTGTTGAGTACTGTTGTGAAGCATATGTGTTTGCAGCTAGCTGACCATTCATAGAAATAGTTATCCAAAACGCTTAAATTAAGTAATGCTAGAATTAGTAACTGAAAATAATTTATTTAGTTGTCTAAAATTTAAACCCCTTAATATCCCTCCTAAGAAGTTTCCCTGGATTGTAGAAGAAAACTAAAATAAGACAGAGCCAAAACAAAGGAACTGTTCTGTTGGACATGTTTTTCAGAGCATCGACATAGCTTTTACCAATTAAAAGTGAATTATCTAACTTTCACTGGCAGAAATCAGTTTGTCCCTAAATTGATTTTTTAAAAAATGTTAAATATATATTTAAGAGAGTATTGCTTTAAAGGGAAACTAAACTACAAGTTTGTACAGGGTAACCTGTCAGGAATCCTATCACAAATATCTCCATACCGTCCTGTTTCTGAGTTCTGCCCTGGCTTTCTCCTGTGACTCAGCTGTCATACTCTGGGGTGATCCTTGTCCACCCAGTGATCTTAGTTATTACTTTGCAAGACCTTACACTGATAGTCTCTTTCGTGTGCTGTCATTTTTGTTTTATTTTGTGAAAATAATATACTGACATGTCTTTATACAGATACATTTATGGGCTATAGTTCCTTTCATCTTATTTTTCATGAAATCTTGAGTTCCTCAGCTGCAAATGCTTCTACCATAACTTGTTTGTTTAACCACCACTCGTTATAAGGACAGGATACTGGCAGGATTTTAGAAGCCACTGTGTGCCCCTCTCCAATCACTGTGTGCTCTCTCCTTCCCACTTTTTTTGTTGTTGTTGGTTACCACTGAGTTGATCGCAACTCATGGCAACCTCATGTGTGCAAAGTAGAACTGCTGCGCAGGGATTTTAAGACTGTGACCTTTTGGAAGCAGATTATCAGGCTTTATTTCTGAAGTGTCTTTGGACACCAATTTTTCTGTTAGTACACTGGTGCTTAACTATTGTACCACCCAGGGACTCGAGTAAACAATCTCTTTAATTTTCTCACAATTACTTCCTTGCTTTTCTTTAGTATTTTGCCACATACTTATATTCTTGCCTGCATCTGTAGTTTGATAATCTTCACTGTTCTATGATGGGTGGGTAAGGAGCTCTGGTGGTATAGTGGTTAATGCATTTGGCTGCTAACCAAAAGGTCGGCAATTTAAACCTACCAGCTTCTCTGTGGAAGAAAGGTGAAGTAGTCTGCTTCTGTAAAGATTTACAGCCTTGGAAACCCAATGGCATTCGCTATGAGTTGGAATCGACTTGATGGCAGTGGGTTTGGTTTTGGATGATGGGTGGATAGCTGCTGTCATGTCAGCATTGACTCACAGCAACCCTATGTATAACAGAACACAGTATTGCCTGGTCCTGCATTATTCTCACGACTGGCTGGCATGTTTGAGTCCATCATTGTGGCTATTGTGCCAGTCCATCTCACTGAGGATCTCCCTCGCCCTTGTTGGCCCTCTATTTCGTCAAACATAACATCCTCCTTCAGTGATTGATCCCTCCTGATGATGTGTCCAAAGCAAGCCAGTTGGATAATGTTATGTTGTGATCCATAAGGTTTTTGTTGACTAATTTTATTGACTAATTTTCAGAAGTAGATCACCAGTCCTTTCTTCCTAATCTATTTCAATCTGGAAGGTCCACTAAACCCTGTCCACCACAGGTTATCCTACTGGTATTTGAAATACCAGTGGCATAGCTTTTAGCATCCCAACTACATATAAGCCACCACAGTACGATAAACTGACATTGATCATTTTCACTGCTCTGTGGCATCTCATTTAATGAATAAATCCATGTTTTCCATCCACTCTGCTATTAACGGATTTCTGGCCTGTTTCCAGTGTTTTGTGTGAAGTTCATCTACTCTTGATACAACCCTTCTTGGCCCCTATTTCTCACCCTGGGGCCATGCTACACATGAAGAAAAAGATTAAAAGAAGTTAAGGGACTTCCCTTAGGTCTACCAGCTAGTGAATGGTATACTTGGGACTTTAACTCTGGTCTTTTGACTCTAATATCCTGTCCACTGTACCCTCTGCCTCCCTAATAAAATTGAGAGAGGTCCTGAGTTGAGTGGGTAACTGTAGCAGAGGACTTTCATTCTAAGTTTTACAGCCAATTTTGGTATTTTTCCTCTGTGTGTTTTAATTTCTTCTTATTTGTTAATAGACTTACAGTAAGTCATCATGGAACCCTGCCAAATATTTACGGTTCTCTTCCGGGGTTGATGTGACCATGGGAATTGCATTGGTCAGGGAAATGCAATTAGAAGTGACATGTGTCCTTCTGGTTTTTTAAGAGCCAGAATGAAAGTTCGACTTTCTCTGTTTCCCTCTGCCAGCTTGCAATGTGCCAGGTAGAGGGTGCTCTGACCTTGGGTCCAGAGATAGGATGAAGGGAGCAGGGCTCCCAGCTGACCTATAATGGACATGTAACACCAGCAGAAATCTGCCTTAGTTGTTGTCATCCAACAGCAACTTGGGGCTGCTTGTTACTATAGCATAATTAAGACATCTTGACAGACACAGAAATGTTTCTTGCCCAAAATAATTTATAAGCTTTCTGGCTACCAAAACCACACATCCTCAAAGGTCACTGAACTGCAGGTAATCTCTGAAAAGGCAGCAACTTGACCCATTGATGGGCACTGTGACTCCTCTACACTGGATACCTCCCTTCTAGTCATCCTTCTCATGAAGCTTGCTTGTGCCCCAATAAGTAGGATACTCTCATAACTTAACACCGCGGGCCTCTGACTCAAGCCAAAGGTGGGAAGTGCTAGTGACAGGAGGTATTACCTCTTGTTTAGCTTATTTTCCAGCCTTTGAGGCGGTTACAGTCTCTCCCAGCTGTGTATTGCACATCTGTGGCAATCAGGCCAATAAAATAACAGCAACAGGGGTTTGCACATCACACATCATTCTCTGCACAATGTTTGCTGGGAGAATGAGCTGTCACAGTGTTTTAATATGTGAACCGCTTGGCGAATTATGAAGAAGCAGATGATGCTTAACACATCTTGATCATATGCTTCACATTTTTTAGGCCTGAGTTGCAGTATATCTTGTAAAAATCATATCTAGTGCTTACTGAAAACATTGTTTATACAAGCACAGCCTCTGTATTTCTCTTACATGAGTATTTTCCAAGTGTTTACCCCTTGATTTTTTTTTTTTTTTTTTTTTAACTTTATTGCCTTTTACTATGTCAACGAGACAGGGGTTTCTTATATGCTTCTATTGGCAAGTGCTCAGTCAACCCTGGAAGGAACACACAAATGCCTGGGGGAGAAAGGTGAGCTGTTTGTGGGGAAGGGTCGCTGGAGAACTTACATTGTCTTGCTTCCCAGTTCTGCATTCAGAAGCATGCCGATTTACTGGTATTAGCAACCTTGCTTCAGACTCATGGGGTCAAAGTTTAATCCTGGATGCCTCAGCTTTGACATTTCCTTTTGCCAGCCTTTTCCTGCAGAGAGCTTGGTGGTGGAGAGGGAAGACCTCTCCTATACCCAGGGCAGAAGGAGGGGTGAGGGAATGGATGGAGATGAGGAGGGGGAAGTGACACAAAAGGGGAGACACCAAATTCAAATTTGAATTTTGATAGCCAGAACTATCTTAGATGAGACAGAAGCCAGAACCTGAAGGGGCTGTTCTCGGGAAGGTCTGGCAGGGGGCTGAGTGGGTTAGGGTTTGGTTAGGGGCAAGTGTTATGGTTAAACTAATTATTATCATGCCAACCTATGTAGATTGCTACTTAGGAGGGGTGAATAAACTACGATATTAATTGGTTTTTTTTTGTTTTTTTTTTAACTTGATGTATATGTTAAGAAGGAGCATGGATGGAGATCTATTAAAAATCAAACTAAATGTATGCTTTGATGAATTCCCTCTGCCACAGTGAAGGAAATGGAGTAGGTACCCTAATCTCTGTTATGTCACTTTTGTGGGGAGAAAATGACTGTAGAAATAACAGAAGATGGTGAAAATTACTTACTTTTTGTATTAGAAATTACAAAAGCGGGAGAAATGGAAGACATTTCATTCATTATCATTACAGGGCCAAGATTAGAATTTCAAAGTCCTCCTTGGGAACAGTACTAGGCCATGGATATGAAGAGCCAGGACGAATCAGCCAATATATTTTTTTTGCCACTGCTGCCTAGAAACACAAGACTCAAGACTTTTTAAAGTTCAACAAGTGTCCCTGGGTGGCACAAACAGTTAACAAACTCAACTGTTAACTGAAAGGTTGGAAGTTCAATTCCATTCAGAGGCACCTTGGAAGAAAGGCCTGCCAATCTACTTATAAAAAAGTCAGCATTGTCTGGCTACCACTGCTGACTCTGAAAGCAGTGAAAGGGATCACAATAGGAAGACCCAGATAGAGTGGGAGAAAAATGTGGAACAAAACTCAAAGTTGTAAAAATGACCAGGCTTACTGGTCTGATAGAGACTCATGGAACCCTCGACACTATGGCCTTTAGACATCTTTCAAGCACAGACCTGAAATCACCCCCGTGACTCAACTTTCAGCCAAATGATAGACAGGCTTATGAGGTGTGAACAATAATACCAGGAAGGTACAGACTCATTAGAAAATTTAAACATATGAGATCAAAAGGGATCTTTTGCCCAGCAATGAAGCTAAGAAGGCAGGAAAGGATAGGAAAGAAGGATGAAAGGAAATGGTAAACATAGAGATGAAGTGGGAAGAGTGCTAGTATATTGTGGGGATGAATGTCTTAAAACAAAATGTGTATGAACTGTTGAATGCAAAACCAATTTTCTCTGTAAACTTTCATCAAATCACTTTATACATATATATAAATTTAATTTAAACTAAAAACAAAGACAAAACCCTATGGACCACTCTACTCTGACAGTCATGAGGTCTCTATGAGTCGGAGAAGACCTGACAGAGACTGGTAAAAGTGTTAAGAGTTTAACAGGTTGATACTCACTCCTAAGTTGAGAAATGACTTCGTACTTTAGAGAAAGTCACTAAGTGTGGAATATTTGTTTTCCATTTTTGGGCTGGGGTGGAGGAAACGCAGGGCCAGTGCTCAAAGTGGTTGTCAATATAGCAGAGGAAGGGAGACTAGTGAAGATGTAATTAATTATCAAGGTTGCTCAGAATTTGTAGATAGTTTATATTTTTCTATCTATATTAGGTACAGGAGCCCTGGTGGCACAGTGGTTAAATCAGCTCACCTGCTAACCAAAAGGTTGGTGGTTCTAACCCATCAGCCACTCCACAGGAGAAAGATGTGGCAGTCTATTTCTGTAAAGATTCACAGCCTTGGAAACCCTATGGGGCTGTTCTACTGTATCTTATAGGGTTGCTGTGAGTCAGAATTGACTTGATGGCAGTGGGTTTGGTTTTTGGGATATTGTGTACATAGATTATATTGAAAACTTGAGGGTGGGAAGGGAATCTTAGAAATATGAGGAATTAAAAAAGAAAAATTTATCTCTTACTAATAGATAGTACTAAGGAGCTCTGGTGGTATAGTGGTTAAGGGATTCAGCTGCTAACCAAAAAGTCAGTGGTTTGAACCTACCAGCTGGTCCACAGATGAAAGATGAGGCAGTCTATTTCTGTAAAGATTTACAGTCTTGGAACCCCAATGGGGGTCATTATGAGTCAGAATCAACTTGAGTTTGGTTTGAATAGATAGTATTAATTGCTGGGTGCCTTCAAGTTAATTCTGACTCATAGTGACCCCAGGCCTCATACGGTTTTCTTGGTTGTAACCTTTATGAAAGCAGATTGCCAGGTCTTTCTCCCATAGAGCTACTGGGTGTGTCCACACAGTTCAAAGCTGCTTTTGGTTAGCAGCTGGTACATAACTATTGCACCACCAGGGCTCCTTAATGGATAATTGTTGTTAACAATACACTGATAAATACTGTGTATTTCCCAGTACCAATTTATCTGTGTGTTGCATATATAGATGTATTTATCTTCTAAAAAAAATGTTACCTGTTTATACTCTTTTAAGACCTCTTTCAAGTGCTGAAGAGCAAAGATGTCTCCTTGAGGACTAAGGTGAGCCTGACACAAGCCATGGTATTTTCAATTGCTTCATGTGCATGTGAGAGCTGGACAATGAATAAGGAAGACCAAAGAAGAGTTGATGCTTTTGAGTTGTGGTGCTGGCAAAGAATGCTGAAAGTACCATGGACTGTTAAAAGAACTAACAAATCTTTTCTGAAGGAAGTGCAGCTGGAATGCTCCTTGGAAGTGAGAATGGCCAGACTTCATCTCACCTACTTTGGTCATGTTTTAAGAAGGGACCATCCCTGGAGAAGGATATCATGCTTGATAAAGTGGAAGGTCAATGAAAGAGGGGAAGGCCTTCAACAAGATTAATTGATACAGTGGCTATAACAATGGGCTCAGGAATGGCAAGGATTGTGGAGCTGGTACAGGATTGGGCAGTGTTTCGTTCTGCTGTACAAAGGCTCACTATGAGTCGAAGACGACTTAAAAGCACCTAAGAACAACAAAGACAATAACTCTTTTACGGAGCTCCTAGGTGTGCAAACAGTTAAGTGCTTGACTACTAGCTCAAAAGTTGGTGGTTCGAAGCCACCCTGGGGCACTCAGAAGATTGGCCTGGCAATCTGTTTCTGAAATGTCATAGCCTTAAACACCCTAGGGAGTACAGTTCCAAACTGCACACATGGGGTTGGCATGAACTGGAATCAAGTTGATAGCAAGTAATGATAATAATATACTCTTTTGTAGACTGCTTTTTCGTTTAGCAATATATTGTGAACATTAATAAAATTCCTGTAATTATCTCTTTGTATAATTTTTTTTTTAAAAAAAAAGCAAAAAACAAACTCACTGCCATTGAGTCAATTCTGATTCACAATGACCCCCTTTGGTTTTCTGAGGCAGTAAATCTTTATGGAAGTAGATTGCCCAATCTTCCTTCCTTGGAGTGGATATGTTTCAGTCATAAATAATGTTATATGAACAATCATAGGCATAATTCTTTGTACCTGTCTCTGACTATATTATCCACATAAATTCCAAAAAGATACACGTTGGTATCAAAAGGTACTCGTACTTTTAAAAATTTCTGATACACATTGCCAAATTGCTCTTCTGAAAGTTTGCCCGAGTATATTCTCCTACCAACAATGTACAAGAGTGCCAGTTTTCCCATATTCTTGCCAACACGAGCTATTAAAATAAACAGCCATTTGGATGAATTTCCTTGATGGGAAAACGATTACATGTGGTGACAGGAGTGGATCTCAACATTGTAACCCCAGAAACAAAGAAGAAAAATTTCCCAGTGGTTTGTAGAAAGGTTAAGAAGATTCACCTGTTGGGGAAAACAAGGTTTATACCTATGATTTTACTCCTCCCAGGGCCAGAAGGGGAATGAAATAGCAGGTCCTGGGTGGTGCAAACTGTGCTCAGCTATTATCAGAAAGGGTGGCAGTTTGTACCCACCCAGTGGTGCTGTGGAAAAAATGACAGGTATATACTTCCTTGAAGATTACAGCCAAGAAAACCCTATGGAGCTCAGTTCTACTCTATAATACATGAGGTAGCTATGGGTTGGAATTGACTCCGGGCAAAAGATTTGGTTACGTTTTTTCCTTGTTCCTATAGCTGTCAGCACCCAAGGGCCTCAGGGCTCCCTCTAGTGGACTACAGTTTCCTGGACACTCTTCTATTTTATCCATCGTGACACAAAAGCATTATACAAAGATACCTTCTTCTAGAAGTACAAAGGGATCTAGATTTTTCAAACCATAGTAATACATTTAATGAACAGTTAATGAGAGTCTAGTAATGTGCTTGGCATGATGTGAGGTACTTAGGCATACAAAAATGTTTAAGTCATGGTCCTGTCCTGAAGGAGCTAGGAATCTGGAAATACCTTCTTGTATTTGTCATCATTTGAGATCAGTAGTAAGGCTTTATACACAAAAAGCATCTGGATTGAAGTCATGGCCCCAGCACTTAATAGCACTGTAACTTAAGCTAAGTTATGTAACCTTCCTAAGTCTTGGTGTCCTATCTCTACAACTATCTTACAAAGACTGACCTGTTGGGAGAATCAAATGAGGAGATAATGAATGAAAAGTACCTAGTCCACAGCCTGGAATACTTTAGGCGCTCAATAAATGGTAACTACAACTTGGCACAGAGAAAAAGGGAATGGTTCAATTGGGATAATAAGGGGAGGTTGATGGGAGATGTGATGCCTGGATTGATTCTTTTATGTTTGGGAAAGATGGGAAGGTAGTTAAAGATGGAGGGACAGGTATTAGCAATGTAGATTGGGAGATATTTATTAGTATAATAAGAAAGGCAAGTACTTAATATTGATTTGATAAGTGAGGGGCTGGTAAATGATGAAGTTGGAATAACAGATTAGGCCCAAATCATGGAGACTTTTGAATTTGAATTTTGAATTTTGAGTCAGGTATTTGGACTTCATGCAGGAAGTAATGCGTGCGTGACCCCGAGTGTGGAAATATGGAATCCTCTTTTCTTTCCTACAGGGTTATTGCCTACTGAAGCATAAAGGGTACGTTGGAGGTCTACTGACTGGCTGCAGCTAGTGAGGGCTGAACAAGACTGCTGGGACAATAGAAAGGAAGAAATGAAGGGAGAAACATTGGCCACCTATGACCTACCAAGAGTGGTATCAGTAAAATGTAGACTACCAGCGATGGCGAGGAAAGAGTGGTAGCAAAAGTGTAAGCCATTCTGTTGATGAGTTTGTCACTGAAGGAAAAGCAAGGAATGGGACAAAAGTCAGATAGGGTAGCAGGGTGGTGAGAAGCTTCGTTCTTTTGTTTGGAGTGTTTGTGCACATGTGTGCGGGTGGTGGGGGGACAAGACAAGCTTTATTAAATTACCTGGCAAATGATAGATGCTCAATGAACATTCATTGAATAACTGTGCTTATCCCAAACAGTACATAGCTGTTCCTTTGAATAGATATTAAATTGCATTACTAGATATATTTAATATACTACCTATACAGCAAAGCATGTTTCTTTAAGGTTTCTGATAAATTCAGATTTTCCACTAATTTTCTCTTAGTTATTTTAAGTGAGGAAAGATTTGTTGGAAGAACTAACAAATCTGTCCTGGATGAAGTGCAGCTGGAATGCTCCTTGGAAGCAAGAATGGCCAGACTTCCTCTCACTGACTTTGGTCATGTGGTCAGAAAGGATCATTCCCTGAAGAAGGAGACCATGCTTGGTAAAGTGGCAGGTAAGCAAAAAAGGGGAAGGCTCTCAACAAGATGGATTGACACAGTGACTGCCATGATGGGCTCAAGTAAAGCAAGTATCGTGAGGCTGGCGCAGGACTGGGCAGTGCTTCGTTCTGTTGTACACAGGGTCGCTATGAGTTGGAGCTGACCTGACAGCACCTAGGAACAACATATTCAGAAAATCTCTTCCAAGCAGGAACTCACACAATCAAGCTGAAAATCAAAACTTCTGGAAGTAACTAACTGGTTCCATGATGACCAAGAGAACTGGGAAAAGACCTAGGAATCCTATTTAACAGAAAATTCCCTTCTTGACAACTCCTTCCTTTGTGTCTATTCCCATACTTTAGCATCGAGAAGCCCAGATTTACATCTCTGGTTCTGGTCTCTTCTTGAGCCACTGGTTCTTCGACCAGAGTGTTGGCTGGACATCTTTCCCAGGATATCCAACATGCCACAGGTCCCAAGCTGAGGTCACTAGCTTCTCCCTGGACCAGTTCCTCCTCCACTACCCCATACCCCCATGACTGCCACTGCTCAGATTCTAAACCAAGATGCCCTTGACTCTTTCCCCCTCTTACTCCACATCTAATCAATCACCATGTCCTGTTGCTTGTATTTCCAAAATATTTCCTCCTTCTTCTCTATTCCTACTATCCCAACTCTAGCTCAGGCCCTCAACATCTCTTACCTTGAAAACAGCACCAGCCTCTTCACTAGTTCATTCCCCTTACGCACCATTCTTCCACCTAAGTGATTTATCACTTAGATGGATTACCACTCCAGAGAATACTGCCATCCAATGTGGAGATTTTATGCATTACACATTTTCCTTCCTAGGTTTTTAAGCTCAGAGATATACAGTTCTCATAAAGGAGTGCTCATTAAAGGCAAGATGCAAAAAGAACTCTGAGACCAAACATGTTTGTAAGATAGTAAGTTAGCAATAATTTAGCAAGTTTACTGTCATCTAATCACAATTCTTAATACACACCAAAATGACTCTCATACTTCCAAAACAATGTTCAAAACAATATTTAGTGATGAAAATATCCAAATTAGCTTTTAATTTATTAACACTACACACAAATGAAATGTGTTTCTTTGCAGAGATTTGCTTATAGATAGCAGCCTAAAACTCTTAATTTTACCTTGTAATTCATAAATAAAACACAATAATTATAAAAATAAATAATTTTTAAATTGAAAATGTAAGAATTTTAGATATCAGTTCATTAAAGGATCTTTTTTTGTCTATAATTGGTGCCCTAACACCTGGTTAAATTTCAATTTACATTTTAACATATATTCAGTTCCCAAACTAAACACAATATATTATTTTTGAGTTTACTTTTCACATATCATGCTTTTTTCTTATATAATTAATTTAAAGTTAATTAAAAAGTATGCATCATGTATCAAAAGTTAATGTTTGGTGTTACACGTTATCAATATTTTAAAGAGCATATTAAAATGAATTTTATAATTTTTAATAATATACCAATCTGAAATAAAACTCTTTTACTTAAAAGTTTCTGTTTTTTTCATATATCACACAAAAACAAACTGATTTTTCAAAAAAACCTGTGAGGCTTCACAGGATTACGCATTCCTGAGAAAAGAGTTTGGGAGACTGATGAAACTAAAATTGGGAAATGGTGAGCTGTGAGCTAAAGTTCAAGATCCTTAGCTGAGGCCTTCTATGATCTGAGCTTTGCCTAATTCTCTGGTTTTATCTGCACTTGCCCCTGGCATAAATTGAAGCAAACCACTTGTAGCTAGATCCATGAGCCCACGGTATGAGTTTATATTCCCAGGTCTCTCACTGTTTCCTCTGCCTAGACACCCACTCCTGCCATTTGCATCATGCTGGTAGAGCTTGGAGACAGACCTCAGCCGTGCTCTTCCATCTCTGGCTTCTCCACTTGTGGTGCATCTCTGTGCTCCCACAGCACATCACATAGACTCCCAGCCTGCCTCTTGCTTGTCTCTCTATACCTTGAGGCTCAGGTGGGCACCCTACTGCTGCCTGGCACCTAGTAGGCACTCAGCAAGTATCACTGTGAAATGAATCAGCTGAGCTGAGTGCATGCTGGGAAGAGGCCTGGTATTCTCTTCTTATATGCTGAGGCCCAGATGCAGACAGATACAACAGGCTTCTATGAGGAGTAGTCATTATTCAGCCAGCAGTGTAGCTTCTGTGCCAGTATTTCAAATGATCTTCTCGACAGTGCCCAAGTCTAGCCTACATACATTTGATAGAAAGGACTGCTATTAAGCTATAACACTCCTGAAGTCTAGGAGGAAGGAAGCTTAGAGAAATCTTTGTTGGAGAAAGACAAGCATTGTCGCTTTCTGAAGTTAGGACATTTTGCCTTTGGATGATTCTCCTGGAATATACTGTGGTCGGAGGTCAGGAGGGGAGTAAAGAAAGGGAGACTGTACAATACTCTCTATTATATGCATCACATGGTGTCTTTTGGTTCAGTAGACAAAACAGCTTTAAAGTTCAAGGCCAATTCAAATTGGATTTTAGAAACACAAAGTCTGAAAACATTTGTACCAAACTAAGGGATTACATTCTTATCTTATCCTCAGAAAAGCTTTTGAAGAAGTGGGGGAAAAAAAAGGTAGCTCAAAATTTAAATTGGGTCCTCAAAACTTGCTTGTCTGCAGCTCTATCCTCTGGCTGGCTGCCTATTATCAAAAGGTAAAATGTCTTAGACTATTGAAAAAAGGATTTGCATAAATTGCTTTCACCTGCTTCTTATATGAGGTTAATGAAATTGGAACAAAAAGGAATGAATTCCCAAGCTCAGACTAGAACCTCAAAACCCCCCAGAACAAACTTTCATGAGCCCCATTGAACTAAAGCCTGGAAAGCCCTTTCACAGAGAGAGTCCTGGGAATGGTAACACCTTCATCATTGCCCTTCTCTTATACATTTCCCAAGGAGATGGAGAAAATCCAGCCTGTGGGCTGCTATACTCCTGTCCTGGGGTGAGGGAAGTTCAGAGCACAATAATGATTAACTCCTCAGACAGAGATGCCACACAAAGGCTGTTGCCAGAAAGCAAGCAGTGGAATTCTGGATTATTACCTAGCCTTTTAAATCCAGGTAATAACATTGGAAAATGAAAGTCAAGAGTAAGGACAACATATAAGATGGAAAGGTCATTATTTACATTGATATACTAATCTTTTTGGGATAGAAACTTTATAAATAAAATATATAATACTTAATCATATGCATATATATGATAATATGTATGATATTTAATATATATTTCCTACGTTTTCTCTCTCTAGCCATCTTTGGATTTTCATATGTGTAAACAAAGGTGAAATCTGAAATAAGAATCAACTCTGTCTAGATTTGTCTTGTGGCAAATAGGACCTCTGTGTTTCACTTTCCAGAATTGTGGTGGGAGTTTTCATATTGTGTTGTGGAGTCCAGGCTTGTGAGGAGAAAGCTGGCAGCCTTCCAGGCCCCCTACCCTGGCTCCCACTGAAGTAGCTCCACTTTTCTCTGTTTCAGTGTCAGAATTCCTTAGAAAGTCTTCTCTTTGAAGAAAGTTTTTTATTGCTAAAACTAGTGTGCAGACCACGATTAGTAGGAATCATAGACTCAGAAAATGTTAAAGTAGAAGGGACCTTTAGAGCTATATAACCTACTCTAAACTAGGAGTGTTAGGAAGCAGGCAGTATCAAAAGAAGATGGAAGAAATACACAGAGTCACTGTACCACAAGAATTGGTCGATGTTCAACCATTTCAGGAGGTAGCATATGATTAAGAATCTAGAGTATTGAGGGAAGAAGTTCAAGCTGCACTGAAGATACTGGTGAAAACACAGCTCCAGGAATTGACAGAATATCAATTGAGATTCTTCAACAAACAGATGCTATGCTGGAAGTGCTCACTTGTCCATGCCAAGAAATTTGGCCACCTACCTGGCCAAATGACTGGAAGAGATCTATATTTATGCCTATTCCAAAGAAAGGTGATCCAACAGAATGTGGAAATCATCAAACAAAATCACTCATATCACATGCAAGTAAAATGTTGCTGAAAATAATTAAAAAACCATTGCAGCAGTACATCGATAGGGAATTGCCAGAAACTCATGCAGGATTCATATGAGGATGTATATCATTGCTGATGTCAGAGATCTTGGTTGAAACAAGACAATACCAGAAAGATATTTACTTAAGTTTTATTGGCTATGCAAAGGGATTTGACTGTGTGGATTATAAGAAATTATGGATAACATTTTGAAGAATGGGAATTTCAGAACACTTAATTGTTCTTATGTGGAACTTTTATATAAACCAAGAGGAAATTATTTCAGCAGAACAAGGGGTTACTGTGTGGTTTAAAACCAAGGAAGATGTGCTTCAGGGTTGTATCTTTTCACCATACTTATACAATCTGTATGCTGAACAAATAATCCAAGAAACTGGACTATATGAAGAAGAATGCAGCATCAGGATTGGAGGAAGGGTCATTAACAACTTGTGATATGCAAATGACACAACCTTGCTTGCTGAAAGTGAAGAGGACTTGAAGCACTTACTGATGAAGATCAAAGACTACAGTATGGATTACACCTCAACATTAAGAAAACAAAAATCCTCACAACTGGACTAATAAGCAACATCATGGTAAATGAAAAAAATACTTAAGTTGTCAAGATTTCATTTTACTTGGACCCACAATCAACACCCATGGAAATAGCATAAATCAAATGATGGCCAAATGATTGGGCAAATCTACTGCAAAAGACCTCTTTAAAGAGTTAAAAAGCAGATGTCACCTTGAGGACTTAGGGCACCAGATCCAAGCCATGGTATTTTCAATCATCTCATATGCATGTGAAAGCTGGACAATGAATAAGAAAGACCGAAGAAGAATTGATGCATTTGAAGTACGCTGTTTGTGAAGAATATTGAGTATGTCATGGACTGCCAGAAGAATGAGCAAATCTGTCTTGGAAATACACTCAGAATGCTCCTTAGAAGCAAGGATGGAGTGACTTCATCTCATTTACCTTGGCCATATTATCAAAAGGGTCTATTCCTTGGAGAAGACTTTGTGCTTGGTAAAGTAGAAGGTCAGTGAAAAAGGGGAAGACCCTCAATGAGATAGATTGACACAGTGGCTGCAACAGTGGGCTCAAATATACCTAGTATTGTGAAGATGGCACATTGTATTATGAGGACTAGACATTGTTTCAGTCTATTATGCATGGGATTGCTGTGATTCAGAACTGACTTGATAGCAGCTGGGCTAGGCACTGTGCTAGTCCTGGGAATACAGTGATAAGTCAAAACAGAAATAGTCTCCGTAGTCTTGTAGCTTTCAGTCCATTGGGAAAGCCAGACATTACCAAATAATCCACAAACACATGCTAATTTATGAGAAGAGCCCCATGTTGTTTTGAGTGTCTGAAAAAGGGTGATTTGATCTCAAGGAGATCAGGGAAGGCTTCCTGGTCTAGAGCAGTATAATAGCACCTACAAAAGTCCTAAGTTCTGGGCAGAAAGATAACAGGTATAAGGATTCATTTAAGGAAGGTCCAGTGTGGCTGGAGAGAAGACAGTAAGAGGGGAAGCATAGTGCAGAAGGTCTCCTCTTTAAGTGGGTGGAGAGTGATATTAGAATCATGATATGATCAGACTCACAGTCTTTATAGATAATTCTGTCTCCAAATGTGGAGAACAGAAGGTAGCATGGAAACAGTGGGTGAGGGGAGGCTAGTAAGGAGGTGACTGTCATCATTCAAGTAATGGGCAGGAGCATTGGTGGAGAGGGAGGGAAGTGGACATCCTAGAAAAACTGGCATCTTGGTGGTGGAGGAGGAAAAGGAAGGTCACAGTTAATTCTCAGGGTTTGCATTGGCATAATTGCCTGGATGGTGCTACCAGGCCCTGAGATAATGAACACCGGGAGAGGACTGATTTGGGAGTGGTGGGGTGTTATAGAGCAGGTATATTGGGTTGGTTCACATGGTTTTGAAATTGTAGTTTTTCTTTCTTTAGCAGAAAAATGAAAAATGCACATTAAAGATACTTGTTATGGATTATGACCCTCCCAAAAAAGATACCTTGAAATCATAACCCCTAGCTCTGGTGGCATAGTGCCTAAGGCACTTGACTGCTAACCAGAAGGCTGATGGCTCAAACCCACCAGCCACTCCTTGGAAGGAAGGCTGGGCAATCTACTTCCATAGTGATGTTGTTGTTGTTGTCAGGTGCCGTCGAGTCATTTCCGACTCATAGTGACCCCATGCACAGCAGAACGAAACACTGCCTGATCCCGCACCAGCCCCATGATCCCTGCTATACTTGAGCCCATCATCGCAGCCACCTTGTCAATCCATCTCATTGAAGGCCTCCCCCTCTTTTGTCGACCCTCCACCTTACCAAGCATGACATCCTTCTTCAAGGAATGGTCCCTTCTGACAACATGACCAAAATAGGTGAGATGAAGTCTGGCCATTCTCACTTCCAAGGAGCACTTCGGGTGCACTTCCTCCAGGACAGATCTGTTAGTTCTTTTGGCAGTCCATGGTATTTTCAGCATTCTTCCCCAGCACCACAACTCAAAAGCAACAACTCTTCTTCAGTCTTATTCATTGTCCAGCTCTCACATGCATAAAAGGCGATTGGAAATATCATGGCTTGTGTCAGG
>NW_006921934.1:1492599-1504106 GCF_000298275.1 Orycteropus afer afer
TTTTGAGAGCCTTCTAACCTAACCGGACTATTCATAAAGTTGCGCAGTAATGTATCAAACAGTGTTTCTTTGCTATTCATAAAGTTTTCCCTGGCCAATTCTTTGAGAAGTGGACGGCCTCCTCCTTCTTCCTAGTCTGTCTCAGTTTGTAAGCTAGGCTGATACCTGTGCACCATGTGCATCCCGCTGGGTGTGAAACACCAGTGGCTCAGCCTCAAAACTCACATCAACACATCGCCACGGTAGGACAAACTGACAGACAAGTTTGTCTCCCTGTTTGAAACCTCTCCTACCACCCTTACCTGGGTCGCTGAAGCTGACTCCTCCTCTGTCCAGATTCCTAGGCCTTTTAATTCCCTTTCTCCCGCTCTCTCACCCTGTTGCTTTGGGCCTGCCTGAGTTCCCTCTCTCACCTGGATCCCTGTGGCTGACTGCTCCTCTGTCAGGGTTCCTGGCTTTAATCCCCTTTTTTTCTTCTCTCCTGCCCTGCTGCTTTGGGCCTGCCTGGGTTGTCTCTCCTCACCTGGATCCCTGCAGCTGACTGCTTCTCTGTCTGTGTTCCTGGCTTTTTTATCTCCTTTCTCCTGTTCTCCCACCCAGCTGCTTTGAGTGTGCCTGAGTTCCCTCTCTCACCTGGATCCCTGTGGCTGACTCCTCCTCTGTCAGGGTTCCTGGCTTTTAATCCCCTTTTTCCTGCTCTCCCACACTGCTGCTTTTGGTGTGCCTGAGTTCCTCTCCTCCCCTGAATTCCTGTGGCTGACTGTATCAGCTGACTGTATCGGGCTGGTAGTATCCGTAGTGATACCACCTTGGAAACCCAAGGAGGGGTCTCTATGAGTTGGATCCGACTCGATGGCAGTGCATTTGGTTTTGGTTTTGGAATACCCGTGAATGTGATCATACTTAGAAATCAGGTCTTTGCAGATGTCATTAGTTAAGTTAACATGAGGTCTTACTGGAGTAGGATGGGTCCTAATCCAATATGAGTGTTGTTGTTGTTGTTGTTATGTGCCATCGAGTCAGACCTGACTCATAGCAACCCCTCCTTGGGTTTCCAAGGCAGTATCACTACAGAAGTAGATTGCCCCATCTTCCTTCCAAGGAGTGGCTAGTGGGTTTGAACCACCAGCCTTCTGGTTAGCAGTCAAGTGCCTTAGCCACTATGCTACCAGAGCTCCCATATGAGTTGTGTTCTTATAAAAAGAGAAGGGAGTTAGAGAAAAACAGAGAGAAGATGGTCATGTGAAGATGGAAGCAGAGACTGGAGTGAACTGCCACGAGTCAAGGAATGCCTGAGGCTACCAGAAGCTGGTGGAGACAAAGAAGGATCTTCCCCTAGAGCCACTGGAGAGAGCATGACACCCTAAATTTGGACTATTATCCTCTAGAACTGTGAGAGAATGAATTTCTGTTGTTTCAAGCCACATGGTTTGGGGTAATTTGTTATGGCAGAGCTAGGAAACTAATATAATACTATACAATGTAACTGTGCCTCCCAAGGGGTATTTGAACCCACAAGATAAATGTGGTTCATCTTCTTGGAGGGTCAATTTTATTGTAATATTTAGAGAAAATTATTTTTATATAACAACAAAAATGGTCCTATCATGTAGTAGAGTACCAAATCCACATAAAATTTTAATCAGAGCAGGAATCAGAGCCTGGCAGTTCGAAGTTCAATGTCTGAAACTTCTCAGCACTGGAATCTGAATGTTATGTAGCAGCAATTTTGCCCTAGAGGCCCATGTTCTTAAGTCCAGCATCTTGGCACTTAGGATGTAGCAACGTTACTATGCTGGACAATAACATCCTAGAAAAATGTCTACGCATCAGGAAAGTTCTCTTCCTAGTTTCACCTTACATTTTAACTGCATCTAGTTTGAAAGTCCATTTTATAATCCAAACAAAGAAAAATTACTGTTTTTTTTTTTTTTTTAATTTAGTGACTGCCTTTTCTTTTCCTTGGAAAATGTTGTTGTTGTTATGTGCCCTCGAGTCAGACCTGAATCATAGCGACCTCTTCTTGGGTTTCCGAGGCAGTATCACTATGAAGTAGATTGCCCAACCTTCCTTCCAAGGAGTGGCTGGTGGGTTTGAACTGCCAGGCTTCTGTTTTGCAGTCAAATGCCGTAGGCATTACTCTACCAGAGTTCCCAGGACTAAGAGGTTAGCCAGAGGCAAATCCTAAACTAGAACCTAGGCTTCTTGTCTTTTAAGCCAATACTCATCTACACACTAGCCTTTCATGATGTTGATGTTGGCAGTGGAGCCAGTCACACTGCTATTTAGGAAACACACTCATCTGAGATTATTGAATAGCAAGCCACTTATTGCCACGGTGAAAGGACTATATTCCCTAAATATACTATAATTATGATACAACTGTGCAGTGTGAAATTATCTGTGATGCATTTAGGACCTCAAGTGCATCTAACTTAGTGGAGCTTGGACAGAGCTGTAGTCATAGCAATGGCCCTCCAGGTAATGTCAGCCCTGGCTTTAACAACTGTTAATGAGAGCCATGTGCATGCATTACTCTGAAAATGGCTTCAGTAGACATATTCATAACTTTCACCCATATTAAAAAAATCTATTACTGATAATTGCTCCTTGTGGTCCAGACATTCTAAGCGGAGGTACAATATTCACATTCACACAAACTTAGCCGTTTCGACCAAAGAGACTGGTCAAGCAATCCTTCAATTTAGTCTAGAAAAATCAGTCAGAATTGTTGTTATTGGACTGAATTGATGAGTTGATTTGGTGAAAACAATCACCTTGATTTTGCCCATGGACCCAGCCGGGTGCTTGGAGTGATTTTATGTGATTGTACTGTGTCAGTCAAGGGCCTCCATGTCATTAGAGAGTGTGGTTCAAAGGGAATTTGATTTTCCTTGCGATCTGCATCTTATCTAGGCTCACATTCAATTGAGCACAATAACCTGAGAAACATAGGGCGCATGTGAGTTGGCTTTGAGAGAAAGGTTTAGACTCTGCCCTTTGGAGATGATTAGGTTGTTCAAAACAAAGTGAGCTTTTTAAAAGAAGCAACTGGGGCTAAAATAAATGGAAGTCTATTTTTAAAAAGAATATGAAGGGATCAAATGACATCTAAATACTATAAATTAGAAAGAATGATTTAACTCCTAGGATAGGCTGATTCTAAATTCCTTCAGGACAAGTGCCATATTTTATTGTTTCAGTCTTAACATCTTTTATAACCTTTTTTAAGCATCAAGATGTACAGCAAATATTAGGAATGAATAAATTCCTTTGTTCATTCAACAAGCAGCTATTAAATACCTTCTCAATAAATGAATGGATTACATTGAGTTTTGGGTGGAATTAGGGTCTACAACAAGATTAATAATTATCAACATACTCATCATGCTGTATCAAAGAAAAAATTGTTTTGAGTCCATTCAGGTCACCTTCAGAGCAGGAGGTTAGATCACTGATTTTCTAAGTTGTGATTTGCCAGACAGGCCTCAAAAGAAAGACTCAGAAATGGACCTATTCCCAAATCCTATTCTTGAATTCTCTGCTATGGGAATAGTATACTGTGGAGATTAGGGATATATCCTGGTTTTGCTAGGGAGAATCCTAGTGCCTGCTGTCCCAGTATGATTATTAATAACACCCCTTGTACTGATAAACATGTCTCTGATTAGATAATAAGTTATACGATCATGGTAATTATGGAGTACCTTTCCTTGCCAAATTCCTCACCTTCTCTTTTTCCCTAGCACTAATCAAATGAAGAGGAGCTCTGGTAGCATAGTGCCTAAGGTACTTGACTGCTAACCAGAAGGCTAGCGATTCAAATCCAACAGCCACTCCTCAGAAGGAAGGTTGAGGGATCTACTTCTGTAGTGATACCGCCTCGGAAACCCAAGCAGGGTTGCTATGAGTCAGATCCGACTCCATGGCACATAACAACAACAACAACAACAATCAAATGAAAGGGATCCATAGCTAGAAGGCATGAATTCCAGGCTGACACCTGGACAGGAAAAAAACAAAACAAAACACCCAACCAAATCAATTGCCCTTGAGTGGATTCTGACTCATGACAACTCCATATGTGTCAGAGTAGAACTGTGCTCCATAGGATTTTCAAGGGTTGATTTTTTTCAAAAATAGACTGCCAGGCCTTTCTTTCAATGTGTTTCTGGGTGGGCCCAAGTCTCCAACTTTTTGATAGCATGTTAACCATTTGCACCACCCAGGGAATTAGGATTTAATTCTGGTCTTGCTGTTTGGGAAGGTGCCAGGTAGAGGACAGTTTGGGGAATATCATCAGTGTCTGTCTTTGTGTGGAAGAAGGTTGACATCTTCCTCTTGACCATTAAAGCCTCATTTAAAAATGTTTACAGTGCTCATGTTTTCCTATGTTTTGTAGACCCTGTGCTCTTCATCTATTTTATGTACAGTTCTCTCCATTTAGAAGGAAATAAATAAAAGAATGATAGAAAAGGATATTCTACCTATGCCAGCCTGGACACATATTGGTTTTGAAGCTAAGGGGTAACAGTTTCTCTCTACAAATGAAAAACTCCTATCTACCTTGGTGAGATGGGGAGTGACATTTTTAAAGGGTAGAATAAATTTGCTCCTGCTTCAGTTGCCCTTTGCAGAGGCTTCATGTAGGCTCCCAGGGCAATGCATCTTCTCAATAAGGAGAAAACTTAGCAAGCAATCACACTAGGCATCTTGGATAAACATAAGTGAACTGAGTCCCTGGTTCCAGCTGTATTTATTTCACATATTCATTTAGAAAGTTAATTTGACAAGTATTTCATGAAGCCTTAGCATATATTTTAAGTCTCTCATTAATTTCATCTTCATACCTTTTCCCCTTGTCTGGATGGCCTGACAGGATTACTGTCCTACTGAAGAGCTAAGAGAAACTCTAGGGGATAATTCTACTCTGACCTATAGGGTTGCTATGAGTTGGAATCGACTCAGTGGCAGTGGGTTTGGGTTTGGAAAAGTTAAGAGACATGAGTTAGTCCCAGATTATGGCCAAGTATGGATGTTATTGTTGTTAGCTGTCTTTAAGTTGGCTTATGACTAATAGCGACCCCGTGGAAAATCGAACTATATGCTGTTAGGTCCTGCACCATCCCTGTGGTCACTTGCTTATTTGACCATTGTGATCCACAGGGTTTTCACTAACTGATTTTTGAAAGTAGATCCCCAGGCCTTTATTCCAGGATGAAGAAAGCTCATAGTCTAGCAGCTGTGACAAACCCTCTTCAGATTCACAGCTACACACAAGCTTCCACTTACAGATAGGTGGTGGCTATGCATGAGCTGCACTGGCCAGGAGTCAAACCTAGGTCTCTAGCATGGAAGGTGAGAATTCTACCAGTGAACCACCACTGCCCCATCAAGTGTGGATACAGCCCTCAAAAGTACCTTTTTGCAGTAATTATTCAAAGGCTGTGTTCACTGCACCTTAAAATTACTTCAGCATATTCTGGTGACTTGCAGAGTCCTTGGACTTAGAGAAGTCATGTCTTGTGAGTGAACTACACCTACACATACAAAAGAACTTGGGGCACTGTGACTGGGCAGCCCTCACTTACAGGTGGTGACTGCTCTTTATGACCTGGCATAGAACTCCAGAGGAAGGGATGACCTTGACTGGTTCCCTTCTACTGAGAAAAAGCAGCATAAGTAAGTTACAAGGAGTCCTGACCTCCATTCTCAGAAGAGGCTGAGGTATTCTGTTGTGTGAGTCGTATGAATTAAAATTTGGAAGCATTCTCCTATGGAAAGGATCCCCTCCCCCCAATAACGTGGTAGTAATAGGACTATTAGTATTAGTCTTTAGGTATGTTTAGGGTCCTGAGTGGTGCAAATGATTTGCAACCAGTTACTAACCTAAAGGTTGGTAGTTTGGACCCACCCAGTTGCACTATGAAAGAAAAACCTGACAATATGCATCCATAAAGACTACAACCAAGCCCTGATGTATGGCATAAATGGACTATCAAACATAACCCAAAATGGTGGTGGAAGAGAAGCTAGATGACTAGTACCTTTTAAAGATTAAATTCTATGTGCATTGAAACACCTCTCCAAAAGGGTAAAAAGAGAACTGACAGATGGGGAAAAAATATTTGGCTATGACATATCTGACAAGGACTTATATCCAAAATCTATAGAAAACTTCAACACCTCAACACCAAAAATGCAAACAACCCAATTCAAAAATGGGCAAGGGACATGAACAGACACTTCACTAAAGATGATATACTGGTGGCCAACATGAGGAAATGCTCATGATCATTAGCCATTAGAAAGATGTAAATCAAAACAATAATGAGATATCATCTCACCCCAGCAATACTAGCAAAGTTCAATAAGACAGAAAATAACAAATGCTGGTAAAGTTGTGGAGGAATTGGAACTCTCATACACTGCTGGTGGTACTGAAAAATGGTACAACCGTTATGGAAAACGGTATGGTGTTTCCTTAAAAAACTGAAAACAGAAATACCATTTGATCCAGCAATTCCATTACTAGGAATGTATTCTAAAGAGGTGAGAGACAGGACACAAACAGACAGATGTACACCCTTGTTCACTGCAGCACAATTCACTATAATAAAGAGATGGAAGCAACCTAAATGCCATCAACCAAATAAATGGATAACCAAATTATGGTACATTCACACAATGGAGTACTATGGCACATTAAAGAATAATGAAGAACACACGAATACATCTTACAACATGGATGAAATTGGAGGACACTATGCTGAATGAAATAAGTCAATCACAGAAGGACAAATATTGTATGAGCCCATTATTGTAAAAAGTCAAGGAAAGGTTTACTTGGGGAAGGAAACTCACTTTGTTGGTTACTGGGAATGGGAGGAAAGGGGAGGGAAAATTTCTGACTAGTTGGGGCTCACATGTTGATTTGGGTAAGGTGAGGGATGGTATGGAAAGGGTCTGTGACCAGCATGATGACACTGGAGAAAGGAAGGAGACTGAAATGTGCACATAAAATATAGACAGCAGAGGCAAATACTAGTATATGCACAATACCTCATTACCACTAATACCAAACACCAGGCTACAGATAAATGCATAGATAGGTGAGAAGATCAGGTGGGGGTCGGCAAACAGGAATATACCCTAGACAGAGAATAGATTTGGCTGAAGATAATCTTACATATGAACTTGTGATACAAAATTAGTCACACACATTACAGAAGCAACAGAAGACAGAGTTGGAGTAACCTCTCAGAAACAACCAAACACCTTGAGAGAGAGAATCACTGGGCCTGCCAATTCAGGATCATAGTCTTGTAGGACATCATGGTAAATTGGCACAACATAGTACATAAAAATCTTGTTCCACAACCTACTTTGGTGAGTAGAGACTGGGGTCTTAAAAGCTTTCAAACAGCCATCTAATACGGAACTATTGGTCTCCTCTCATCTTAAGTAAAGAAGAGTGAAGAAAATCAAGGCATCTGAAAACAATTAGTCCAAGGATAAGATGGACCATGAGGACCTCAGCCTTCATGACCTCAAGACCAGAAGACCTAGATGGTGCCCAGCTACCAATGCCAACCACTGAGAAAGGGAATTCTTGATAGAGTGGGAGGAAAAATATGGAACAAAATTCAAAAACACAAAAATAACCAGAATTATTGGTTGGATAGAGTCTGGTGGAACCCCCAAGACTGTGGCTCGGTGTTACCCTTTGGGCCTAGAATTGTATTCACTCCCATGGATTGGCTCTCAGCCCAACAGTAGAAAGACCTACATGTAGAACACTTACCCCAGGCCGATGCACTCACCCATTCTAGGGAAATACACCCCTTAGAGAAATCAATCAGCCATGAGGCACCAGAGGGGCAGCATTCACACAGAGAGAAAGCTGGACAGACAGGAGTGCACAGTTAAGAAGGGCATAGGGAGGGGGTAGTCACAGGGATGGGAGGGGAATAGTGTTTGTTATGGTTGGGGATGGTAATTGGGGCATGAAATCAAATGTATATGAACTGCTGAATGTAAAACAAATTTGCTCTGTAAATTTGCACCCAAAGTACAATTAAAAAAAAAAAAAAAAGATTACACCCAAGAAAATCTTATGGAATAGCTCTATTCTGTAACACATAAGGTTACTGGGAATCGGAATCTTGACAGTTAAGAGTTTGCTGTTTTTGGTTTTAGGTACATTGAGAGTACTGTGGTGTCCTGCCTAGAGAACTAGCCACAATTTCCAGGGCACAATACATTCTGAATTACACAGAGCCTAATTAAAATGTCTGTGAAAGAACCTCACTATGAATTGAGGACATTCTGTACTAATGTACAAATACCAGCACAGACTCTAGGAGGACACGATGTCTGAGGCACCGGAGAAGAGGGTATTGTGAGGGCAAGCTTATCAGCCTTGGCCTCAGTGGTCCTGGGGATTAGGTGAACCTCACTGGGCCAGCAGCTTCAGGGGGTGGAAGCTCATCTGGGACATAGGAAATAAAAGATAAGGCCATACCATTCATATCTTGCTTTACTCTTCCCCAGGACTACATCTGTCTCTTTAGTAGTTGCCATTGAGTCAATTCTGACTCATGTCAACCCTGTGTGTGTCTAAGTAGAACTGTGTTCCATAGAGTTTTCAATGGTTGATTTTTCTGGAAGTAGATTACCAGGCCTTTCTTCTGAGGTGCCTCTGGGTGGAAATGAGCTTCTAATCTTTCAGTTAGCAGCCTAGTGCATTAACCATTTACACCACTCAGGGACTATATGTACCTTACAGTAGAGGGAACTCCTTAAAGGCTATGGCTTTGCCTCATCCAGCTCTGAATGGCTCACGAGACTGCATTGTTCTTAAGGGTTGTTGTTATCCACTTTATTTTGCTATGAAAACTTTTGCTTTTAAACAATATTAAGCTCCCTTGGTACTGTATTTCTTTTTTTAAAAAAATTCTATTTATAATTCTATTTATTACTTTATTGTATCGATTAGAATAGGTATATCATAGCCAGCTAAATATAAATCAATAGAAAAATTGTTGCATAGCAATAAGCTACTTGTTAACAATAGATAGTGCTTCCATGTGCACTGAGAACAAGGATATTTCAATATTTATTGCTTCTGAATTCTAAATATATTCTAAAATAGAGAAAAGAAACATATTAGAAAGAAGAGGACACTAGGGAATGGGCCAAAGAATTGGTTTTGGTTTGAAGTCTGTCTGCAGAACAGTAGAGGATTAGGTAGATTTAGGGCTAGGATTCATGGATATAATCTGGAATTTTGTATCTGTGAATGTTTTCAGAAGCTTCTGGTGTTAACTCATTAGATCTAAGCCAGAATACAAGAAGATAGACTGCATAGTGGGGCTGGAGGAAGGCTGTCTCTGCCTTGATTTCAGGGTTTCTTTTAGTGTAACTGAGGCTGGATTACTCCTAAGCAGACTGAGTTTATGTTTAGGCCCCTCACTTGTAAAAAAAAAATAAAATACAATAATTTAATATTTGATTTTTTTTTAAAGCATCAAAGTAGTTAACATGAGTCATCATGGGAAAATGCAGAACTTTATGTTATTCCTATAGACATGGATTTCACAGTTTAGTACAGATTATTCTTAGTTACATGGAGGGGTTATTGTTAACTTCTGTCCAGTTGGCCCATCTTACGCACAACAGAATGAAACAGCATTCCCATGATTGGTTGTGGATCAAACCATTGTGATCACCAAGTTTTCATTTTTATTGATTGATTTTCAGAAGCAGACCACGAGGCCTTTCTTCTCTGTCTGTCTTAGTCTGGAAGCTCCACTGAAATCTGTACACACCATCATAACACAAAAGCCTCCCAGTGACAGACAGGTGGGTGGTGGCTGCATGTGAAGTAAATTGACTGGGAACTGAACCCAGATCTCCTGTGTTGAAAGTGAGAGTTCTACCACTGAACCACCATTGCACCTGACATGAAGGGGTATGGGGACCATATTCATAAGATGTTCACAAATCACAATATGTCTTCTCAACTAGCCATCAACATATTCTTGGTACACTCTGGTTTAGAGGAAGACAGAAAGGAGCTAAGAACAGAGATATAGAAGCAGAGGAAAGGGAACACTCCTGAACTATTTGAATTTAAGATTTAATTTTACATTAGGTTATTTTTGATAAGTTCCTTAAATTTAGATTGTATCTTTATTCTAAGGAGCCTTGAGCATTTCATATCTTTTCTGCAAATCCCTCTGAGATAGGACACAAATATTACTTCATAAAATATTTCAAAGATGAAAAGCCAAAACCCCATGAGATGAAGTGACTTGCCCAAGGTCACACAACTTATTTGTGATGTAGCAAAGATTAAAACTAACTTTCAGGGCTCTCAGCCTAGTTTGAAATTTCATTTCTTCAAATTGCCTAAATAACAGCAGCTCAATACAAATATAAAAAACAGCAGCTGTAATGTTGACCTGGGCCAGCCCCAGGGAAATTTATAAAATGTGTGAAGTTTTCTTTTGCAGCCCCTGACTCCTCTTTGTGATCTTTTTCTTTTACTTTCTGACACCTGCTTCCATAGTCTTAAAAACCTTTAGAAAAGGATCTATTCTGAGTCATTTAAATCACTTAATGACTTTAAGTCATTATGTTCTCTTCCCCAAGAATATTTGTATCTTACCCTTATTCTTTCATTATGGGAGGCAAAGACTCCTCTGGGTTGGGGGGAAGTACCATCAAGAAATTGAGAGTAGAATTCCCGCCTCCCATGTGAAAAAGCAGGGTTCAATTCCTGGCCAATGAATTTCATGCACAGCTACCACCTATCTGTCAGTAGGGGCTTGCATGCAGGCTATGATGTTGCACCAGTTTCAGGTCAGCTTCTAAAGTGAGGCAGACTAGGAAAACTAGGCCTGTCAATGTACTTCTGAGAATCAGCCACTGAAAACCCTGTGGATCACAATGGTCTGATCCACAACTGATTGTGGGGATGGTACAGGACTGGGCAGTGTTCTGTTCCGTTGTCTATGAGGTGGCCATGAATCAGCCAACTGGGTAGGGTGGGTGACAATTGCCTTCCTTGCAGGGTGGGGAAAATAGCCCTCCCCGAAGAAGCTCTAATGGTGAAGTGCCTAAAGCATTTGACTGCTAACCAGAAGGTTGGTGGTTCAAATTTACCAGTTGCTCTGCAGTAGGAAGATGGGGCAATCTACCTCTGTAAAGATTTACTGCCTTAGAAACCCAATGGGGGTTGCTATGAGAGTTCCTAAAGTCACTCTAAGTAGGCAGAGTCATGCCTTTGCCTCAGGCTAGTCCTGTGGTTAACCCAACACAGTGGAAGACTCAGAAGTATGAGTGTGCTGGGGTACAGTTATCTTTTGTATAGCTTTCTTTACAAATGCTGACTGGACAAGGCTTAACTCAATCCAATACCAAATTATTGAAGATTCTCATATCAATCACCGTGCAAACAAATCATCCCTAGTTTCTGCCATATTGTTTTTTTTTTTTTTTTT
>NW_006921934.1:1504206-1505035 GCF_000298275.1 Orycteropus afer afer
CCTCAAGTCATCCTCACTTTCAGCAAGCAAAGTTGTATTGTCTGCATATCTCAGGTTGTTAATGATTCTTCCTCCAATCCTGATGCCATGTTTTTTTTTTCTTCATATAGTCCAGCTTCTCAGATTATTTGTTCAGCATATAGATTGAATAAGGATGGGGAAAGGATACAACCCTGACACACTTCCTTCCTGATTTTAAACCATGTAGTGTCCCCTTGTTCTGTTCAAACGTCAGCCTCCTGGTCAAGGTACAGATTCCTCATGAGTACAATCAAGTGTTCGGGAATTCCCATCCTTCTCAATGTCATCCATAATTTGTCATGATCCACACAATCAAATGCCCTTGCATAGTCAATAAAACACAAGTAAACATCTTTCTGGTATTCCCTGCCTTGAGCCAAGATCCATCTGACAACACCTATGATATCCCTTGTTCCATGTCTTCTTCCGAATCCGGCTTGAACCTCTGGAAGTTCTCTATCAATATACTGCTGCAAACGTTTCTGAATTATCTTCAGTAAGATCTTACTTGTTGCAATATTAATGATATTGTTCGATAATTTCCACAATCTGTGGGATCACCTTTCTTTGGAATTGGTACAAATATGGATCTCTCCCAGTCAGTTGGCCAGGTAGCTGTCTTCCAAATGTCTTGGCACAACCGAATGAGTGCCTCCAATGGGGCATCCATTTGTTGAAATATCTCAATGGGTATTCCGTCAATTCCCGGAGGCTTCTTCTTCGCCAATTCTTTCATTGCAGCTTTGACTTCCTCCTTCAGTACCATTCATTTTAGATCATATGCCACTTCCTGAAATGGATGAAGATC
>NW_006921934.1:1510271-1537875 GCF_000298275.1 Orycteropus afer afer
CTGGTGGGTTTGAACCACCAGCCTCCTGGTTAGCACTCAAGTGCCTTAGGCACTACACAAAGATGGATGTTCTTAGGGAACTGATGATATAGAACAAGCGAGCCTGTCACAAAGTGATAATACTCATGATTGAATTTTTCATTTAGATGCAAGCCAAATATCTACATACATGTTCAAATTGGCTTCCTAGGCAAGAGGAAACATTTTTTTTCCCCCTGACATCTTCCTCTTTCAGAAATGAAAAACTATCAAAGTCTCAGGATGAGCTGAATCACTTGTGACTACACAGACTTTTACATTTTGTATAATTGTATGTTTTGTGTTATTGATTTTTTTACATCTACATTTGTTTAAATATAAATTTTAATTGTGCTTTTCTGCTGATTAGGCCAATAAGACCCCTTTTCTCCTTGTACTGCTCTATCACCTTATGTCAACCATGTTGGACACATACCATATTTTTTTTCTAACTTAATTATTTATCCTGGAAACAGTTATACTATTATTTTTTAATTTTTTTTTGGAAATTTATCATTTTCTCTGGGGCTCCAGGTTCTTATAGTATTGTGCATGAAATATAAACATATTAGTGACTCAGCAACAGAAATGCAATGATAGAATTTAAAGTAACATTCCTTTAGCTGGGTCTTTGGGAAATCATCTTATTCTATCCATTACAAGGTATGAGTTTTACATTTCAGCACTGTATTATTCAATGGTATTTGGGCCACCATCTAAGGGTGCATTATCCCTGGGACAAGTGAAAAATGCAAATCAAATGAAATATTATCGTCTTTCTGTTTTTCTGAGAAGTAGACTGGCTTTGGAGAGGCCTCCAAGTATGGTGGGAACTTCATGTCACCTTCTAATAAACACTATGCTTTGAACACTCTCATGACATAATGAGAAAGTTGGGAGAATCTCAATGCTAAAGGGGCTGCTCTAGCTTCCCCTTTGCAGCAAACCTTGGATAAATTCATAAACCGATCACTGTGTCAGATAAGAATCAGAGTCACCTCTCTTTTTTGGTGTGTTCCCATCAGCATGGTTGAGGAGCAAAATTCTTAGAAAAGCCAGTGTGTTGCCCTATTCTCTTTCTATGGGAGGTTAAAACATAATATTTACTTTATCAGAAAAGAAAAAATTCATCAAATAAACCTACCTTTTCAGAAGCTGTAAAGGAAACAGAGAAAATTGAAAACATAATTTAGATGCTAATGATAAATATCTATTGTTTTTTAATTCACAATCTAAGAAAGCCATTCTATGGTGTCCTTTCAGTAGGCTTCCTTAATATCAAACTGACTGCCCTTGAAGTTTATTAAAAAATATCTCTTAACACCTCTTACTATGACTTGATTTTCTAACATTTAAAAACCATTAATAAACTATCAATCAATAATGAGTATTAACTTCAATATATCTTCAAGACATAAAGTTACAGGATGTCCTACTGCCACTGGCTGCTTTGGCCCAATACTGAACCCAAGGCTGCGAACTGATGAGGAAAGGCAGTTTTCTGTAAATTTCCAATGGACTTCCCCTCCATTCTTCACTTGCTGCTTATTATCCTTCAACCAAAAGCTTTCCTTGATGGGCTTCAGAACTTTGTCTTTCCTCCCTTTGTGTGTTTGCTAACATGGTTCTCTTTGTCTGGAATGTTTCCCTACCTGAAGGCCCTGGAAAGCATCATTTCCTCCCTGCAAAACCTTTCAGAAGCCCTAGCTGTGGGTTCTCTCTTCCTCCCCTCTCTGGATGTATGATATATTTTGAGTAGAAAAGGACAAGTACTCCATACACATGACTCAAGCATAGTTCAATGGCTCTCCTCTCTCTGGAAAAGTCCAAAATTTCATTGGATGCACATGGAGTACTGCCAGGAATAGATCTAAGCTATGAGGGAGGAGGAGTTCCTTGCTGGTGCAAAGGGTTAAGCGTTTGTATGGTAACTGAAAAGCTGGAAATTTTAATTCACCCAGAGGCATCTCGGAAGAAAGACCTAGCAATCTACTTCCCTAAAATCAGCTGTTGAAAAACCCTACAGAGCACAATTCTACTCTGACACACATGGGGTCGACAGGACTTGGATATGACTTGGCGGCTATTTATTTCTTTGTGAGGGAGGAAGAAGAGGACACCTATTTGGCTGGCCAAATGCTTTGTGGGAAAAGGATATTATAGGCAATTCACCTGGATTTTACATATTTTGGGCTTCCATAACAAAAACTTAGTATTGCTCTTAAAGCTCCTAGCATTTCCTATTCTGCATCACAGTTACTTATCCATTTGTCTTTGTTCTCAGACATAGGATCCTTGAGGGCAGAGACTGATTCACCTTTGCTTTTCCCATCAGACTGTAGAAGTTCAATAAACAATGACCTGATAAATTAATGTGTACAGTCAGATAATGGCATAGAGAAATGATCTAGACTGGCTCCCTTTCTGTATGGATGTTCTATATTGTGTTGAAAAATAAATAATTAAATCCATTTTGCCCCTATATATCTTTCATTAGGATGTTTGACTGTAGTCCAAAGGCTTTCAAATAAGCCTTTGGCCATAGCTGTGGCTAGTTTGAATATGCTATCTGATTCAAACCATCATAACAGTCAAAGTAGTTGTTCTTACAAATATAGATTGAAAACTCTATTGGCTGGGCAGCAGGCTACATGCCTATACATACATACGGCAGCCTCAAGATGTTTTTGAAAAAGGAGATGTAAATGCAGTCAGTTACTAAGAAAAATATTAAGTTAGTTGTGATAGCATCCACACATCTAATAGTCATTCAGCTACAGTGAGACGTGCACCTAAGTTGACTATTATTTTCTTCCACAAATTAGTATCCAGATTTGCAAACTGATGGGGTTATTGATTAACAACAAAGACAGTGCATATGTAAAAGCCATGGAAACCCATTAGGAAATATTTTGGAGGCCCAAGACACCCCAAGATTGAGAACCCTCAAGCTCTACAGCTCACTGATTCTAGGGCAAAGGGACATAGACCTAAAAACTCAGTGCACCGACACCAATATCAACAAGTATGTCTGTTGCTTGCTGTTCTGTGTCTGAATTCTAACTCCCCAAATAACTCCCAGAACATTCCATTGATTTGGCTTGACAAATTGGCCAGACACAATCTAAGGGAAATGATACCAATTTGGAACTTTGTTTCTTCTTATTTGTACCTTTTGCTTGCAATTCCCAAGTATTCATAGTCAATACGTAGAAGTATTCTTCTCCTAAATTAAATATATCTTAGGAAGGCTTCAGTATTAGATTAACATGATAAATTAATCTGACTACAGTGCTCCAAGCTAAGGTTGTGATTGTATTATCTGAGGTGCAGGGAAGATTTTTACTAACTAAACCACTCAATTAGGTTGAACAGTTCTGCTAACCCAGCTCCTGGTTTTAAGTTCTGGAGCTACTCATAGGTCATGCAGTCTCCTAAGGCTAGGCAGTAGGGAACTGTACTAGTAATCAATCACCATTTATTACTGGAGATTTCAGAGATACTGGCTGTGGGTTTGAATGTCAGTTGCATTTAAAAAGTAAGGTCTGATGAAAGGGTAGGACCAAATCTAAAGTTTCCAGACACGGATACGAAACTCAGCCTAGAGTGCTGCCTGCTCATGGTTGAACTGGCCCATCATTTGAATCCCACCTGATTGTGCTATTGCATTAATGGGATACATTTAGTAGCTTGATTGAGCATTATGCTTCCAGTCTATGAGTCACATTGGTATGGAACATTCTATACTATTCTCTTGTTATATTAAAGAAGATAACTATTTCCTGGTTGTCTGAGTCAGGTTCCTAGGAAGTTAGAACCTAGCAAGAACTTTACAGAGCAGCCAAATTTTCTTCTCCACAACTGAAATCTGACCTTAATTTACTCTTAATATAGCAAGTAAAGCATATGCTCTATTTGGTGGTTTTCTGTTGTACTATTATGACATAGCTGAAAACCAAAACCAAACTCACTGTCAATCAACTCACAGTGACCCTCATCGGGTTTCCAAGGCTGTAAATCTTTATGAAAGCAGACTGTCTCCTTTTTCTTCCATGGAGAGGCTGGTGGGTTCAAACCACCAACCTTTTGGTTAGCAGCCAAATGCCTTAACCACTACACTACCAGAGATCCTTATGACATAGCTTAGAAGAGCTAATATTCAATGTTGTTTGGATCAATTTTATATTTTCTATAATAAAATGTTTTGGATTTTATAAGGAGTCTCTAAGTGGTGTTGGACTAAAAGGTTCATGGTTCAGACTTAATCAGAAGTGCCTCAAAAGACAGGTCTGGTGATCTGCTTCTGAAAGGTAGCCTTAAAAACCTTATGGAGCCCAGTTCTACCCTGCACACATGGAGTCACCATGGGTTAGAATCAACTTGATGACAACCAACAACATATATTGATTATATCTCTGCATAAATTACACATTTTTACATATTGCCATTTCTCAGTTTGTCATACTACAATTGCTTGTATGTTGTTAGAAGCTATGCTACTGGTATTTCAAATACCAACAGGATCTCCCATGGTGGAGAGGTTTCAGTAGAGCTTCTAGACTAAGACAGAATAGAAAAAAAGGCTCAGTGATCTCCTTCTGAAAATTAGCCAATAAAAACACTGTGTATAGCAATGAAATATTGTCCAATATAGTGCTGGAAGATGAATTCTCCCTAGGTTGGAAGGCTCTTAAAATACATAGTGGCCACAACAATGGAGTCCAACATTTTAATGATTGAGAAGGCACAAGACTGAGCAATGTTTCATTCTGTATGAGTTGGAGCCAACTTAATGACAACTAACAACAATTTTCATTTAAAGTCCTTAATTCAACAGGTACTTATCGAACAGCTACTGCTGTTCAGTTACTACTATTAGGTGAGGGGATATAAAAAGTCTAGTGGCAGAGACTTCCATTCACTTTTACTACTCTGTGTTCAATTTTGGTCTTTTCTTTCTTTCTTTTTTTTTTAAATGAACTTTTGCCTTCTTCATGTATGATGTCCTTGATTTTATCCTACAATTTGGCTGGTTTTCAGTGTTCAGTGTGTCAAATCTATTCTTGAGACAGTTTCTAAATGCAGGTGGGATATACTCAAGGTCATATTTTGGTTCTTGGAGGCTTGTTTTAACTTTCTTCAGCTTCAACTTGAACTTGCTCATGAGTGATTGATGATTTGGTATGAAGTCAGCCCATGGCCTTGTTCTGACTGATGCTATTGAGCTTCTTGATCATCTTTTCTACAGTAGTCCATTTGATTCCTATATATTCCATCCAACAAGATCCAAGTGTATAGTCACTGTTCGGGTTGTTGAAAAAGATATCTGCAATGAATAATTCACTAGTCTTGCAAAATTCTATCATGAGATCTCTGGCATCATTTCTATCACTATCACTAAGGCCATAAAATTTTCAACTACAAATCTGTCATTGTTACCAACTTTCACATTCCAATCACCAGTAATTACTAATACATCCTGATTGCACATTTGATCAATTTCAGAGTTCAGGAATTGATACAAAAAATCTTCAATTTCTTCATCTTTGGCATTAGTGGTTGGTACGTAAATATAAATAATAATCATATTAACTGGTCTTCCTTGTAGGCATATGGATTTTACCTCCTGACAGCGCTATACTTCAGGATAGACCTTCAAATATTCTGAAACTTGCTTTTGAATGTAAGTAGCTAAAGTGTATCGAAGAAAGAGCTGAACAGAAAATTTCAAAAGGCAGCTCAAGAAAACAAAGTGAAGTATTATAATTAAATGGGTGAAGACCTGGAGTTAGAAAAACAAAAGGGAAGTATATGCTTGGTATTTCTCAAGCTGAAAGAAATGAGTTGCAATATTGAAAGATCCTATGGGCAAAATATTGAATGATACAGAAAGCATCAAAAGAAGATGGAAGGAATGTATAGAGTCCCTTTACCAAAAAGAATTGGTCAACATTCAACCATTTCACAGGGTAGTATGTGATCAAGAATGAATGGTACTGAAGAAGTCCATGATGCACTGAAGGTATTGGCAAAAAACAAGGCTCCAAGAAATGATGGACTACCAACTGAGATGCTTCAACAAATGGATACACCACTGCAAATGCTCACTTGTCTATGCCAAGAAATTTGGAAGATAGATGCTTGACCAACTGACTGGAAGAGATCCATATTTGTGCACATTCCAAAGAAAGATGATCCAATAGAATGCAGAAATTATCAAACAATGCCATTACTATCAGATGCAAGTAAGTTTTTGCTGAAAATAATTCAAAAAGATTTGTAGCAGTACATGACAGAGAATTGCCAGAAATTCAAGGTGGATTCAGAAAGAGGATATGGAATAAGAGATGTCATTGCTGATGTCAAATAGATCTTGGTTGAAAGCAGAGAATACCAAAAAGATGTTTAACTGTGTTTTATTGACCATTCTAAGGCATTTGACTGGGTGGATCATAACAAACTATGGGTAACATTTTGAAGAATGGAAATGCCAGAATACTTAGTTGTGCTCATGTGGAACTCCTATATAGACCAAGATACAATCAATTGAACAGAACAAGGGGATACTTTAAAATCAGGAAAGGTATGTGTCAGGATTATATTCCTTCACCATACTTATTCAATCTGTATATTGAGCAAATAAGCCAAGAAGCTGCACTATATGAGTAAGAAGGGAGCATCAGCATTGGAGGAAGATTCACTAAGAAGCTGCGATATGCAGATGATACAACCTTGCTTGCTGAAAGTGAAGATGACTTCAAGCTCTTAGTGATGAAGATCAAAGACTATAGCCTTCAATATGGCTTATACCTCAACATAAAGAAAGCAAAAATCCTCACAACTGGACCAAAAAGCAACATCATGATAAATGGACAAAATATTGAAGTTGTCAAGGATTTCATTTTACTTGGATCCACAATCAATTCCATGGAAGCAACAGTCAAGAAATCAAACAACATATTGCATTGGGTAAATCTGCTGTAAAAGATTACTTTAAAGTGTTGAAAAGTAAAGATTTCATTTTGAGGACTAAGGTGCACCTGACCCAAGTCATTGTATTTTCAATCACCTCATATGCGTGTGAAATCTGGACAATGAACAAGGCAGACCAAAGTGGAATTGATGCTTTCAAATTATGATGTTGGAGAAGAATATTAAATATACAATGGACTTCCAGAAGGATGAACAAATCTATCTCCTTAGGAGGGAAGATGGCAAGACATCATCTCATGTACTTGGACATGTTATCAGGAGGGACCAGTCCCTGGAGAAGGACATCATGTTTGGAAAAGTATTGTTGTTGTTGTTATGTGCCATCAAGTCAGACCTGACTCATAGCAACCCCTCCTTGGGTTTCCAAGGCAGTATCACTACGGAAGTAGATTGCCCTATCTTTCTTCCGAGGAGTGGCTGGTGGGTTTGAACTGCCAGCCTTCTGGTTAACAGTCAAGTGCTTTAGGCACTACGCTACCAGAGCTCCCTTGGAAAAGTATAAGGTCAGCAAAAAAGAGGAAGACCTTCAATGAGATTGACACAGCAGCTGCAACAATGGGTTCAGACATGCCAACTACTATTGTGAGGATGGTATAGGACTGAGGAGTATTTCATTCTGTTGTACAACTCATGGGTTGCTATGAGCTGGAATTGACTTGATATCACCTAACAAAAACAATAGTGACAGAGCAAAACATAAGAGAATAAGAAATGGTATAGGCTGTGATAAGGTCAACACAGAGGTGTGATGATGGTTTATGTCAGAGTAAGGTGGGGAAGGGACATCTAACTTAGTTAGTGTAGTCAGAAAAGTATTCCTAGACATTGAATTAGATTCCAAGATTTTGAAATTCAAATTAATGGAAGCTATTGGAACATCAGTCTCAATGTGATGGTGATGAGAACCGCGATATAGTGTGTGCTTTAATAGACCAGAGACCTCCATTCTTACTCATTAAGTCTATTATGTAGGAGCTATAACAAAAATGAAATACTGTCTGGACATAATAAATTACTCTTTTGTGAACATGCCCAGAATCATTTTAATATTAAAAATTAAAAATAATTCTTTATTTAAAATATAAATAGAGTTATAGTAACCATTTATGTCCTCAATTTAAGATATGAAATTGGGTCTGCTTTTGAATTTTAGAAAGTAATAAAAATATGCTCTATTCATATTTAAATCTGTGAAGCATTTTAGTGCTATTAGAATATAGATATAAGAGGAAAGAGGAGAAAATACATATAAGAACAATGATGTCTGCCCAGTCATATTGAATCAGACAGAGAGTAAGCAAAAGTATTTCCGTTGCCCTTATCATTCAGAGATGTCAGGCAAAACAAAGGCAAAACTAAACAAATTAAAATAACTGTTCTCTGAACGATTCAGGACTCTCTCCATTGCCTTTTAGTGCGTAGTTCAGGCCCCCTTCCTGATCCCAGGACTGCTGAGGAAATATGTTTATGAGGGACCTTGAAGGATTTTGCATCTGAGAGAGTGGAGTGTTGTAGGATGGAGGCTTGTGGACTGTTTCCACAGTTTCTTATTTGAGTCATAAGTGCACCTCTGGCTGTTCCCAAGACACTACATCTGAGTGGCAAGAGCTAGATACCAATGCTCACTCTTGTTTGGAGGAGAGGGGCCTAAGGTTTAAGGACTGATCTCAGAGATGAAGAGAAAGGACCTGAAGGGAGTAAGTCCCAGCCTCTCAAAGGGGAGGAAGTGGAGACATGGTGAGTAAGTACAGCTAATGACCAGACCTCAGAGCTTCTACTTTCAGGCCAGTGTTATTCCACTTTTCTCTTGGAACAACTGAGGTGTTGATTCAGGCCATTAATCCACCTTGGTGAGGAAGTTTTCTGGAGGATAAAAAAGAGTTTTTCCACTTACTCCACAATCTTCTAGAATATAAACATCTCTACTCTCCGCATAAGGAGTGCCTGGGTGGTACAAATCATTAATGTGCTCAACTACTAACTGAAAGTTTAGAGGTTCAACTCTACTCAGAGGCACCTTGGAAGAAAGGCCTGGAGATCTGCTTCTGAAAGATCAGCCATTGAAAATCCTACGGAGCACAGTTCTACTCTGTACGTACGGGGTTGCCCTAAGTCAGAACAGACTTGAAGGCAACTGCCTCTGGTTGGTTATTCCCCATCCACATCAACAAGATGAACCTTCATTTGGGCAGTGGTGTGGTCAGCGAGAAGAGAGTGAGACCCAGCTGCCTAGTTGGGGGCTCTCAGTTTCCCTAATACTCCCCTCTTCTCCTTTTGTCACTTTTCTGCTCCTTTTTGTCCTTCACCCTCATTTCCTCCAAGGAGTAGCCAGGTTTAGTGGGCAAGGGGAAGAAGGGTGAGACTATTAATATCAGGAGGCTAGAGGGCAGGAGGAAGAATCATTAACAACCTGAGATATGCAGACGATACAACTTTGCTCGCTGAAAGTGAGGATGACTTAAGGCACCTACTGATGAAGGTTGAAGAATACAGTCTGCAGTATGGATTACATCTCAACATAAAGAAAACAAAAATCCTCACAACTGGACCAATGAGCAGCATCACAATAAATGGAGAGAAGATTGAGGTTGTCAAGGAATTCATGTTGCTTGGTTCTACAATCGATGCCAACGGAAGCAGCAGTCAGGACATTAGACGACGTGTAGCATTGGGGAAGTCAACTGCGAAGAAACTGTTTCAAGTGCTGAGGAGCAAGGATATCTCCTTGAGGACTAAGGTGTGCCTGACACAAGCCATGATATTTCCAATCGCCTGGTATGCATGTGAGAGCTGGACAATGAATAGGGAAGACCGAAGAAGAGTTGATGCTTTTGAGTTGTGGTGCTGGCGAAGAATGCTGAAAGTACCGTGGACTGCTAAAAGAACTAACAGATCTGTCCTGGAGGAAGTGCAGCCAGAATGCTCCTTGGAAGCAAGAATGGCCAGATTTCGTCTCACCTATTTTGGTCATGTTGTCAGAAGGGACCATTCCCTGGAGAAGGATGTCATGCTTGGTAGGGTGGAGGGTCGACGAAAGAGGGGGAGGCCTTCAGGGAGATGGATTGATACAGTGGCTGCGATGATGGGCTCGAGTATAGCATGGATTGTGGGGCTGGCGCGGGATCGGGCAGTGTTTCGTTCTGCTGTGCATGGGGTCGCTATGAGTTGGAAACGACTCGACGGCACTTAACAACAATAACAAAGAGGGCAGGGACTTTGACTTCCTTTAACTTCTTCTCATCCTGACTGAGGACTTGGGTGCTCAAAAAATATTTGTAGAATACAATCGATAAGAGTAACATAACTTTGAATGCTCAGAGGAGTTTGACTCAGCCTGTTTAGCCAAAAGCAGATGCAGACACATGTGACTTCTCATTTTGGTAACATCATCACGCAAAATACCTGCAGACGCACCTGCATATCTTGGTTTTACCACCCTCAAAAGCTTTTCCTCTTACCCCAAAGAGGGCTGAGTGTGGATGTATATAGAAAATTAACTATTCCTTGGAGCTCTGGTAGTGTAGTGCCTAAGGCATTTGACTGCTAACCAGAATGCTGGCAGTTCAAACCCACCAGCCACTCCTTGGAAGGAAGATTGGGCAATCTACTTCCATAGTGATACCACCTCGGAAACCCAAGGAGGGGTCACAATGAGTTGGATCTGACTCCACAGCAGTGAGTTATTATTATTATTATTATTATTTAGTACAGACCCCAGTGGTCCACCTTTCTTATGGTCTGTGAAGGGAAGGGACCATAGTCTATTCATGTCTGCATTCACAGAGCCTCAGAAAGTTCTCAATCTGTGAATAAGTGATCTTTAAGAAAGATTTATATACCTGTGCAAATCAAGATTGGGAGTAGCATTGGATTCCTAGTCCAGGATGCATTGGAAGTTGTGCCTTGTTAGGTCATCCAAGAGCTCACTCTAATTTCCCAGTATGCTTGGTCATAATAAATGATCTGCCATGTCACAAAGCTGATAATGATTTCTACACTCGAGTTGTGGGATAAAGAGAAGCGGAAATGAAAATCTCTGCACATTTCTCTGAGTCCTGCCCTGGCGTGAAGAAATTTCTCCTGTAATCAATGATTTTCTTTAATCTGCTGGAAATAAGCAAACAGGCAATATTTCACCCTGCACCTTCATCTCTTCAATGATTTTGTATCCTTTAGCAGTGGCCAGAATTCAATGCTCAGAGGAAGCAACTGTTTCTAAATAAATCAGGATCCCAGACTTGGGGGAGAGCGGGGCTGATTTTGAACACAAGAGGGGCCCGCGAGTGGTGTTGTGGGAGGCATCCAGGGTCCTTCTCTGCAGCTTCCTTTCTGCAATCCTGAAAGCCCAGCAGAAACCCCATTAGTGTCAGAGTGAGCCCAGTAGGCAGCCACATTCCTGTGATTATTTTCCATTACAACCTGGATATGGGCAAGTGGTTTTTCTCATCCTCTTTCTACCCAGTTGGGGTCCAGCAGGAGCTGGTTAGTCCTCACCTGGCCCTCACAGTCAGAGACAATGAACAAAGGGAAATAGGGATTTGGCTTCTGTCTGCTCTTGTAACAAAGAAGATGATCTGCCCAGGTAACTTCAGCTGAAAAACCACAACCATTTATGACTTCCTGATGAGTTGCTGCTTCCAGAGTCTACTCAGTTGTTTGTGGGGAGAGGTCCAAATGCTAAGCTAGTTAATGCCAATTTGGTTAATCTGGTACTTATGGCTTTATCCCTGCTCAGAAAAGAAATAGGCAGGCTCTACCTATGCTTGATTGCACAGGGATTGAAAAGGGCTCCCAGTGCAGAGAGGACCCAATGATGGCAGAAGGATGTGGGGCTAGTTCTCAGTTTGAGGGCCTGGTGGGTGCAGGATGACCTCAATAGGCTGGAATGGGTTGCAAATAAATCTCACTTAGACAAAAATCTAGTTTTCATAAAACACATTTTATAATCCAGGCAAATACATTAACTTCTTAAAAAGATGCAGGTTTTGTTTGTTTGTTTGTTTTAATGACATCAGGATCAACTGGTCCTAGATGTAGAAATTTTGTGAAGTTTTTAATATTCATGGTGGCAGAAAGGAGATATTTAATGGGGCATTAACTTTAGCTGTGCTGAAGTGGGATAAGAAGAGAAGAGCCCCTAGACTGTGCCTCTGAGGAGCATGGAGTCCCTCAAATACAGACTTGAGAGCTCGCTCCATTTTCCATCTGTGCATCCAGGAGAACAAACAAGGCAGTGTTCCGTGTGCTTCTCTGAACACTTGTGCAGAAAAAAATTTGAAGAAGACACATAGGAAGGGTTCTTTAGTCAAATAAAATTTGGGAAAGATGAATTGAATAAAGCTAAACAGTTTGTTTTAAAACTACAAAACTTCCTAGAGCCATAAATACACAGTTCTAAGGTGCACAGTGAGTCTCCTGACTTTTCCATAGTTGTCTTCTCCCTGACATATCTGGGGGGAATGCTGTAGTAGGGAAACACTTCTACCTTCCCTTTCACCAGTGAACAGGGGAAAGAAGTCAAGTCTGCTGAGAAGAGGGGAGAGCAACCAGAAAGCATTACCACTACTGAGACAACTGGGCTTCTCACACATGGTGCCATCCCCAGAGAATATAGGACACACAAGGATGCCTTTCCCTGTGTAGGTTGTTGTTGTTGTTATATGCTGTATGGTGGTTCTAAATCTGGGCATAGGATGGGGGGCAGTGATAGAGGTGATCACCAACTCATTTTTTTTGGGTGCTGAGCTCAGAAAACCAGCAAGAGCCACAGGAAAGTTTTCTGGTTAGACGAGAAGGGAGGACTTAGAGAGAGAATGGTGAGAAAGGGTGGGAAGCAGAGGTAGCGAATGGTCAGAAGAGGAACAGCTTGGCTGGCCTTAGCCAGCATGTATAGCTCTCCACAGCCAGTAGAGTTTCTGCATCTGGATAAACCAGCGCAGAAGTTCCTCCATTTTGTAAGAAGACACAGAAAGGACCATGAAGTTACACAGGGCAGCAGCTACTATTCCCACCTTGACTAAGTCTAGATGTTTGTTCACTTATTTATTCACTCATTTTTTAAATAATATTCTCTGATTGCAAACCAAAGCCAAACTCACTGCCATTGAGTTGGATCTGACTCATAGTGACCCCTCTTTTGGTTTCCGAGGTGGTATCACTACAGAAGTAGATTACCTAACCTTCCTTCTGAGGAGTGGCTGGTGGGTTTGAACCACCAGCCTTATGGTTAGAAGTCAAATGCCTTAGGCACTATGCCACCAGAGCTCCCATTCTCTGATTAGAGGAAGTTTATTATCAAGAAAAAAGGTATGAGTTTTAGAAGTAGCCAGACCAACTTACTTCAGGTATTTATTTGCTGACCCTGGCCAAATGATCTTATGTCTGAATCTCAGCTTCCTCAACCACAAAATGGGTTTAATACTTTCCAGGGTTGTAGAAAGCCCTCAACAGTGAGATAGTCTGCTTCTATAAAGATTTACAGACTTGGAAACCTGATGGGGCAGTTCTACTCTGCCCTACAAGGTTGCTATGAGTTGGAATTAACTCAATGGCAATGGATTTGTTTTTGCATTTGTTTGTTTGTTTTTTGGTAGGTATTTAATAGTAGAACTGGTGGATTCAAACTGCTGACCTTCTGGTTAGTAGTCCAATGCTTTAACCACTATACCACCAGGGCTCCTTATTAAGTACCTAAGGATCTTTTAAAAGGAAAATACTTAAATGTACCAGGGTGTTGAGTTCCTCAATTTGGAAGCAGCAGACAGAATAAAAGTGTCCTAAAGTGTCTCTGAGATAATTATATCAAATAGATTTCAACTATTCAATCAAATGGTATGTTGTGTGTTCCTTCTACGTACCCAGTACTGCCATGTGCTAAGCTTTGGGAGGAGCAAGCCAGGGTTCCAGCCTTCAAAGAAACTGGTTTTCTCCCTCCTTTGTGGATAGCATGCCCCCTGCCCCAAGGTTAAGCTTAAAGTTCTAACCCCACACCTGTCAACATGAACTTGTTTGGAAAGAAAGTCTTTGAAGATGTGAACGTTATGTCAACATTAGGTTATATTAGAGTAGGGTAGGTCTTAATACTATATGAATGATGTCCCTATAAATGAGGAGAAGATACCTAGAGACAGAGAGACAATGGCCATGTGAAGATCCATCTGTAAGCCAAGGAACGCCAAGGATCTGTGGCAGCCACTAGAAGCTAGGAGAAAGTCATGGAACAGATTCCCTGTCAGAGCCCTCAGAAGGAGTTAACAGGGCTGTTTTGGTTACCTCATGCTGCTCTGGCAGGAATATACCACAAATGGGATGCTTGAATAAACAGGAGTTTATTCTCGTACAGTTTGGAGGCTTTAAGTCCGAGTTCAAAGTCAGGCTCTAGGGGCTGGGTGAAAGCCTCTCAACCTTGGGCTCCCAGCCCACTGAAGCTAGAGGCTTTTTCTCACTCTGATAGCTGTCGGCTGCTGACACTGACAAGCCCAAGGTTGATAAGTAAAAAGGCACAGTCTCAATGTTACCAAACTACATGGCAGGCCATTAATTCAAGTCCATTGAAAGTCCAAAGACCGGCAGAGCATGGGAGGCTGCTGAACAATGACACGGCTACATGCAGGGTTCAAGCGTGCCATGAGCTAGAGACTATTCCCAAAGTTGCTTCTTACATACGGGAAGCAGACCACATCCCTAAAACAGCTACTCAGCTGTTTGTGGTAGATCCCATCATGGAGCTGATTGCCATTCTCATCGTGGGGAATAACTACCACCAGCTGTCCAGCCACTCAAGCAGGCCCAGCCAAATTGACACAGAACCTTAACTACCACAAGGCCTAATACTCTAATTGGGACTTCTGTCTTCCAGAACTGTGAGACAACAACTTTTTGATATTACAGGCCACCCACCCTGTGGCTTTTTGTTACTGCAGACCTAGGAAACTAATACATATCCTTTGAGTTAAAAAAGGGATGTAATGCAGAGCCATTCACAGGTGAACTTTGCTGTAGGACACCCATGATCCAAATCTGAACTAATAACTCTTACAAACTGAAAAAGGTTCATTTCAGGATTCAAAAAGGCTAATTTTCCCACACAACTCTTCCCCAGAGTTGGCCCTTGGACCACAGCAGTGGAGAAAGGAGAGAGGAAGGACATGAAAGAGAAGCCAGGTGAAAGGGACTCTGACACTCAACTGGAATACCTGTAGTTTTATTTGGCATTTATTGGAGATATGCTTCCGATTTCTTTTGAAGTAGGTTTGGACAGCTAAAACAACTTGGAAACCATAGTGTTAAACTATTAACCTTCTCTGGCTGTCAGTTTCTCTACTCCCTCCTGGCTCTACTATTAAATACCTACCAAAAAACAAATAAACAAACAAATGCAAAAACAAATCGATTGCTGTTGAGTTGATTCCAACTCATAGCAACCCTGTAGGACAGAGTAGAACTGCCCCATCAGGTTTTCAAGGCTGTAAATCTTTATAGAAGCAGATTATCTTATCTCATTGTTCTCCCCTGGAGCGGCTGGTGGATTCAAACTACTGACCTTCTGGTTAGTAGTCCACTGCTTTAACCAATATACCACCAGGGCTCCTTATTAAGTACCTAGTTATGTTGTTGTTATGTGCCATGGAGTCAGAACCGACTCATAGCGACCCCACCTTGGGTTTCTGAAGCAGTATCACTACGGAAGTAGATTGCCCCATCTTCCTTCCGAGGAGTGGCTGGTGGGTTTGAACCTCCAGCCTTCTGGTTAGCAGTCAAGTGCCTTAGGCACTACACTACCAGAGCTCCCATTAAGTACCTAAGGATCTTTTAAAAGGAAAATACTTAAATGTACCAGGGTGTTGAGTTCCTCAATTTGGAAGCAGCAGACAGAATAAAAGGGTCCTAAAATGTTTCTGCAGCCACTCCTCAGAAGGAAGGTTGGGCAATCCTACTTCTGTAGGGATACTGCCTCGGAAACCCAAGGACGGGTCACTATGAGTCGGGGCTGACTCGACGGCACATAACAACAACAACAACAAAGTGTCTTTGAGATAATTATGTCAAATAGATTTCAACTTATGAAAATGCTCTTTGCAAGCAATACAGGATGTAGTAGCTACTGCTGGATGCTAGATAGGCTCTGAGGAAACGTGTTTCCTTACGGACAGTGATGTGTGCTCATGATCAGGCAGTAGAGACTTCCAGGACACATGGTAAGTCTGCGCAGAAAGGGTTACTAAAACATAGGCTCCCTAAAGAAATTACTCGTCAATAAGCATCACTCCCCCCATGGGCAAAATCACTGAAGATGCCACTGGCTTGGAGTTGCTGGGTTTTACTGATTATGGAGGTGAGAAGAGGACAAGGCATTCCAAATACCCATTAATGTGCTCAGGGGTTTTAAGTGCAGCAGCAACACCAAGGAATTGATTTCTTTCTCTGTTACAAATTGCAAATGGTGACATCTTGACATGCAAAGGGAAGCCCAGGGATGGGGATATATTGGGGGGATATTTGGAGTAAAGAACAGGCTACATTCCAGTTTGCATGAACTAGAATAGGTGAGGATGGGGTCAGTGAGAGAGAGTGGGCAAAAAGAAAAAAAACCTATACCATAAACACCCTGACTCCTGCAGCATAGTTTGTTTTTGAATGAAAGCACTGTGCATTTAAATTAAACGTCAGATATAATTTAGCATTAAGGCATCAAGAAGCTGAAGGTGTACGTGCAAACCCGACAGTTCTTCTGAGTGGTTAATTGCTGTACCCCCTCTAATGCCCTGTAAAAAGATCCACTTTCAGTAGGTGAGTCTTCAATCTACTTCTAGGGCAGGCAGGGTCTTTAGAAAGGCAAAAATCAGGAGAAGTTGGCTGCAAACAGATAAGATCTTTGTTTAGAAGGTATTCTTTTGCCTCTTTCCCACAAACAACTGTTTCAATTGAGGCTACTCCAAGCCCAGTGAACATATGATGGAAAGCCTGACCTCACTTCAAGGACGTAACAAAGGCTGGTAGAGCTGTGCATATAGAATTGCAATGGCTCTGAGTCTTTGCTTTCAATATTAACCAAAACAAAAGAGGTTATTTTCTATGGGATGGGGGGAAAAAAATAAACAAACAGTTTTTTTTTTTTTTTTTTTTAAAGTGAGAGGACCAACGTGAAGCAGGCAAAAGAAAGAAAGAAAAAGAAATAGAAAGAGGAAAAATGAGGTGGGGGAAGGCAAAGACAGAGAGAGTAGAAGAAATGCATGCATCTGTTTCTTGATAGGGACTGATGCTTGAACAGAGACGTAGAGCTTTGCAGCCATGCAGGACTCAAAATCACACTAGAAAACCTGGCCTTGTGAGATTTCCAATCCAATTTCCTGACTGAGGTTTAGATGTGTTCAGATAAACTCCAGCTTTCAGGCTACAAGCTATTGAATGCTTATCCACAAGAAACTGAATCTCAAACCATTAGGCTCATCCACCACAGTATTTATTAAAGGGACTTTTCAAATTTTGCCTTGACTCCTCCTTCAGCAATTCTTACTTAGCTTGGTTGGGCTGGTTCCAGGGGCAGAGATGCCCAAGCCGGCAGTATAAATGGGGAGAAGCTGCTTGTCACCAGTATGGTGGGGGGACAGTGTTGGCAGGATACCCAGAAGTACTGCTTCAGCAAAACAGTAATTTATCCAAATCTGACTTTCCTTCCCTGGGAAAGGAAATAGCACAAATTGTTTCCCATTCCTTCCCTTAAAGTTACAGGAAGGTCAAACCTTGAGAATGGTCCCAGTCAGGCAGAAGGAAGAATTCCTATGTGAAAGGAAAGTGCCTGTGTTCTCAGATTCAAAGTCTTCTTGCTCCAGCCTCTTTGCTTCGTGGAAAATTCCTGGCAAAGAACATATCTGGGGACAAGTCACTATGATACGGCATATGATACTTGACTTTTTTATGGAGTGTCTGGGTGGTGCAAACAGTTAACATGCCCAAGTGCTAACCAAAAAGCTGGAGGTTCGCGTCTACCCAGAGGTGCATTGGTAGGAAGGCCTGGTGATCTACTTCCAAAAACTCAGCCATTGAAAACCTTGTGGAACACAGTGGGGACCCTGAGTTCAAGTCAACTCTATAGCAACTTTTTTTTTTTTTTTTAAACTTTTAACTATTTAAAACATACTGCTGTACTTTTGAAGGAGGCCTGGTGGCTTAGCAGTTGAGTGCTTGGCTGCTAACAGAAAGTTGCTGGTTCAAACCCCTAGTCACTCCAAGGGAAAACGATGAGGCAGTCTGCTTCCATATAGATTACTTACTGCCTTGGTAACTCTGTGGGGCAGTTCTCCTCTGTCTTATAGGGTTACCATGAGTTGAAATTAACTTGACAGCATGGGTTTTGGTTTGGCTTTACTTTCTTGCCTTCTGCTTGCTCATGTTGCTGGTTCCTACATATATTCTCTCTTTTGTTTGTCTGTTTGCTTTGCATCTGGCTTCCTCACTTGCAGACATTTCTTATCAAAACCTGTCTTCTCACCTGATTTCAGGCACCCTTCCTTAATATAACCCCCAAATTTAGGCCCAGAATCATACTTTTTTTGGTTCCTATTTTTCCTTCATGTTTCTAGATCTTCCTCTCCTGACTAGGTACAGTTCCAGCTGTGATAAATTTCTAAGATGTTTTAGAACAAAAGAAAAGCAATCAATGAAAAAAGCTGGCCAATGAAATTTGAAGCATAATACCTATGACAGATGGGACAGCTCCTTTTAAGTCAAGGTGTTGTACAGCCAAAAATGAGGAGTGGCATTGATGACAGGACCTTTTAACAGAGGTGGCTGCAGTCATTATTCAGAGGGCAGCAGGACTTTGATTCAGGTCCTGCTGATAAATGGCTCACAGCATCTATTCATTGTGGAAGTCTAAACAATCAATATAGATAGTTCTAAACTGATTCAACTGTGGCAAATAGAGTTGATAACAAAAATGGTGACAGTGGATGGATGGCCAGGCTGCTCTTGCTCTCCTATCTTGTGTGTGGGCACAATATGGCTGGGAAGAACTGCAGTCAGGTCAAAGCAGGGTTGCAGGCCAAACTCGTCACCATGGCTCTCCTGATGAAGATTATTTTTGTCCTTGCTTCTGCCCAGAGAATGAGGATCATATGGCAACTCTAAATCATTTCTTTGCTCAGGTCCTAAATGCCCCACCAATGCTGAAAACAGTATCTATGCCCAGTACACAATACAGCCTATGACCATTACTATGGCTCTCAAGACATTAGCCTCCTCAGTGTCTTGCCATGTAAATTGCAATGAAAATCTTTAAGTAAATCTTTCAGAAAACGAGTTGCTGTACAATGTGATAATATGTTACATGGGCCCCTTTACAGAAAAAAAAAAAAAAATGCTACATGAGATCAAATTGATGACAGCAACTAGAAAGGTCAGATGAGAAGCTTAGGGGGCAGTGAGTTTATATTAATAGTGGTGGAATAATTTGGAAAATGATAGCAACAATGTTGCACAATTTGAAGAATGTAATCATTGTCAATGAATCGTACATGTAGAAATTGTTGAAATGTTCTATCTTTTGCTGTGTATTTTTCCACATACACACACACACAAAAGCTATAGAGAGTAAAGTTTGGATGTTTTGTGTTCTTAAAAAAAAAAGAAAGCCCAGTAAAAATCTTTTGTATAATTTCCAACTCAGGAATATTAACAACCTATAAATATGAACTATAGTTTAATACATATTACTTTATTTCCTGCTGGCATATTTGTCCCTTTGTGTCATCAAAACATGGCCTTCGATTAAAAAAAAATCCACTATAAATATTATCAAATACACCAACCATCTCTTTTTCATCAAAACCTGGATTAACGTGAACTGTTGAATGTAAAACAAATTTTCTTTGTAAATTTGCACCCAAAGCACAATTTTTTAAAAAATGGAAATAATAACAATAATATAAAAAAAAATCCACCAAAAAAAAGAAAAAGGGATTGTTAAAAAAAAAAACAAAAAACAAAAAAAAAACCCCTGGATTAACATTTCCAGTCCCATTGTCTTTACCTGTCCCCCAACCCTGGTGCTTCAGACAACCTTTGATGTTCCTCTCCATTAATTGTATGACACTGTTCCTCCCTCCTCTGCTTCATTCAATTTTTTACTGTCTCTTAAAATTTCTCCATTTCTAGTCTAAAGTCAGATTCTCTCTCATCTACCTGGTTTCTTCCTGCCATCTCAGATTCCAGCCTCATTGCTTTCTAGATTATGTTGCATTTGATTACAGAAGTCATTTTTCATGTTTTCACTTTATAACCACATCACTGTTCATCTCTTAATTCTCACTCATTTCCTATGGAGTTAGAATTGAACCAACTTTGAAAAGTGGCTCTAGACAGTGATCATATTTTGATTCAATATACTGTGTCTGCACCATCCATTTTGCCAAGCATTTTGCTCTAACCAAGGTACTGTACTACTATTTCTAAACCTGGAAACAGGTTAACTCACATCCTTGGAAAGCACTCTCTATTAGGTCTCTGGATGGTGTAAATGGTTTGTGTTCTATTATTAACCTAAAGGTTTGTAGTTCAAATTCACCAAGTGGTATTATGTAACAAAGTCCTAGAAATCAGTTTCCATAAAGATTATAGCCAATAAAACCCTATGGAGTACAGTTCTATAACACATGGGGTTGCCATGAGTCAGAACTGACTTGACAGCAATGTTTTTCTTTTTTTTTTTCCTTTCAGTCCATCAAAGCCTGACCTGCCCATGAGTGGGGATGCTGGTGATGTATCAGGAGAATTAGAGGCATTGAGTCTAGAGCCATGCAATAAAGAACTGATAAAGGAAGCTACAAAGCCAAAGGATTAAAGAATGATTAAGAAGAAGAAATATCTGCTCTAGGCCAATGCCTTCCAAGTACACAAAGAAGGGAGCATGGTAATAATTGCACCTAACAAAGTAATTTTATGGAACAATAGTTCTGAGAAGGGAATGGTTGGCTGGTACAAACAATGAACTTGCTCAGCTGCTAAATGAAAATTTGGAAGTTCAAGTCCACCCAGAGGTGCCTGGAAAGAAAGGCCTTATAATATACCTCCAAAAATCAGCCATTGAAAACCCACTGGAACACAGTTCTACTCCGACACACATGCCATGAGTCAGAGTTGCCTCCAAGAAGAAATGCAGGAAGAGAATTCAGAGATAAAATAAGCTTGGGAACTGCCAATTGCTTGCTTTCCTTCTGGAGGATTCATAGTGTCCATAAAGGTATTGAAACCACTTTATTTAATACAGAACACCTCTCCCCCACCCCCAAGTGAACATTTTTTACATGAACAACTCGGTGATGTTGATTGCATTAGTCATATTGTGCAACCATCACCTGTATCCATCGCCAGATTTTCCATCATCAACAGATACTCACAGCTTCTGAAGTAACAACTCTCCCCTCCATTCTGGTAACCACTAATAAACTTTGGTCTCTACAGGCTTGCTTATTCTAGATATTTCATGTAAGTGGGATTCATACAATATTTGTCCTTTTGGGACTACTTATTTCACTCAACATAATGTTTTCAAGGCAGCACTATAAACATTATGCTGAACTAGTCTTCCATGATATTGAGCTTCTCCATTTTCTCTCTCCACAGATGTAGTCAATTTGATTCCTGTGTGTTCCATCTGGAGAGGTCCACATGGAGAGTCATGATTTATGTTGTTGGAAAAAAGGTATTTCTGATGAATAAGTCATTGGTCTTTGTCTTAGGCTGGTAGGTTCTCTAGAGAAGCAAAACCAGTAAAGCTCAGTATATACATATACCGAGAGAGAAATTTATCTTAGGAAAAAGGCCACACAGTTATAGATGCTGGTGGCAAGTCCCAAGTTCCTGGATCAAATGTCAAGCTGGAGGCTTCTCCTGATTCATGCAGCTGCAGGGACTGATGAGGTCAAGATTGGCAGGCAGTACAACAGGTTGCTGATTTTGGTGGATGACAAATCTGAGATCAGCAGGCTCACAGGACAGTTGTAGGCAGCACCACAGGATCCATATCCACAGAATGTTCCTGAATTTCCTCAGGATGCCAATTTATATATTGGAAACTGGCCACACCCCTAAGGAAATTCCATTTCAACTTATTGGCTGCTCAAATCATATACATCAGATCTCATCATGGGAACAACCATATCACAACTGCTTAAACCACTCAAGAATCATGGTCCAGCCAAGTTGACACACAACCCCAAATATTACAGTCTACCCCTTGTCAACATGGCAGTTCTACACATCTCCTTAACCACAAATAATATCTAAATAAGGACAATTATAAAGTCATAATTGCACCTAACATGATACAACTAATATGTACAACCAAAAATGCATTAACCCTGTTTACATTTTATAGTTTATAACTGAAGAAAACAAAAATATTTGATGCACACATACAATGAAGAAATATAACGATCACAGTCCTCGTTTCTGCAACTGGTCACATGGCCATAGCTGGTATTCAGAACCATCTTCTTCCACCACCCATTCTGTATTTCCCTTACCCCCATCAAGCACCTCAGCTGGTTGTAGTTCTTGGCCTGCTTGGGTGACCTAAACCTTCATTCTTAAAGGGTATGCACTGTGATTCGCCAATAGGGGCCTGCCAAAGACTCCAAACAGCATTTCTATCTACCATGGACACTTCAAGCACCATTGGATCAGCTGGATCATATGGCCCAAATAGCAGAGTGGTTTCCATGGCAGCCTGAACTTGTTGTAGAGCCTTCTGTTGTTCTGGGTCCCACTCAAAACCAGCAGCTTTTTGAGTCACTTGATAAATAGGCCACAGCAGTATACCCACATGAGGGATATGTTGCCTCCAAAATCCAAAGAGGCCAACCAGACACTGCACCTCCTTTTTTAATTGTGGGGGAAGCCAGATGCAATAACTTATCCTTCACTTCAGTAGGGGTATCTCGACATGCCCCACACCACTGGAATTTCACTGAGGTGGAAGGTGCCTGAATTTTTATTGGGTTAATTTCTCACCCTCTAGCACACAGATGTCTCACCAATAAGTCTAGAGTCATTGATAATTCTTCCTTACTGGGTCTATCAGTGTAATAGGTTAGCGTGATGTCTTGTGGAAGAGAAAGGCGATCAAGATCCCTATGGAGTAAATTGTGACATAGGGCTGGAGAGTTGATATACCTCTGAGGTAGCACTGTGAAAGTATATTGTTGGACTTGCCAGCTGAAGGCAAAACTGCTTCTGATGAACCTTTGAAATTGGTATTGAGAAAAAGGCATTGGCCAGATCAATATTGCATAGTAGGAGGTGTATTCATTTGCTCAAGTAATGAAACCACAGGAGCTCTGGTGGTGTAGTGCCTAAGGCATTTGACTGCTAACCAGAAGGCTGGTGGTTCAAACCCACCAGCCACTCCTTGGAAGGAAGACTGGGTAATCTACTTCCATAGAGATACTGCCTTAGAAACCCAAGGAGGGGTCACTATGAGTTGGGATTGACTTGATGGCAGTGAGTTTGTTTGTTTGTTTGTTTGTTTGTTTTAAATGAAACTACATCAGGGACAGCAGCTGCAATTGGAGTCACCATCTGATTAAGTTTACAATAATCTAATGTAATTCTCCAAGATCCATCTGTTTTTTGCACAGGCCAAATAGGTGAGTTAAATGGAGATGTGGGAATCACCACCCCTTCATCCTTCAAGTCTTCGATGGTTGTAGTAATCACTGCAATTCCCCCAGGGATGCAGTATTGCTTTTGGTTTACTATTTTCCTAGGTAGAGGCAGTTCTACTGGCTTCCACTTAGCTTTTCCTACCATAATAGCCCTTACTCCACATGTCAGGGAACCAAAGAGAGTTCTGCCAATTGCTGAGTATATATATTCCAATTATGCATTCTGGACTGGGGAAATCACTACAGGATGGGTTCAGGGATGCACTGGACCCACTCTGACATAGACCTGACTCTATCAATAACTTGAACTCTGTATGTCCCCACTCTAACCAGTGGGCCACAGTGACCTTTTGGTCTCCTGGAATTAGTGTCAATTCAGAGCCAGTATCCAATAATCCCTGAAAAGTCTGATTATTTCCCTTTCCCCAGTGAATAGTCACTCTCATAAAAGGCCTCAGATCCCTTTGGGGAAGGCTAGAAGAAAGATTGACAGTATAAATTTTTAGCAATGTAGTGGTGTCCTTCCTCAAGGGGACCCATCCTCTCCTTCATTCAAGGAGTTGTGGGTCTGTAAACTGGCTCAAGTCTAGGAATTGATTGAGGGGCCATGATTCAAACTAGACTGTTGTTCATGTATCCTAGAATTCGTCTGTTTATATAGATCAAGTAAATATTTTGTAGGTTTCCCATGTATTTCACTCCTAGGAATACCACGCCTAAGTAGTCAATTCCATAAATCCACACAAGTGAGAGTATTCTGATTACTACTTTGACTCTGCTATCCATTATGGTAACCACACCTACCTTGTCTTTATCCATTAACTGCTGCCACTTGGCCCCTATCACCACAGAGTCCAATCAGCCCCATTGTAGTTAAGTGTCTTAATTCAGTTAGGGCAGTTCTCACTGTCAAATCTAGCTTACATAAAATAGCAATCACAGCAGTCTTCAAGGATGCTGGGGCTCCCTTCACAAATTTATTCCTCACTGTACTGGTGCAAGGTGTGTCCTCTGGACTCTCCATTTCTGGCTCTAGGGGTCTAATCTGATAAATGCATTCTAATATGCCAGTTTCCCTAAGCCTTTGGATACCTCCTTTTACATTATATCAAGGCAGGTCTGGTACTTCAACTTTACTTAATATAGGCCACCGCATAATCAACACTTCAGTAAGCCAACCAAATAAACAATTAAATCCTTTCCTAACCCCTCAAGCTGAAACACTGAATGAATAACCTGTGCTTAGTGGGCCTAAATAAAAAAATTCAGACCGAGCCACTGTTACGTTTCTTACACTATTATCCCACACCCTTAATAGCCCTTCCTATACATATTCTTCAGGTTTCTGTCATACATGTTAGCAAAATCAAGTAGATCTTGGGTGCAGTGTACCACTTCTTTGGTCACACTTTGTACTTCACCTTTTGGGGCTCACTTGGACTTAAGTCTAATTATAGGTCTAGAAGCAACAATGGGTGGTTGGGGTAGTTCCTGAGAACATTCAGGAAAGTCTTGAATAACATCTGCCTCAGGCAATGACTCAGTAGGAACTATCAGGTTAATCCCATCAAACAGAGGTGGAAGGCATAATGGTTTTATAGTAATGTCTTCAGATGGGAGGAATGGTATTGTTGGCAGGATGGATTCAACAGAATTTAGGGGCTCCATGTCTTCATCTTCTGACTGTCTGCCCATATATCCCCATCCCAGGTTTCAGGATCCCATTTCTTCCCAATCAATGCCCTCATTTTTACTTCAGACACCATTCTGGGTTGGTATTGTAATTCAGCTACCCTTACAATAAGACTCTGGGTTTCATTTTCAGCAATATCAGCTCTATTACTAGAAGACATAGGTTTTCTTTCAGGGCACAAGTGGAGACATTGAGGTCTTTCATGCAGTGCTTGACTCACCAGCCCTGAGCTCATCTCATTCTTTCACCACTTTGTCTAGCATAAGTAAGACCAACCAACCAGCTTCCTTATACTCCTAATGCTGACAAAATTCCTCCAAAGTATCAAACATGCAACTTCCCCAAAATACTTATATATCAGTGGTGCTATTTTGTGTATTAATGTTGCCACTTCATGCCACAGATTAGCAGGGCCCTCTATACTAAGGGGGAGCTCTGGTGAAGTAGTGCCTAAGGCATTTGACTGCTAACCAGAAGGCTGATGGTTCAAACCCACCAGCCACTCCTCGGAAGGAAGGTTGGGCAATCTACTTCCGTAGTGATACTGCCTTGGAAACCTAAGGAGGGGTCTCTATGAGTCGGATCTGACTTGATGGCAGTGAGTTAGGTTTTTTGGTTTTGGTCTATACTAAGGGAGGCAGAGTCATCAGTGCCTTTATGATTAATCAAATTGGAGAACCAAACCAGAATCACTGAGAACCAATTTAGGAAACTCATCCTTATGAGTTTGGTACCACTCTCAGTACCAAATGTCTCAGGCTGGATTCTCTAGAGAAGCAAAACCAGTAAAGTCTCTCTCTCTCTCTCTCTCTCTCTCTATATATATATATATATATCCATCTATCTATCTATCTATCTATCTATATATAGAGAGATGTGTATCTTAGGGAAAAGGCTCACACAGTTATAAAGGCTGACAAATCCCAATTTCCTGGATCATATGTCAAGCTGGAGGCTTTTCCTGACTCATGCAGCTGCAGGGGCTGGCGAGCTCAAGATTGGCAGGTAGTATACAGACTGCTGACTTCAGTGGATGATGAATTCTAGATCAGCAGGCTCACAGGACTGTTGTAGGCAGCACCACAGGATCCAGATCCACAGAAAGTTCCCAAATTTCCCAGGACATCCATTTATATATCGGAAGCAGGCTATACTCCTAAGGAAACTTCCATTCAACTGACTGGCTGCTCAAATAATATACATCAGATCTCATCATGGGAACAACCACATCACAACTGCTTAAACCACTCAGAATCATGGTCCAGCCAAGTTGACACACAACCCCAACTATCACAGTCTTGCAAAATTTTGTCATGTGATCTCTGGTATAGTTTCTGTCACGAAGGCCATATTTTCCAAATACTGATCCTTTGTTGTTTCCAACTTTTACATTCTAAACACCAGTAATTATCAGTGCATCTTGATACACATTAGGCAAATCTTCTGCAAAAGACCCCTTTAAAGGATTGAAAAGCAAAGATGTCGCTTTGATGACCAGTTCAGGGCCAGGTTAGCATCATGTATATAAAACACAATGGTCTTTTCAATTGCCTCATATGCATGTGAAAGCTGGATAGTGAATAAGGAAGATGGAAGAACTGATGTATTTGAATCATGGTGTTGGCAAAAAATATCGAATATACCATGTACAGCCAGAAGAGTGAACAAATCTGTCTTGGAAGAAGTACAACCAGAATGCTCCTTAGAAGTGAGGATGGCAAGACTTTGTCTCACTTTGGACTTGTTATTAGGAGGGACCAATTCCTGGAGAAGGACACAATGCATAGTAAAGTAAAATGTCAGCAAAAAAGAGGAAGACCCTCAATGAGACGGATTGACACAGTGGCTGTAACAATGGGCTCAAACATAGTAATGATTGTGAGAATGGTGCAGGACTGGGCAACATTTCGTTCTGTGGCACATAAACCTGCAATGAGTCAGAAGTGAATCGATGGCACCTAATGGCAACAATGTTCCATGGAATATGCTTTGGAAATGTTGGCTTGATCAAACAGGGCATTAAATCCATTAAATTTAGGGAGAAAATTTCAAGGGAGATTAGAGAAGCAGTGTGGAATGATGGGTAATACATTGGACCAGAAGAAATCTGGTTCCCAGAATGGTTATAATGTTAGCAACACTAAAAGCAGTCTTTTAATAAGTGTCTACTATGAGCTCTGGTAGCATAGTGCCTAAGGCACTTGACTGCTCACCAGAAGGCTGGTGGTTCAAACCC
>NW_006921934.1:1538115-1566066 GCF_000298275.1 Orycteropus afer afer
TGGCGGTTCAAACCCACCAGCCACTCCTCGGAAGGAAGGTTGGGCAATCCTACTTCCGTAGTGATACTGCCTCGGAAACCCAAGGAGGGGTCGCTACGAGTCAGGGCTGACTCGACAGCACATAACAACAACAACAACAACAACAACTGCTCCACTGGAGAAAGATGAGGCAATCTACTTCAGTAAAGATTTACAGCCTTGGAAACCCAATTGGGGTTGCTATGAGTTGGAATTGACTTGAATGGCAGTGGGTTTTATATAAGGAAACCTAAACAGACCAAACTCACTGCCGTTGAATCAGATCCAACTCATAGTGACCCTTCCTTGGGTTTCCGAGCAGTATCACTATGGAAGTGGATTGCCCAACCTTCCTTCCGAGGAGTGGCTGGTGGGTTTGAACTGCCAGCATTCTGGTTAGAAGCAAATGCCTTAGAAAAATCAACCTGTTACTAATAGATGACAAACTGCTCACGAGAAAGAAGAAATAGCTTTTCCACTCCATTTGTCTTCTGCCAATGCTGTATGGATTGAAACGTTCGTCAATAATCTAGTTGGAGAAGAAAAGGTCTTTCTGTGAGACGGCAATGGAGCTCTACATATACACAGCTATGCTTCACAGATGTGTCAATGAAGAAATGCATCATGGTTCACCAGTCAGGACAGTGGGGCAAGAACATACCATGCAGAATCGACGCAGGTGTACCAAGGTGCACAGCCTGGAAATAGAGAGACCTTCACCCGCAAACCAAGGTTAAATAAATCCAAAGGTGCAAAAAACATCTCTCAAGAAACATGATGTGGTGAACAGAGAGGAAGATTAAACTTTCCAGACAAGTGACACAATGAATATCCACAACAAATCAACAGATTTAGAAGGAAAACCAACAGCCTCCTTGACAATGTTCTATCTTAAGGTGGAGAAATGCAGGTGTGCCTCCGTTAAAACAGAAAATAAAGTTAAAGAGCCAATTGATACAAAGAAGTTCAGACTCAGAAGGAAGAGAAAGAGTAAAGAGAGATGGCAACTCCAAATTGTAAGCTAAGAATGTTCCTGCTGGAGTAAGTTATGAGACAGTAAGAGTACACAATGCTTATCTAGTAATCAGTGGGTACTAATAAGGGAACAGAGTCTCTGGGTGGGGCAAACATTTAAGGTACTCAGCTGCTAATTAAAAGGTTAGAGGTTTGAATTCATCTTAGAGGCACCTTGGAATAAAGTCCTGATGACCTTTATCCAAAACAAATCAGCCATTAAATATTCTGTGAAGCACATAGTTCTATTCTGACACACACAGGCTCACCACGAGTCAGAGTGAACTCAGTGGCAACTGTTTTTTCTTTTTTTTAAAATAAGTGAACAGGCAAGTATAGACAGGGCCAGATCAAGGTAACTTTGGGAGAAGGAAAAGGTACAGTCTTCCAGATAGGAAAGAAAGAAACTCAAGATATGCAGCATTTGGAATTGTTAGTTATTCATGAAGATCTTTTATATTTCAGAGCATGTCTGGCTTTCATGCATAGCTAAACTGGTGTTTTATGTTGTTCACAAGAAGAAAGCACTAAAAACATCGATTCCTTCACTCATTGATTAGATTGTTTTCTAAATAAAACTGTTTTTTTTCCTATTTTGATTTGTGTGAAAATTTACAGAGCAAATTCATTTTCCATACAGCAGTTCATATACATTTTGTTTCATGACATTGATCGCAATCCCCATAACTAACAATTCTCTTTCCACTTCTTCCCTGTGGTTACCTTCTCCCTGTGTCTTTCTTTCCTATGCATTCCTGCCCTCTGAGCTACCACCCTGTGCAAATACTGCCCTTCTGATCTCCCATGATTGATTGTTCTAAGGAGTGTACCCCCTTGGTGTAAATATTCACCTTATATGCCTGCCTATTGTTTGGCTGGAAGCCACAGAGTGAGTTCAATGTCAGGCCTGAAGGATGACTAAGACCACACAGTCTTGGTTGGGGGTTTCACCAATTTCTATCAGACCAGTAAGTCTGGTGATTTATTTTTAAAATGATTTTAAGTTTTTAAAACTGTTATTTTTAAGAAAAGCAAGTACCTCTACCCCCAAAAAAAGATCTTTTGAAGAATAAGAGAAATAATTGCCCAAAGGCACCTTTCTCTCTACAGATTACTGCAAAGACACTTTAAATAGAGTCCCATTACTGAATTTTAAATAAAATTCTATGAACCAATAATTCTCTACCCTAACATTTCAAGACCATGGCACACTAAGGTGATGGTCAACTTACTCAAGTCAGAGCCCTAAAGAATCTCTCTTTGAAACATTTAAAATTCAATACTTTTTCATTGATCACCTACTAAGTGTAAGATATAGACATTGCCTACATTTACTCACTAAGTCACTGCTGTCAAGTCAATCCCGACTCATAGCAAGCCCTCCTTGGGTTTCCAAGGCCATTTTCTCTATGGAAGTAGATTGCCCAGTCTTCCTTCTGAGGAGTGGCTGGTGGGTTTCATCTGCCAGGCTTGTGGTTAGTAGTCAAATGTCTTAGGCACTACGCCACCAGTGTGCCCGCCTACATTTAGCCCCCAGAATTAAGCAGGAGCAGATTTAGGGCTTGTAGGAGTTGACATGCCTTGAAAATGAAGGTGAAAAGCAGTTCTGAGCTATCACAATGTGCAATTGCTCATTCTCATAATAACAGTGTTGCCTTAGTGGGTCTGTTAGAAGGAAGGAAACATCAACTCTAATAATTTATTGAACATACATTAATGAAAACTGGATTCAAAGACAGATAATAATGAATATTGATAACAGCTTACATTTTTCCAAGTGCTTCATTGCTTTACATTATATAATCTCACTGTATTCACACAGCTCTTCAGTTAAGTTGCCAGGTTACTTAGGATAGTCCCTATTTTCCCAAAGAAAATGGATTTAGAGAGATTGAGTGGATTGCTCAAGGCCATAGAGCTAAACTGGAACCATGTTTCCTACAATTTCTCTGCTTTCCTATTTGGTTCTGAGTTAGGGCTAGTCACTAGAGACATTGCACGATTTGGAAGGGTGAAGGGGAGCACAAGAAGCAAAGTGGAAGCCATATGATGGGAGGTCTATAGGGGCCTGGCATCACCGCAGACTTGCAGGTTGTTGCTCAACTGCAGCAGCTGGCTGCAGCTCCCCAGCTCCTCTGGGATTTCTCTTGGGACTCCCTCTGAATCCTGGGCCAGGTGCCTGTCTGGGTCCACAGAAGGAGGCACTTGCTTCTTCCACACATCAACCGCGTCATTGTGGTTAGAGCCTAAAGAGGCAAATCCAAGTTCCAGCTAGTTCTTACAGGTTTCAGTTTGTCCTCACACCTCCTGTCGTGTGTCCAGCTTTTCTTCCTGACAACTAGCCCTGTTGACCTATGGCAATTTCAGACCAGACACTGAAGCTGCAGTATCTACAGACTTCTTCAACAACTTCCTTCATGGCTCCTGAGCAGCGACTTCCAATTGTATCAGAGCTAATCTCTATTTCAGAAATCCCTTCTTTCCTATCATTTGCAGTGATTCTGCTTCTCCAATCGCTCCCCAACTGATACAGCTGCTAAGCAGCAGAACCTGGTCTCCTGTTTCCCTGCAAAGTTCCACTTCACTCACAAAATTAGGTCATTGTTGAATAATTATAGGAATGAAATAATTTTTTAATTTTTATGCTTAGAGTTTCTGTTGTACTTTTAAGGTTATAAAAGTCACATTACTAACTGTGATATTTCAAGAAAAAGGCAAGGAACTCTGTTCCTTATTCTTCTGGGCTCTGAAAAGTCATGTTATGGGGGCCTTTTTAAAATTTTTATTGTGATTTGGGTGAAAGTTTACAGAGAAAAAATTCATTTTCCATATAGCCGTTCATAAACAAAAACTGAATTCAGCATGCTTCATGACATTGACTGCAATTCCCCACAATGTAACAGCTCTCTTCCCACTTCCTCCCCATAGTTACCTCTTCCTTGTGTCCTTCCCTCCCACACACTCCTGGCCCCTGAGCTGTCTCCCTGTGCAAACACTGCCTTCTGTTCTTCCACAATTGATTGCTCCAAGGAGTGTATCTACCTGATGTAAGTGTTTACCACATATATCTGTCTATTGTTTGCCTGGAAGTCACAGGAGTGAGTTCAGTTCCAGACCTGAAGGGAAAGTAGGAGCCACAGTCTCAGGGGTCTCACTCTATAAGACCAGTAAACCTGATCTTTTTTTTTTTTTTTTTAATGATTTTGAGTTTTGTTCCACATTGTTCTCCCACTCTATTCAGGATCTCTTGCATCGATCTCCCTCTGGTTGACAGTGGTAGCCAGCCACCATCTAGTTCTTCTGGTCTCATGGCTGAGGATCACATGGTCTACCAGTCCCTTGGACTAATTGTTTCCATACATCTTTGGTTTTATTCGTTCTTCTTTGCTCTGGACAAGAAGAGACTGACCCATCGTTGCATCTAAATGGCCACTTGCAAGCTTTTAAGATCCAAGTTGCTACTCACCAAAGTAGGATGTAAAACAATGTTTTTGTGTAGTATGTTATGCCAATTGAACTTGATGTGCATGGCAACCATTGTCCTGAGTCTGCAAGTCCCACTACTCACACTCTCTGGGTAGCTAGCTGTGACCAAGAAGCCACCACAACCTTGGCCTTTGTCAGCTCTACTATACATCTGGACATTCTTACAGCTCATATAAGTACACATGTAGAAACAATGCCTGCTAACCCTGTACATGGTCATAGGCACACTCTTCCCTGCTTAGACATACCTGATCATTCTGCTTGTCCACCCATCTATCCACCCATAGATCAGTGCTTGCCATCATTGACAATGCAGTACCGTACACGTAAAAGGGTTCATCTTTGTTGTATGTACCTCCCGTGTGCCTCTCTATTACTTCCTTTTCCTGAGTGCCACTGTGTTGATCACTCACTTTTAGTACATTGCTATGGGGGGCCTTTCAAACCAACTTTGGGCTTCAGCCCACAGGGATCTTTCTCATCCTCTTCCTTCTCTTGGGATCATCAATGCGACCCTGCATTGCCAGTTATGTTTGAATCAAGTTATAGCCACTCTGTTCAACTATTGTGAGCTCAATATGCAAAAGGATCATGCATCTCTCTTGGAATTTAATACAGTGCCCTGCACTTGATTTAATTTTTTAGAAGACAACTATCAAAAAGACTGAATTCAGCATGCTTAAGAGTTCAATTTCTTCTGCAGATATTCCCTTAATTAATGGGAGAAAGTCAGACCTTAAGTTGTGAACCACTTCCAACTAATCTTAGAGAAAGCAGCCCAGACCCAACAGTGGCCACAATCTGGCCTCATTTGCCCAGAGCAATGGGAAGATTAATGATGTTGGTGGGATGATGTACGATGAGGCAATGGAATAAAGCAGAGAGCTTACCATTGTCCAGTGGATTATAGTTTTTTATGTACACCGATTTTCCTTTGGCCTGACTTATAAAGTACAACAGTGGTTGAAATTATGTTTAGCAAATGTTCAAAGATCTGAATGGAAACCAGAAAATTTAAACAAAATCTAAACTTCATTCTCTACATGGAACTAAATCTGGATCTTTGAATTGCTGAATTTTTTCCTTATGAGATGCTGGGTTAGGGTTGGCCACCAGGGGAATTGGCACATAATTTGGAAGGTTGATGGCAAATAGCCAGCTACCAAGCTCTATTCTTTAAGGTTTTTGGGGAAAAAGAAAGGAGGGACTTTTTATTTTACTATAGATTTGAATTGTACTTTAAGATGCGAGGCTCCACATAATAAGGCCAGATGATTTATACATATTTTTCAATTAAGAAATTAAAAAATCTATTTAAAAAGTTTTGACATTTTAAAAACAGATAGATTACATTTTGGTATCTCTAAGGGGCTGTGGAAGAGTGCAGAGCTCCTATATACCATTTTGTTCACCTGTGTGGTAACTCATGGGAGATCACGTTTAGATAGATGGGTTCCTGTCCTGAACTCCTGGGCCCCAGCTCTAGAAGCTCCAGCTAGCATGCTAAATGCATCATGGGAGTGTTGGTTTTGACTCAGTTTGGCTTGAGTTGTTTTAATTGAAGTGCTTATGAAAGAGTAAACTCGAGAAATAGGGACAGTGGTGGTTCAGTGGTAGAATTCTTGCCTTTCATTCAGGAGATCTGGGTTTGATTTCTAGCCAATGCACCCCATGTGCAGCCACCTCCTATCTGTCACTGGAGGCTTGTGTGTTGTTTTAATGCTGACCAGGTATCAATGGAGTGTCTAGATTAAGATGGACTAAGAAGAAAGGCCTGGTGATCCACTTCCAAAAATCAGCCAATGAAAACCTTATAGATCTCAATCATCTGATCTGCACCTGATCATGGGAGTGGTGCAGTGTCAGGCAGTGTTTTATTCCATTGTGCATGAGTCTTGAGTTGGCTGCTGACTCCATAGCAGCTCGGCAACAAACTCTAGAAGTAATTTACTTCTCACTTCCTAGGTGAGCAACCTGACTTGCTTAAGGTCACAACCAGTTTGACCTTGCCCAAGTGAAAACTAGATGCCTGGTTTCCTGACTCCCAATCCAGTGATGATTCCTCTGTAATGTACTTCTAGTCTCTGGAAAGACTGAGCTGTAAGAAGTAATGTGGAGAGCTCGTGTGCAGGTAAGGTGGGTCTCTCCAACTCTATTCATCTAGGCTCTACATAAACTTAAGGCAGGCATAGGGTCCACTAGTGTTAGCACCAGAGCACCTGGGGAGGGGAACAGGCAGTAGCAAAACAACTGCAGTGTTCATGGAGGTGGAAATAAAGTGTGCTCTTTGGTGCTCATGGGAGGCACAATTCTTGTGAATAGTGTCTTTAATATCCTTCCTTCCATTCTCATATCTTCACTTTTCTTCCTGGCTGTTTAAAGCATCCAAGGTAGAATGCTGGGTACCTGGAATGCATTGGTCGTCATTAGCATTCTCTTTGTCTCTTCTTAATCTAGCATCAGTTCTTCATAAGCACATATAAGGGTCATTCATTAATGCTAAATTTAAAGCCAGACTTTAAAGAAATGAGGGTATTCTCTTTTCCAATGGCTTCTTCAAATAGAAACCAGGACAATGTACAGCTTTCAGGGTAGTATGAGGCTTATTCTGCACAGTGGGTACAGGCTTTTGATCTTCAGTGCTGTATTTTATTGGTCAATGATTTTCATGTTCAAATTTGCAAGCTCTGGATTCATTATTTTGAGGTTTTAAAACATACTTTTTAAAATAATGTAAATGTCACAAGAAGTCACCTGGGCAGAACTGTTACTGAAGGTTTTTGTTCTCTGTTTAAATGTGACAACTTTGTATGGGGATGCTCACACCTGAGGGAACATCTCTAGGTCCTGTCCAGCCTCTATACATTTCTTGGGGGGTAAGCCTAGACAGATTTCAAATTAACTGTCATTGAAGCCTGTTTTAAATCTTGGATTTGAAAGGTCATAGAGCCATAATTTATTTAAGAGACCAAGTAGGTAAAGTAGGATTATTCTCAGCAATCCCCATTAAAAATTGTTTTGTTATAAATTCATATATAAATAAATATATGTATATATAGCATTTGAAGTGTTTTAAGTATATAATTCAGAGACTATTTACATTCAAAATGTTGTGTAAACATCACCACTATCTATTTCCAAAGCTTTTTCCTCACTCCAAACAGAAACTCATTACTCATTAAGCAATAACTTTCCCCCTCTACCTAGCCTCTAGTAAGCACTCATCACTAATTTACTTTTGTCTCTATGCATTTACCTACTTTGGATATTTCACGTAAGTGGAATCATACAATATTTGTTCTTTTTTATCTGACTTAATTCACTCAGCATGTTTGCAAGGTTGATCCATGTTGTAGCACGTATCAGAACTTCATTTCTCTTTATAGCTGAGTAATGTTCCATTGTATGTATATACCACAATTTAGCTCTGGTAGTGTAGTGCCTAAGGCACTTGACTGCTAACCAGAAGGCTGGTGGTTCAAACCCACCAGCCACTCCTTGGAAGGAAGGTTGGGCAATTTACTTCCATAGTGATACCGCCTTGAAAACCCAAGGAGGGGTCGCTATGAGTTGGGTCCGACTCAACGGCACATAACAACAACAACATTCATGTATTGGTGGATACTTGGGTTATGTCTACCTTTTGGCTATTGTAAATAACACTAAAAGGAATATTGGTGTACAAGTATTTGTTTCAGTCTCTGCTATCAAGTCTTTGGATATATACCTAGGAGTGAAGTTTCAGCAATCCTCATTTGATATTGCCTCCAGTTCACACATCTGTTCCTTCATTTGACAAGCATTTGTTGTTCCCATATTATGTTATAGGCCCTGTGCAAGTCATTGGGGATGTAATATGATTAAGATACAATCCTCCAGAAACCTAGGCTGACATACAGGCCATAAGAATAGCTATTACTTTCTATACTTGGTGCCTTGCCCACACATTATCCACTGAATTTTTATAACAACCCTCAAATAGTGATTATTTTCCCCATTGGCTCAGGTGGTTCAGTAACTTGCCCAATATCTTATAGCTGAGATAAAGCAGAGATGGGATCCAACCTAGGACTGCCTCATACATGGAGTCTAACTTGGAATAAGACTGAAATCAGTGCTATAAAGAGAAATAAACACAGTACAGTCAGATTTTAATAGGCACAGGCATCTCAGTGTAATTAAATTCTCTGTGGCCAACGTACATGATCCCAAACTTTCTAAATTGTCACAATGCAAATGAAACCATGCCAAGCTTTAATCTTGAACTGATTCTTGAACCCAGAACAGACTGTCAATGAAATTGTGAAGGAGAAAAATAACAGAAACACCTTCTCCTCTTTCCTCTCAGCACCTCTCAGCTCTCTTCCAGCCTGTTGTGCTATCTCCATTTTTATTCAGTGGTCACCATCACTAGTGTGATCTCATGGCATATTTGCTTTTTAACAAAGTGTCTGAAATTTGGAAAAAACTTCAAGGGCCAAAGGACTAAATTGTGTTCCAGGCATCATGCAAAGCGATGAGAGAAGTATTCACTGCTATGGAAGCAGATTCCCTGCAGAGCCTATGCTCCCTCAAATCATTCTCTAGTGGCACTCTACTCAAGTCACCAAGAAGTGTCCCTGTCTCTTGGAGCCTTCCCTTAACCTGGTCCCACTACTACTGGTTCACAGGTCCCAAGGATTGGCACATAACACAGCTATGACATGTATGTTGGAATCCTAACCCCTGCATTTCTGGATGTAATGTAATGTAACATAATCATCTTCTATAATACAATCTAGTGTTATGTAATCAATCAGTTGAGGTCATATCAGTGTAGGTGGATCCTAAACCTAATCATTTCTGAGTTATATAAAGAGCAGCATAGACACAGAGACATATGCATGCATAAGGGGAAGATAGATGACACATGAGGATCATCAAGTAATCAAGGAATACCTGGGGCTACCAACAAGGAAGGAATTGAAATAGTCAAGACTCTGATTTGGACTTTCCAGCCTCCAGAACTGAGAAAATAGATTTCCGTTCATTGAAGCTACCCACTGGCAGTATGTGTGTTACAGCAGCCCTAGGAAACTAAGATAGATATGGTCTGCTTTGATCCCTTATTCTTTAGAAGAGCACACTATGGTTAAGACAGGAGAAGTACCTTCATGATTCCTTCTCAATTTGCCTTACTTCTTCCTCCTAATTTTCAACAAGTATTTATTATGTACCAAGCATGGGCTCTGCACTGGGATTCAATGATAAAACACAGCTTTGAGACTAGCTACAAACACATAGCCAGTCAGTCATTAAAACCACAACATGGCAATTGCTCCAAAGTGTGATTTGTCCAATCACACAGCTCATCAGTGCCTGGCATGGGACCTGGACAGGGTCTTGTGGGTCTCAGTGGCATTCCTCTTCTTTCATAAGATCCATTAACCAGGTGCCATCAAGTTGACTCTGATGCTTGGCAACCTCATGTGTGTCAGAACATAACTATGCTCCACAGAATTTTCAATGGCAGATTTTTCAGATGTAGAGCTCTAGGATTAATCACTTGGTAGACCTGAACCTCCAACCTTTTGTTTAGCAGATGAGCACATTAACCATTTTCACCATCCAAGCAATTCACAAGCCCCATTAGACTGTTTTTTCACAGGCAACTCCAGTGGAGGCTTCTCCTCATTGGGTCCCTTGATGAGCATCATCTGAATCTCATCTCACATGAAGAGCTAGGAAGCAGTTATTCTCGATTGTGCAGTTCTGGAAGGTCAGGAGCCAAATGACTTGCTCTACAACAGCTATTTTGCCTGCAGATTAAAGTCTTTTTAAAATCTTGATGTGCTTCATTGGTTTATTTCTACTTCATTAGGAATTACTTTTTCACTTGGATAGCAATGGGCTGGTGGCAAATTCTCTCTCTTTCTTTCCACATTCTGTTGCATAAATGATTTGGTCGAGTGCAAGAAAGACATTGGAAGAAGGATATGGAAGGCATATTTGTGCCAAAGGAAGAGGGTCCCAGTTCACAGCTCGAAGGGAAGCAGTTGGCCTCAGTCATCTGGGAGTCAGTGGGTACCACCATTTTGCCATGGAGAGGGAAGGACTTCTCAGCAACCCTGGCTCCTAAGTGGCAGGTCTTGGAGGAAGGAAGGAAGCCTCTCATTGCTACACACAGTAAGTTAGGAAGCTACGGTGAGTGGCACTGACATCCCAGTTGATGATATGCCATGCTGTGTTAGTGTGCTCATTCCACGCCCACTGAGGTCACAGTCTCTGGCATCTAAGTTCAGCATTCTCTTTTTCTACTTGGTAATGACCCAGGGCTTAGCACATCTGCATTGAGTCCTGGCTACTTCACTTTTTAGAGGAAGGCCTTCACTTTTTAGAGGAGAGTTAGTTACTGAACTTACCTAAACTTCAGTTATTTTACTTATGTAATGGAGATAAGAACAGTTCCTGCCTCATATTGTAATTTATCAGATGGCATTTTACTGCTATTTATAAGGCTTTCAGTGGCCAATTTTTTCAGAAGTGGATGGCCCATCCTTCTTTTTAGCTTGTCTTAGTCTGGAAGCTTTGCTGAAACCTGTCCACCACAGGTGGCCATGCTGGTATTTGAAATATCAGTGGCATAGCTTCCTCCCTCAGAGCAACATGCAAGCCATCACAGTACAACAAACTGACAGATGGGTGGTGATTACTTATGTTTTATTGAGTATGCAAAGGCATTCAACTGTATGGATCATAATAAATTATGGATAATATTGTGAAGAATGGTTATTCCAGAACACTTAATTGTACTCATGAGGAACCTGTACATAGACCAAGAGGCTGTTGTTCAAACAGAACAAGAGGATACTGCATTGTTTAAGGGTGCATCAGGGTTGCATATTTTTACCATACTTATTTAATCTGTATACTGAGCAAATAATCCAAGAAGCTGGACTGTATGAAGAAGAACTCAGCATCAGGATTGGAGGAAGACTCATTAACAACTTGTGATATGCAGATGATACAACCTTATTTGCTGAAAGCAAAGATGACTTGAAGCACTTACTGATGAAGATCAAATATGGATCACATCTCAACAAAAAGAAAACACAAATCCTCACAACTGGACCAATAAGCAACATCATGGTAAACAGACAAGATATTGAAGTTGTCAAAGATTTCATTTTACTTGGATCCATAATCAACACCCATGGAGGCAGCAATCAAGGAATCAGATATCATATTGCACTAGGCAAATCTGCTGCCTATTTAAAGTGTTAAAGAGCAAAGATAGCACTTTGAAGACTAAGGTATGCCTAACTCAAGCCAAGTTATTTTCAATAACCTCATATGCATGTGAAAGATGGACAACGAATAAGGAAGACTGAAGAGGAATCGATGCCTTTGAACTGTGGTATTGGCAAAGAATACTGAAAAAACCATGGACTGCCAGAAGAATGAACAAATCTGTCCTGGAAGAAGCACAGCTGGAATGCTTGTTAGAAGTGAGAATGGCTAGATTTTGTCTCACCTGCTTTGGTCATGCTGTCAGAGGGACCAGTCTCTGGAGAAGGATATCATGCTTGGTAAAGTAGAATGTCAGCCAAAAAGAGGAAGACCCTCAATGAGATGGATCGATACAGTGGCTGCAACAATGGGCTCAAGCATAGCAAGGATTGTGAGGATGGTGCAGGACTGGGCTGTGTTTCTTTCTATGTTACATAGGGTTGCTATGAGTCTGAGCTGACTGGATAGCACTGACTGAACAACAACAGCAACAACCTCACACAGTTGTTGTTAGTTGGCCCCTGACTCCTGGTGACCCCATCACACTGGAACGAAATGCTACCCAGTCCTGCACCATCCCCATGATAGGTTGTGGATTGGACCATTGTGATCTGCAGGGTTTTCATTGGTTGATTTTTGGAATTAGATCACCAGTCCATTCTTTCTACTTTTGTCTGGAAGCTCCATTCTACATTCTGCCCCATAGCAACATGCAAGCCTCCACTGACAGGTAGTGGCTGCACATGGGGTACACTGTCTGGCAAGAATTCTACCACTGAACCACCACTACTCCCCTTATACATGATTATAACAATGTTAAACAAAATAAATGTGAAATAAATAAAATAAACCTGACATAGCGTCTGACAAATAGTACTCAAGAGCAGCTGCCAATTTATAGTTTATGAATCACTTTCACATATATGTAACATTGGGCTCTCACAAATATAATGATTTCCATTGAAGTTTTTGAATAATAACAAAAAGAGAAGTTTCCATTTTCTTCCTAGCATTTTACTGTTAAAAATTCAGAATGACTGTCCATATTATTTGCTTTCTAAGGATAACTGCCTTCCCTTTACTTGTACCTTAATTTCTTATATTCACTGTCATTGCGTTGATTCCAACTCATGGTGACCGCCATTTGGTTTCTAAGGCTGTAAATCTGTACAGAAGCCAACTGGCCCATCTTTCTTCTGTGGAGTAGCTGGTGGGTTTGAACCATTGACCTTTTGGCTAGCAGCCAAATGCTTACTACACCAACAGGGCTTCTTTAATACCTTACACTTGTTAGAAAAGTACCTCATGTTTGGTAGACTACAGGGTCAGTGAAAACAAGGAAAATCATCAATGAGATGGATGGACATGACAGCCTCAGGAAAGGGCTCAAATATATCAGCGATCATGGAGATGGTGCAGAAGCAGGCAACATTCCATTCTGTTGTATGTTAGATCATCACGAGTTGGAGCTGACTCAATCGCAAGTAATAATAACACACCACACGTTGTACAGTGTCTACAGTGCTTTTCCATATAAATAGTTAAGAAATCCTTACAATAATAACCTGATGTGATAGTCAGGGAAATTATTAATACCATTTTCATATAAAGAAACTGAGCCTCGGGAATTAAGTGATTTGCCCAAGACCACTGAATTACTGCTTGAGCTAGTAATTCCTAGCCAATTTTTCTTCCACAATTACATATTAATGCTCTATCTTGTTCTGTATTGTGTGTGAGTAGGTTCTGCGCCTCTAAGATGTACTGATGAGGTCCCTAATTCTTGCATGACAAACATTCTCATTCCAATTTGGAAATATGGCAGAAATGGACAAGGAGCTATAAAATGGGGCTCACTGTGTTCAGATAGAGAGCAAAGTTAAGCACATGCTGAAGCAGCAACTTAAGACCACATGTTGGTTGTTTTTAAATCGAAAGGTAGGTAGGAATTATGAACCAAGGGAGAGCTAAGTTAAGGGGCATTATGGACTCGAAGATGCAGTAATGGAAAATGTGTCCTTTCCCAATTCCTGCTTACTGCTGATGCTGGGCAATAAAAAGAGAATTGCTACCATGAATCACACACACTGTAGTGTGGCAACGAATATTGTCCTTCAAAACAAGAAAATTGCACTTAGAAGTGCAACTACTTAAACGTCTTTGTTTAACAAAACCAACCCCAAAATACGTATTTTTTTCTTGAATGAGGCTATAACCTATATTTTTGAATCTGTACAAATATCCTACATTATTGGAACTTCTAATCCAGACCATAAGAAATGCTGAGAAAATGGTCCAGCAAGTTCATTTTATAGTAAATAAATTGTAATTTGTTCCTTGAAGTGACTCATTTGCATTTATTTGTTTAATCGGAGAACATCTACTGAAGCATGCCACACACGTGCAAAGCCGTGCACACACTTTGTTAATGAGCCCATTCTCTGGAGCTAAGAAGTGTGCCGACCACAGTAAGAGAGTGTGTGACTCTGGCCAGGCATGCCAAGGCTGGTGACTCTCTGATCCGATCATCCTCTGGTCACACAAAAGCATGTGCCCATTAGCGTGGCAGCATTTATTTTTATAAGATTACACAATGTGCCCATTTTCAAAGGAGACACATATGAGGCTTTCTAGCCAGGATGTAGAGATGCTAAAGTGGGGCCAATGAGAGAATAGGGGGAACCAACCCCAAGCCTACACCCAAATATTTCAGTTGAAGGATAAAAACCGCTAAACATTTTCAAAACATCACCCCACAAGAAAAATCACTTGGAAATAGTAAATATTGATTTCTTTAAATTTTACAGAAACACTTTCATGTATCTTGATCTCATTCATTCTACTGAGGGGAGCTGTGTTTGCTTTAATTGCTATGTCTTTTCTTTAATAAACAATGAAAAGTGATTAGAGATGGTTTTTGGCATTGGAGTCCAATGCCACCTAGTGAGGGTTCAAAGAACAAAGCCAAAGCTCACTGGAAGAAATTACTCAGCTAACCCAACGTGTGTATCTTTGGGTCAGATGCTTCTCCAGCATCTTTATGCCATTTATCAACATACAATTACTGTCACCATTGTCTAGTGTCATTAGGCATAAGGTTACGTGTGCCAGTCAGCATAAAAAAAATTGCTGTAATGTTGGCATAATTTTTCATTATCATCTTCATTAACCACAGCTAGTGGGAGGAAGAGTTTGCCCGTGCTCCTGTCATCGTCATGACAACGCTCCCAAAGCATGCCTGCCCAGTGTCCACCAGAGAGGAGAGGCTGAATGTCCTCATTATTCTGCCTCATGCATGCCTTGCCCATGCCAAGGGGGGCATGCAGTGCATGGGGCCGGTGATTTATCCCCTGTGATTTCTCTTGACAGCCTAGTATGGTGTCTGGGCTTAAGGCAATGGTCTGATTTCACAGTTTAATTACTGCTAATCTGAAGTGGGGGGGGGGCAGTGCTAATGAGCCGCCAGCAATCAAAGCAACAATGGCACAACTCACCCTGTTTAATTTCTCCACCATCCCTCCTCCAACACCACCCAAACAACTCTGCCCTGGTTTAAGGAAGATGTTTGTTGAGTTTTAGATGCCACAGGATGACTAAGCAAATATGTATATATGAAGGTTGCATAATTGCTTATTCAATTGAAGCATGTATTTTAGCAATATAAAGAAGAGAATATAAAATTGCAAATGTCTTGAAATCTTGTTTCTACGGGTCCTACTACAAGCCTACAACAAAGTGTGGATTCCTAATGTTGTTGTTGTTAGTTGGCATCAAGTTAACTCCCACTCATGGCGACCTTAAGTATAAGAAAACAAAACAGTGTCCAGTCCTGCGCCATCTTCATGATCACAATTACAATGGACAATGTTATGTTGTGAGCCATAAACTTTTCACTGGCTACTTTTTGGAAGTATATTGCCAGGCCTTTCTTCCTAGTCTGTCTTAGAATGCAAGGTCCACAGAAACCTGGATGGGTCTACGATGGGTGACTCTGCTTTTAGAATGAAAATGCCAAATCCTCAAATGGAGGACCAAGAGTATGCTTTGGCCTCTAACCACTTATTTGGCTCCAACTCTGACACTTTTTGTCATTCTGGGGCCTCAGCATCAGTGTCTTCCTTTCAGTTCCATGCAGTGATGTTCCCATAGGCCACTGGCTCTTGCAAATGCTGTTTCTCTTGTAGAACACTTTTCTATACTCCTCCTCCATATAAATTCCTTGTTAGCTTTTTGATCTCAGCTTTCTTTGGCAACTCAGGCTAGGTCAAGCTCCTTTACTAAACATGTTCCTTCCCTTCAGAGAACTTCATCTATTTGTTTCAGACCTGTCTCCTCCACTAGATGATAATATGGGACTTGCCCTGCATCACCAGGGTCCAACATAGTTTCCAGCACACAGGAGACACTCAATAGATATTTGTTGAGTTAATAAATATAAAGCCTGCTTTCAGCACTGCATTAATTCAATGCCCAGATCAAAAAATAATAAAGTTATAATTGTGTATCTGAGATCCCAAACTCTGTATACAGTGAATGGCAACATTTTGCATATTTATTTATTTATCTATTTATTTATGCATTATGCACTAAAATTAATTTATATCTCTTCTCATTCTACAAATGACAGCTTCCAAGAAGACATGCAATAAATTAGAAAAAAATTAGGCCCAAGGGAGATATTAATAAAAATAAAGAAAGAAAAGAGTCAGGTAGAAAATTGGATTGCAGATACACAAACTATAATGTCTTACATAGCTGTTAAAACTTGAGTTATGAATTTGATCCTGAGCTTTCAGGAGGCCAGAGCTCAAAATAGAAATAATCAGCCACATGACTCAAGGTATCTATAAGAGAAATAATCACAAAAATGACCAGAATTAATGGTCAGATAGAGACTGGAGGAACCCCTGAGACTATGGCCTTGGGTTATCCTTCAGACCTGGGAATGGACTCACTTTTGTGGATTGACTCTCAGCCCAACAATAGATAAATCTACAAGCAGAACACCTACGCCAGGGAGATGCACCCACCTACCCTGGGGATATGCACTCCCTTAGATCAATCAGCCATGAGACACGAGAGGGGCAGCATTCACACAGAGGGAAAGCTGGACAGATAAGAATGCACAGACAAGAAGGGCACAGGGAAGGGGTAGTCACAGGGAGGAGAGGGGAGGAAAACTTTTTATGGTTAAGGATTGTAATCAGGACATGAAATCAAATGTGTATGAACTGTTGAGACTAAAACAAAATCTGCTTTGTAAATTTTCACCCAAATCCCAATTAAAAAAGAAAAAAGAAAAATGCGAATCAGTTCACTGGGGTTCAGTGATTGAGGTTCTAAATGTATTCCAGTAATAAATGTAGTGGTAGTTTCCATAAGATTGCTTTTTTTAAGGTCCCTCAAAATTAGCGAACTAACACTATTGAGTAACACTAATGTGTGTGTGAGAGAGGTTCCCTAGGTGGTGAAAATGGTTAAACACTCAACTAGTAACCAAATGGTTGATGGTTCAAACCCACCAAGAGGCACCCTGGAACAAAAGCTTCTGAAAGGTCATAACCTTGAAATCCTATGGAGTATAGTTCTACTTTGACGTATATGGATTTGGAATGGATTTGATGGCAACATGTTCGGGTTTTTTTGGTGTGAGAAAGGCTGATATGCTGTTCTCCCAAGAAGTAGGACATGCCATGTGACCCAGAGATGAAACCTCAAAGGTTTAGAGGCATGGAAGACTGTATACACTTCAGATATTTCATTTTTAAAAAACTCTGTTAATTGGGGTTTAATGCAATTGATAATTCACAGTTTTATTTTTTTTTTGGTAAAAGATATGGTGATATACACAGAAAAGTTGGTTCACTCATCTCTCCCATGTAACATGCAATTTAGATATGAAATCCTGACTCTCTTGATTCTGTTCATTTAATCTACCAAAAACCAAACTCACTGCCACTGGGTCGATACCAGCTCATGGTGACCCCTCCTTGGGTTTCTGAGGCAGTATCTCTATGGAAGTAGATTGCCCAGTCTTCCTTCTGAGGAGTGGCTTAATCTAGTGAATTTAATTTCTGAAATACACTGGTATTGCGCTTAGCTTTAGAATAGTTTACATATATAGAATATGACTGGAGGTTTCTGCTAGTTTAAGTGTGTCAGTCCCAGAATGCATAATGTCATTATGACAAACTATTATTGCGTAATGATAATGTTAATTAAGTATTCTTAACAGTAACACGTAGAGAAACCAAATTTTCAATTAAACATTTTCTATGTTGAAGGTCTTAGCAGCTTTTCTCTCTCTCTTTATGTTTAACTATGAGATTTGCTGCTATTGTTAAGACTCTCTGAATCCAAAGAATGTGGGATTATGAATGTATGAAGCTAATTTCTTTTCATTCTCCTTCAATGGTATTGTGAGCTTTTCCAAATACACTATCTTACTTTCTCCTTTGTGGAGAAACTTTTGTTAGAAAGTTGTGTAGCACTATTGCGGCGGGGCAGTTTTGCCCAATGACAGGACAAATCTGAAAAAAAAAATCTCTTAAAATCTTCTTCCATATCTTCTAATGCAAGTTACTCCAGTTAAACTAAATTGAATTTACAGTTTTAAAAAGTAGAATTGCTTAGCTATCACCAGCCGGTGGTAAAACTGGGAAGAAAGCTTGAAATGTATCTTCACTGCTGTAATGCATTAAAGAGGGCCACACACACTTTGACACTCCTACCTTCAGTAGGTGAGATCTCTGTCCCCTCCCCGTGAGTCCGGGAGGGCTCTTTGATGGCTTGACTTATGGAATATGGCAGAAGTGATACTGTGACTGTTTCTGGTATTAGGCCTTAAAACACTGGAATCTCCTATTTTACGTCTCTTGGAACACTTGTTCTTGGAAACTAGCTGCCATGCTGTGAGGAAGCTAAAGTAGTCCTGTTCAGGAGCCCACTTGGAAAAGAGCTGGAGCTCCTGGCCAACAGCTCTGGCTGAGTTCCCAGCTAACAGCCACCACCAACTTGCCATGCGAACAAAACCTCTTGGGAATAGATCTTCACAGTCCCAGTTAAACTGCCCCATTGGAGCAGAACTGACTATCCCTACCAACCCTGGCCAAATTACAGAGTTGTAAGCAAAACAAGTGATTATTATTGTTTTAGGTGTCTAAGTTTAGGGATAAAAAATAGATTACTGGAACATGTATCCTTTATCTCCCCCTGTCTATATTGTTCCAAACAGATGTTCCCTTTTTGCCCTGCCAGGAGTTCAGGCCCTTCATCTTGCCTGCTGTGGGTAGGCACCTAACCTCATCTCTTTACCAATTCAACAACCACTTACTTTGCCATGTGTGCAAAGTGCTGTGTCTGGGGAATTCATAGATGATGGTGCCTGTCTTCAGAGAGCTTACAATTTAGTGGAAGAGAAAGATATACTCAATACAAGGCAAAATGTGATAAATATAGCAACACAGATGATACAGGCACAGGGAAAGAAAGAAATTCCCTCTGAGGAGACTAGAGAAGGCTTCAAGTCTTGAAGAACAGTTGGATTTTGATAGACGGGGATAATAATAATAATGTCTGACATTTGTTAGGTGCTTACTATGTGTCTAGCATTCTGCTAAGCACTTTGCCTGCATTATTTCATTAATTGTCACAGGGCTCTTATGATACAATTACTGTTAATAATTATAATTTAACAGATTTGAAATTGAGGCTCAGAGAGATTAAGACTTTTCCAAGTTCACTAAGCTAATAAAGAGGCAGATCTAGAACCTGAACATGGGTTTGCCTGACTTCGGAGCCCAGGTCCTTAAGCCTTGCATGAATCTGGGAGGAAGGAAAGCCTTTCTAAGTGACATGAACATTGTGAATACAGATGAAGAGGTGGGATCACAAGGGGCTTCTCTGGGGAGGTGGAATGAGGGTGATGTTGTAAATGGTGAGAATGTCAGAAAAAAAGATTGAGGTGAGGCCTTGGAAGCCCCTGGCTGCCATGCTAAGAAATCTGAATTTATTCTGTAAGTTGTTGTTAGCTGCTGTCAAGTTGGTGGCCCCAACTCATGGAGCCCCCATGCACAAAATGCTACCCAGTCCTGTACCATCCCCATCATCAGTTCTGAATCAGACCCTTGTGATCCATAGGGTTTTCAGTGACTAATTTTTAGAAGTAGATCACCAGGCCTTTCTTCCTAGTCTCTTAGTCTAGAAGCTCCACTGAGAGCTGTTCAGCATCACAGCGATACGCAAGCCTGACATATTACTTGCATATTGACAGATGGGTGGTGGCTGCACATGAGGTACATTAACTGGGAATTGAATCCAGGTTTCCTGTGTGGAAGGTGAGAATTCTACCACCAAACCAACATTACCCCGTGGGCCACCTCACCCAAACCACATTCTATAAGTAGTGAGGAGCTATTAATAGGTTTAAGAAAAGGAGGAAAGTCATCAGATCTGTGATCTAGGAATATCACTCTGGCCATAGTATAGCAAATAGGGTGTGGGAATAGTAGCTGGAGTCAGAAATAATACTTTATACTGCAAGACATTATCCAAATTCTCCTGTTTGCTGGTTTCTATTTGTCTTTGAGGAAAGCATTTGATTAGATCACACTAACGTGTCACTGACCAGTAAAACCCTGATGTACCCATCCTCTCAATGACGTTGTTGTTGTTAGGTGTCGTCATAGCGACCCTATGTACAACTGAACGAAACACTGCCAGTCCTATGTCATCCTCACAATCAATTATTGCTGTGTTTGAGCCCACTGTTGCAGTAACTGTGTCAATCCATCTTCTTGAGGGTCTTCCTCTTTTTCGCTGACTCTCTACTGTACTAAACATGATGTCTTTCTCTTTTAAAAAAAACTTTCATTTTTAAACTTTTAAAATAAGTTTATGCTTGAAATAAAAGCTTCCAAGAATGACTAGCTGGGGGTGGATTGTCAAAGCCATGCAAACAAACAAAAAACTCAAAACCAGTTGCCATCCAGTCGACTCTTACTCATGGTGACCCCATGTGTGTCAGGGTGAACTGTGCTCCATAGACTTTTTAGTGGCTGTGAGCTTTCAGAAGTGGATAGCCAGGCCTTTCTTCTGAGGCACTTCTGGGTGGACTTGAACCATTAACCTTTTGATTAGTAGCTGGGCACTTAACCATTTGGGCCACCCAGAGCTTCCTTTTATGTAATAAGCTAAAAGTTGAAAATAGTGAGATAATTTGTGGCTGACAGCGTTGATGATTTTCCAGAAATCCTACTAGTACTCTGGTGTCTACCAGACCTCATAGACTGTGGTGGTCTACAGCACATATGCAGTCAAGATATTTCAGTTCAACATTAACTTGAAAAGCACATATCAAGTAAGTAGCACTATCTATGAGTAGCATTGTTATGTAATAAACAAAATAATCAGATGGTCTACTGCAGTTTTCCTGAGTAACTTTACTCAGGCCTGATTTTTCTTGTTTTTTCAGCAAAAATCACTTCTTTGTTTCAGGGGAAGAGAGGTGCCAATTTTCTGCTTCCTCCATAGACTTGCTATGAGGATTAAATGCCAATGTGCCATATGACATAAACTTTCATATAAACATGAGGTATTGTGGGAGCCCAAGCTAGCCTATGTGCAGTTTCCACTTCCTCCCTTGTTGTTCACCTCCCCTTTAATTGTATTCACTCCCTTACCCAGACATACAGTGCATTGATTTAATCTTGGTATCTATCCATTGTAGCTTTATTTGTCTTGGTCCTTAATTAATTTATCGGTTGGTATCTTTGTTCTCTAGCCTCAGCTAACAGCTCTGAGTTGATAGGACTTTGCCCATTTCATCCTTTTTTGGACAAGAGTCACAATGTCTCTTGATAATGATAACTATAACTAGACTGATCTAAGTCAACTGATCAATGAATCAATAAACTCTGAGAGTTCTGCATAGCACATTTCTAAATGTTATACAGGGTAGTAAATTATTTGTTCAATTTTACTTTATCTTCTTCCAGGAAGGTAATGAAAATGTTGTTGTTGTTGTTGTTATGTCCCGTCGAGTTGGACCCGACTCATAGCGACCCCTCCTTGGGTTTTCGAGGCAGTATCACTACGGAAGTAGATTGCCCCATCTTCCTTCCGAGGAGTGGCTGGTGGTTTTGAACCGCCAGCCTTCTGGTTAGCAGTCAAGTGCCTTTAGCCACTATGCTACCAGAGCTCCCGGTAATAAAAATAGATGCACTTAATATAGTAAAGTAAAGCAAATATTTAACAAATAGGCTATGAAAATCAAACATAGGAAAAATAAGGATGGAAAAATGATGAGGCCAAGAATGAACTCATGAAAGCCTATAACGCTTTCTAGGAGCAGGCTACAAATTGTATTGTAAGCTTCCTAGCAGCCATTGTGAAGAGGGGGACATGATTCACAATGTTTATATGCTAAAAACAAACCATCTATATTTTTAAAATCTTATGTATTCCTAGATTTCAAAAAGGAACATTTCAGGCATGTTTACTGACATATGATGGGATGAAACATACAACATCTTCAATGACATCTTTATAAGACACAAAAATGCAATACATGGGATTGTTGGCATCACAATTGCTGTTCAGTAAAAACAGCTCTGTAGGAGCCCAGTGTGATCTGGTTTTCTGAGTCACTCAAAGTCTGATTTAACCCTATGACAGATTGTTGAGCCCTTAGAAGGGATAAACTGTATTTCCTTCAGATGCTCTTGTGTCAATATTGCTCTTCTCAACAAGATTTTACTAGAATTTGAGTTTCAGTGAGTTCAACAAAACAATATGCAGTTCTATCTCTGCCTGCAGTTCATAATGCAGTTTTTGAGACAGATACAAGGCACCTTATGCTATGTATCACAAATATGCCTCAGAGATGGATTTAGTGTCAAGAGAAATCACTGAAGTTGAAGGTGTCAGGAAAGGAGGTTGGATTGGCTTAGATCTTAAAAACTACATGTGATTCAGAACTTTGTGATGGAGGGAAGGGCATTCTTGAGAAGAGAGACCATATGAACTGAGTCAGATGGGAAGGAAAAATTTTCCTGAAGATGAATAGATTAGTCTCATGGATGAGGTTCATGCAGAGGAACTTTTAAGGACAAATTGGAGTCAATGTAGAAGGCCCTAAATAATCAATAACTGATCCAAGAATTTGGATTTTTTTCTGTAAGTAACAAAGAATCACTGAAAGTTTTTGACGAGGACAATGACACAATGAACAATGTCTGAGATGATGAAAAGGTTTCCTAGCATCCTAATTGCTACCAGCAGTCTGATGGCTTGAAAATCTCTTGAGTGTCAAAAAGTCCCTCAATCCTGGAGAAATGCTTCATGAAAATGTAAATAGCCTGAGAATATTTCATTTTTTAATGACAGTGTCATTTCAGTTGTTGACTCAGGAAGATAATGCCACTTCATAGAATACAGTGCTGTATAAATTATTAGATCTTATCCAGCTGGTCTGCATTAGCTCCTGTCATGAGTATGAATTGCTCTTCAGAGGGACAGTCTCCAAAACTTAAGTTTCAGAGAATTCCCTGTTTCCAACAGAATTTATGATCTGTCAGTGGCCAGGTTCATTCTGCTCACCTAAGCTGCCCTGGACACACCCTCCATATTCTTCACATTGACATAATGGGGACAGTGAAGGCCCAACTACCATGACGTGGGGACCCTGGGCACTGACTTATATCCTGAGGACACAAGTGATGGCTAACCGTGACCTCAATTTCCAGAATGGCCTATGTCCTTAAATCAATGACTCCAACAGTCCCAGGGATTACTACTATTATTTTATATAGGGCCTGCAGACTATTAGGATTACCAAACCAAAGAAAACCAAACTCACAGCCATCGAGTCGATTCCAACTCATAGCGACCCCCATTGGGTTTCCGAGGCTATAAATCCTTATGGAAGTATATTGCCCCATCTTCCTTCCACAGAACAGCTGGTGGGTTGGAACCACTGACCTGGTTAGCAGCCAAATACCTTATCCACTACACCACTGGAGCTCCTTATTAGAATTACAGGAATTCATATATTCATTAGACTGCTTCATATTCTGGGAAATAATTTTTTTAACTCTCTCAATAGAGACCAAAATTTCTAATGGAGGTGTCATAAGAAAATGATAAGCTCCTGGAGGGTTAGGATGGGACTTTTGTTTCATGAATCTGTCCCCTCTCCTCTGAGTAGCTCGTATTTAGCTCATAGCTGGATAACAGTAAATATGTGTTACGTGAATGAGTGAGTGAATGAATGGATAAACCATTCCCAAGAAGATGGCCTATGCTTGGAAACGGAGTTAGACCAGGAAAGCAGAGGACAAGACATGGTTCTGAAGTGAAAACTGAATACAGGGATATGTGAGGCATAAAACTAACTTTACCCAAAGAATTTGGTCTTTGTCTCTGATTCCTGGGAGACAATCACTAAATCTTTGGAATTTCCCCACGATTGGATTCTTTGTTATTCATGGAAGGTTATGCTACTGGGGTGACTCTTTGGTGAGGGATAGCTATGCCATCAAGACCCACCATATAATAGCCTCACCTGAGAGGAAGGGGGACCCCCAATAAAAGCCCTGGATACTGAAGCTTGGAGAACTCTTTGGTTGGTGAAAGATACTGGTGCTTGGGAGAGTGACATGTCTCTTTCTGGGACATAAAAGCATCATATTGGGGTTCCATCCAGGCTTTGCCCTATGTGTATCTTCATTTGTACCCTTTTTGCTAAAATAAAACTGTAGTAGTAAGTATTGCACTTTCCTGATTTCTGTGCATCATTCCAGTGTATTATTGAACTCCAGGGAGTAATAAGAACCCCTGAATTTGCAAACAGCAGATCAGAAGTGAGGGGGCCTTAGGGATCTTCAAGTGTATGGTTGGCATCATGAGATGGTTGTGGGAGACTCAAATTCATAGCCAGCAGGTCAGAAGTGAGGGTGTTGTGGGGATCCCTAAGCTTGTGGCTCTCATCTGAAGTCTTGGGCAGACTTGGCAGTCTAAAGGACATTTGACTTGTGAGGTCTAGCCTGGCTCCAGGTGGTTAGGATCAGAGGAAGAGCTGCATTTGCAGTAGGTGTCAGAAAAGAGACTTAAGACTTAGTAGGCCTCAGAGAAGGCACCCTGGTGACACAGTGGTTAAAGTGGTTGGCTGCTAACTAAAAAGTTGGCAGTTCAAACCTGCCAAACACTCTGCAGGAGAAAGATACTGCAATCTGCTCATGAAGGCAGATTTTTTTGTTTGTTTGTTTAGGCCCTGGAGAAGGCAGATGGGCACAGAAACATCCTATGTAAGATGTCTGACCATAGCTTTGAGAAACAAGGCACAGTTAAGCTAGGGGCTGACAAACTCAGTTACTACGAACCAAAGCAAAGGATTAAAACAAAGTAAACAACCAAACCCTTACAGCTTTAATACAAATGAAGGAGACATTATAAAGAAGCTATCTGAGGACAGAAACTTAAGACAAGCCAAGTAGGTGGACAAAAACACTCAATATCACAGCCGTGGTCTTCCACATTGTAAGCGCCTTCCTCTCTGCTCCATATTTACAGTTGTATTTGCCTCTCCTCAGGTGCCCTGAGCTGCTGGAAAGACAGCTAGGCTCAAGTGTGGGGAGGAGGGGGTCCATCACAGTGGGCATGTTGTCGACCCCAGCCCTGGCAGTCCAGTCTGGGATTGCTCATTAACACTGAGGTGTGAGTTGGGTAAGTGTCAGGGATGTAGGGAGGTTGCTAGGGGAGGTGTCTTTTGAAACAAATCAGCTCTTAACAGAAGACTAAAATAAAAAACCTAAACCTGTTCCCATGGTTCTGACTCATGGTGACCCCTTGTGTTACAGAGTAGAACTATTCCATAGAATTTTCTTTATGGAAGCAGATCACTAGGGCTTTTTTCTGTGGTGTCTCTGGGTGGCTTTGAGCCACCAACCTTTAGGTTAGTAGTCAAGTCCAAACTGTGTCACCCAGGGACCTAACATGAGACTAGAGGCACTGAATATAGAACTAAGAGTTCCTTAAAAACCAAGTGACCCACCAAGGAAGCATTAGTAGCTGAACTGAGTGTGTGTAGGATGGGATGGGATGGGGGGTGTGGAGGTCATGGGCACCATTCCCTGTGGGCACACCTTGCAGAAAGGGTTCCCATAGCTCCTCATGGCAGTAGAAGGGTGTGGACAGAACGTGGAGAACAAGCTGTACTGTCACTCCCTTGGGCAGTCTCTTAGGGAGGAGTGTAAGATTTCAGCAGGAGATCAGGGGCTAGCTAGGCTGTTTTGTGTCACTGGGGAGCCAGCAAGCCAAGGCTCTTCCAAGTGGTAATTTCTCAAATGGTATTCTACTCACTGATGAAATCTGAAGTTATTGAAACTGTTTTTCTTGAATTGTTTAAGCAGTTTCAATTTATAGCTTATAATAAAGCTGCTGCCTTCTGTTATTCTAAAGGAACAGTGGGTGAGGTGACTGCTCCCCAATGAAGAAGTCAGAGACAAGCAAGAGAGAGGATAGGGACCCAGTGAGATTCTAAGCCCATACTGCGGACACACAAATGGAAAAGAAATGAGATAGTGGAGGCAAGACTGCATGCATCTACCTGGGGAGAGAAGCCCTTCCTCCCTGCTGTGCTTCTTGCCCCTAAAGAGAATGCTGCAATACTGAATCTTAGGGCAAACCCCTGCTGTGGAGTTGATTCCGATTTATAATGACCCTACAGGACAGAGTAGAAGTGCCCCATAGAGTTTTCAAGGCTGGAAATCTTTACAGAAGCAGACCACATCTTTCTCCCACCAAGAGGCTGGTGGGTTCAAACCACTGATCTTTTGGTTTGGAGTCAAGCATTTTCATCACTGCACCATCAGGGCTCCTTATCAAAAGGCTCAGAGAGAGACAAAGAAAAGGGGAAGAACAGCACCATTGAGAAGCTGTCTGCCACAGGTCTCAGGTGTACCTCTCTAGCACAAAAAGGCTTCTAGAGAAATCCAATCACCAGAACTCGCTCTCTGAACTCCAAGTGGGAAAGCAGTAATATCATGATTAAATGTGTATTTAAACAGAATTCCAATAAACTCCAATTATTGGAATCACTGAAGCCAAGTGCTCTTTCTACTTAGCCCTAAATTATCCAATCCCTGACTAAAGTGAAAAGGCGTCCTGCCTTGATACTCATCAGGCCCACTCGGCTTAGTCAAGAGTGGAGAGCAAGTTCATTTTCTGACTTGCCAGAAAGTGAGCTCTAGTCTCATGGGTGGACCCTGTGGTGATTTCCAGAGTGCTCATCACCGAAGACTGGTAAGGCCTTTCTTCTACCCTTGCTGTCAGACAGGAACTCTTGGTGAAAAACTATGAATTCTATTTTCTGAGTAGAAAAAGCAAACTGTCTAATGACACATGATATCAGCATTGGAGAGCTAAAGAGAGCTTTGATCCTCACTGGGTGGTGCAAATGGTTAAGTGGTTGACTGATAATAGGTTGGAGATAGGTTGGAGGTTCAACTCCACCCAGAGGCATGCACAGGCCTGGCAATCTACTTCCAAAAATCAGCCATTGAAAACCCTATGGAGGTGTTCCGGTAAGATGGCGGACTAGGCAGAGAGACTGCATAGATCCTCTTCAACAAAGAAAAGGGAAACCAATTAACACAGACACCGAAGATAATCCTGGACCCCTGAGCCTTGAAGGAAAGGATATAGAAGTGGACTAAACCCCAACTAGCAGAAGAATTTGCATGAAAATACCAAAAATGAGACAGATGGAGCTGCTGTCTGGCACCGATCCTGATGGCACGGCACAGACAGCTTGGAGATTCCCGAGTGGTGGCAGAACCTAAGAATTAACCTAAAAATCAGCACTGCTAGCCAGGAACTGCACAGAGGACTGGTCTGGTGGCTGGGGAATAAATGGAGAAAGTGAAGAGAAAGGTGGGCTGAGCTGTGGACTTTTGCCAGTCCGGAGGCCCCTGCCATTTTGAATGTTTAAAAGCGCCTTGACAATTTTGGATATTTAAAGAGACAGCGCTCTCCCAGATTTTAGGGGCTTAAGAACAGGTTCTGCTTGCCAGTAATCTCAAGGACACTCTGGACCTGCACGACTGAAAAGGTGTGACATTCCTTTTGTTACTCTTATACCCCACACCCACTTGGTGAATGGAGGTG
>NW_006921934.1:1567657-1568278 GCF_000298275.1 Orycteropus afer afer
TGTCCCTCAAATATGATGGTGAAATTAGGAGATTTCCAGATAAGCAGAAACTAAGGGAATTTGTTAAAACTAGACGAACCTTACAAGAGATGCTAAAGGGAGTCCTTAGAACAGAGAACCAAAAATAGCAAATAACAACTGACCATTAATGCACAAGATGATATAACCCAGAAACCACAGCTATGGACATATCCAAAGGAAAATGAGCTCACAAGATTGTAAACAGGGATCCGGAGACATCAATTGGCAAGTGAAGATGACTACAAACAAAAAGAGGGAAAAGACTGCATAGTTACAGAACTAAATGGTGAGGAAGTAAGAGAGTTGCAAGATAGAATGGACTGTTCTAAACTCGGGGAGAAAATTATAAATCATAGGGTAACCTCAAAGAAAAACTATAAACCTTCATATCACTAATAAAAAAGAGGACAAGCACAAATATTCAGCATATACTAAAACAACAGCAACAAAGGAAGTGATAACATGATTCATAAACATAATGAACTCAGCACAGAAAATAATATGAAACAAAGAAATCAGGGACACCATGAAAAAACACATAACAAAATGACAGCAACAAATTCAAACTTATCAATAATTACCCTGAATGTTAATGGATTA
>NW_006921934.1:1569668-1595214 GCF_000298275.1 Orycteropus afer afer
CATGAGACAAAGTGTATGTGAAATGCTGTATGGAAAGTGAATTTGCTCTGTAAATCTTAACCCAAATCACAAAAAACAAAAACAAAAACAAAAAACCCTATGGAGCACAGCTCTACTCTGACACACAAATGGAATTGCCACGAGTCATTATCAACTTGACAGCAATTGGTTAATACAATGACAGACTTTGCATTGGCTCAGAATAATCTCTTGGGATCTTGGTTTTCTCCTTGTTAAACAGGAACATCATTTGCTCTACCTCTTTCCTAGCACTATTATTATTGTAATTACTAAGAAAGTTGTTTAAATCTCTCTCTATTTTTGTTTCCTTAATCAATAGCTATGGTTACAATTTGAGGCGTAGTAATTTTTAAAGTCTGAAATGAAAAGTGCTTTTTAAAATGAATCAGCTTTTTTTTTTTTTTTTAGCAAGAATTAGAGGATAATCTTGATCATGGACTTTTTTTTTTTTTTTTGGGCCATATCTGTCTTCAATGTTGTAACTGTGGGGCTTTGAGTTCTCTGTCACTCTTCAGAATTCCTTCTTCATGCCCCTGTATCTCCTGCTGCCCCACACCAGCCCTTTGTAGTCTCAAAAGTCCTGTGCCATTTTTCATATGAAAGTGGTTTCTGGTTCCCTACCTCACAGCTGTGCACAGAGCCCCAGAGAGAGAGAGAGAGAGAGAGAGAGAGAGAGGGGGGGGAGGAGGGAAGCACAGCAGGGATCCCAGAGGTGAAGCAAATTTGTTTCTATGGTTAAGAGAGTCCAAAAAAACAGTTGCTGTGGAGTTGACTCCGAATCATGGTGACTCATGTGTGTCAGGGTAGAACTGTGCTTCATTTGGGTTTTTAATGGCTGGTTTTCTGAAGTAGGTCACCAGGTCTTTTTCTTTCTTTTTTTATTGTGATTTGAGTGAAAATTTACAGAGCAAATTCACTTTCCATATAGCAGTTCACAAACACTTGTTTCATGACATTGACTACAATTTACCACAATGCAATAGCTCCCCTCTCACTTCCTCCCGATAGTTACCTCTTTCTTGTGCCCATCCCTCCATGTACTCCTGCCCCCTGAGCTGTCCCCCTGTCCATACATAGCCCTTCTTTCTCCCATGATTGTTCTCTCCAAGGAGCGTATCTACCTGAGGTAAATGCCTGTCTTTTGTTTGGCTGGAAGCCACAGGTGTGGGTTCAATTCTAGACCTGAAGGGCAGCTAGGGGCCATAGTCTCAGTGGTTCCACCAGGCTCTATCAGACCAGCAAACCTGGCCTTTTTCTTGAGGTGCTTCTGGGTGGATTCAAATCATCAATCTTTTGTTTAGGAGCTGAGCACTTAACCATTTGCATTAGTTCAAAGATGCTAAAATGGTGGCACTCTTGACTCCAGTTTCAGTGGAGACCTTGAGATGCCTGTGGATATCAGACTCTGGGATGAGAAATATTTTCTGGGAGATCATCTGGGAATGAATGAAGTGAAATGATATTTTTGTTCATGACTAGGGTAGGTCAGCAGTACTATGAGTGACACGTTACAATCAACTTTGGGGAGATCTTACCCTAAAATGTCTTCATGGTGGTTTCAATTTGATCCTCGCACAATACCAGGTGAGTACTAGCTGCTCCTCGGCACAGGTGTGGCAATTAAAGTGGAAGTGAGTAACTTGTCCAAGTTCCTAGAGCTTTAACAAGCATGTTCAAGCACATGGCTGGCTGACTCCAAAGTCAAAATTACACTCTACTTTCTCCCTGGAGGGAAATTCAGCTGGAGCAAATAAAATAAAGTGTCTGAGCTCCAAAGAGGAAAAGTGTTTGTGGCTATTTTTAACATCTGCTGAAGACCAGGTGCTTGTGTTGAAAGGGGCCCAGCACAGTGAACAGTGGAGTCTCAGAACTGGTATTTGGTCCCCCTTGCAGTCCAAAGCAATGGTTCTCGGTGCCCAGGAGCCAGGGGAGAAGGCGAGGCAAACAACTTGGGTGAGGAGAGGGCAGATTTATGCAGTCACCTAGAGATGCTTAAGGAGCTCTGGTGGTGTAGTTGGTAAAGCATTAGATTGCTAACCAGAAGGTTGGTAGTTCAAACCCATGAGCTGCTTTGTGAGAGGAAGATGAGATAATCTACTTCCATAAAGATTTACAGCCTTGGAAACCCAACGGGGGTCACCATGAGTTGGAATCGACTTGATGGTGGTAGGTAGAGATGCTTGCTCAGACTATACACACCCTCTTCTCCCAGGTCTAGTGGCTCTAACTCAGTTTTCTGCCTTATCTCTTTCTTCTCCTTCTTGGTTAAGATTCATTGCCTTAATGAGCTGTTATGACTTTTAGGAGAGAGTCACATATGTCAGGAATTCTGGGGTGGAAAAGGGTTTGCACAAAAAGGGAATAGGAATTTCTTCTTGACCTATTTTCTCTTTATCTAACACCATTCACTTGTGCTGACACAAACTTAGATGGCAAGTTAATAAGAACCTTCTCTACTGCAACTCCACTGTTAGAGGTTCATTCCTTTGGGTGTTTTCCTCTCCCAACATACAAACATCTCTAGAAGAATAAATACATTATGCCTTAGAGCTTTGAGGCTATAATATGAATGACCTTTGGCACTTGTTTAAACAGCATGCTTTGAGAAACTCCCTGCAGAAAAGGAAGGCAGAAGGTAAGTTTTAAAAATAGGGTGAGTGGGTGGATAGGTCCAGAATTTTGAGAACATTGAAACCTGTTTTTATGCCATCAGTCAAAACTCACAGCTCCCATCTCTGGGCTCCTAAAGCACTTTGTACACACTTACCACATTGTATTTTAATTATCTGTTTGCTCTACTGCCTCCTTTACTGCCCAATGGGCACCTTGGGGCCAGGGTTCTTGCCTTATTTATTTTTGTATCTCTGGTAATAAACACCACTCCTGGCACATTGAAAGCAGCATGCCAGAAATGTTTATTGAATAAGTGAAATAAAAACATTACATCTCTAAGTCCCTCTTAGAACTTAAGTTTTCCCCCTGAACAGCACTAAACATATGCTTTATATTTTCATACACATTGAGTTGGGGGCCTGCAGAATGATGGTGGGTAACCACGAAGATGTAAGTGTATGCATGTTAGGTGTCTCATGTAATTTACTCAAATGAGAAATAAATTTCTTCTCTTACAGGCTCAGAGGACGAGAAACTGTCAGAGTCCTGTTTCAAACCACCCAACGGCCTGGCCCTGACCTTTGTTGCTTCCTTATCACCATCTTGCCTAGAGCATTCATTCATTCATTCACTTGTCCACTTAACTAATATTTATTGAGCGCCTACATTGGAATCAACTCAGTGTCAATGGATTGTTTTTACTGTGTGCCAGGCACTCATCTAGGAGCTTGGGATGCAAGGAATATTCCTGCCTGCCTAGGATTACATTTTAGGAGGGCAAGTGTGGGACTTGATTTGGCCTGTCTTTGCTTTTCTGAAAGACAGGCTTCATTTTTATAAAACAACCAGGCATCACTTAAATGTGTGCAAATGAGTGGGGGCTAGGCATCACACCTGGCAACAAACCTCAGTAAGGGAGGCGGGTCATGATGCAATCATTCATGCATATTCATTGATTCAATCGATCATGACCATGCCTTGAAGCCCCAATCATGCATATGCAATGAGGCTTCAATGACTTTGATAAAAGACCCTGAACACAGAAGTAGTTGGGGCTTCCTGGATTAATGAGAACATTTGCTTTTTGGGAGGTGGATGATACAAACCTGGGGACAATGGAAGTCTTGTGCCCAGATCTTTCCCAGAGTGAGACCTGTGCATCTCTTCATTTGTATCCTTTCTAGTTATAACAATTGGGTAGCTGTAAGTATTGATGATTCTCCATGAATCCTGTGAGTCGTTCCAAGTAATTAATGAACCCATAGCCAGCAGTGAGAGACAGCAGAGAAGCTGGCAGGTGTCTATTTGGCAGTCTAAAGGAATGAGTCCTTCTAACTTGTGAACTCTGACTTAGCAAGGTGGCTAATTCAGAGAAGGGATGCATGGACAGCCCATTAGGACAACAGAGTCCTTCTAATTTATAAGCTCTAATTCAGCTTTGGGTGGCTGGAGATTGGAGATAGTATGCTATTTGAGTGCCTGGCAACAAGGAAAGAGATGCATGAAGATCAGGACTGGATCCACTTCTAGGTAGGAATTGGATTCATGCTGATCCTTACCACACAGTTAGCAATAAAGGTGGGATTTGCCCTCCTTGTCCTTTGATTAGGATTGCAAGACAATATCTTGCAATACTAACCAATAGCTGATTTTTCAGAAATAGATTGTCAGGCCTTTCTTCCTAGTTATCTCTGGGTAGATTGCAAACTCTAACCTTTTGGTTAGTAGCTGAGTGCTTAACCATCTACACCACATAAGGATTCTATATATGGTAAAACCTGCGAAAGTCAGAACTTGTGTAAGGCAGAAAACTGTCACAGAAGGAAAACTCAAATATTTTCCAAATAGAGAGCAATAAAAAAAAAAAAAAGTGGTAAGACTGCACTCTGTCAAGGGCAGAAAACCTTACCTCCCAAAATAAGGCAGTTACATGGAGAGTTTTACTCAGTAGCTCTCAGAAGTTTTACTGCAGTAGTTTAGAGGATGATAAGAACTATAGGAAAAATCAGAGCAGGGTAAGGGGGCTCAGGCTTCTGTCAACTGGTTGGGAATGCAGGTTTTATTTACAGATGAGATGGTTAGGGCAGGCTCATATGAAGAAAGCCTGGAATGAGTGGAGAGGTTAGTCTTGGGAACATGTGAGGATGAGAAGGGTCCAGGCAGAAGGGGCAGCCAGAACCCAGCCTGATGGCAGTAGTTTCCCTGGAGTATTCAAGAAGCAGCAAGAAGGCCAGTATGGTTGGAGGGGAGAGAGGAGAGCAGGATGGAGTGGGAGTGCTGGGTAAATCACATGGGGTCTTGTAGACCATTGCAAAGAGCAAACTTGGTAGGTAACAGAGGAGGGAATAAACTCTAACCCAGGCTTACAGCCATCATGGCATTAATGGCAGGAAACTAAGAAGTGACACAGCATTTAAAGAAAAAAAAAATTGAGAGCCACCTTTAAGTCAGATTGATATAATCATTCTTTAGACTTCTATAAACTGCAGGCTCCCAAATTCTCCAGATAAATAACAGGATAATCCCAAACAGCTATACCATTGAAATAAAAATAATAGGACATCAGACCTACTCTTAGAAAGATGATGAGAAATCACCCATAGTGAGGCACTCTGATGAAAAAGATCATTCAATTGAGACCTTCATACAGATGGGGATTGGGCATGCAACCATTTCACCAGAAGGGAAGAGAGAAAATGCATATTTGTCCTCCCACTGAGACACAATCAGGAATCTTCAATGAGAGTCACAAAGAACTCGCCACTGCTCTCAAACTAACCCTCACATGATGCTTTTTTTTTTTTTTTTAAACAGCTTCCAGTGAAAAATGTAAATCAGAAGCAAGCCACTCTATTTCACTAGAATGTGGTCTTATTTTTCAATTCCATTTTATGTATGAAACAGGAATTAGAGAAAAGTATGTGTCTTAGAAACACACAAAAATTATTTTTCCTACTACTGTGGGGAATTTTTAGGACTGAAAGAAGACTTATGGAGGTAGTTTTCATCATTAGATTGTAAGCTCATGGAGGGCAGGGACTGAATATTATTTACCTTTGTAGGTAGTGCCTCTAGGAGCTCTGGTGGTGTGGCACCTAAGGCATTTGACTGCTAACCATAAGGCTGGAGGTTCAATCCCACCAGCCACTTCTCGGAAGGAAGGTTGGGCAATCTACATTTGTAGTGATACTGCCTTGGAAACTCAAGGAGGAGTCACTCTGAGTTGGATCCAACTTGACGGCAGTGAGTTTTTTTAGGTAATGCCTCTTGTGTAGGGATAGGTGTGCAGAGAATGCCTAATAAAGCCCATGTGGGGGCAGAGGTTGCTCCCCTTTCTCTCCCCTACCCCTTTCTCTCCCCTACCCCTTTCTCTTCTCTTTCCTTTTCTTCTTTCTCTATACTTCCTTCCTAGATCATCTTATCTACTCCAATGACCAAATATCATATTTCTGAAAATGTCTCTATTTATTTCTTGTGCCCAGCTTCCCCCCTTAGCTCTATATCACATACCAAACTGCTCCTTGGCATCTCACAGGCCTCTTTCACTTAACATGTCCAAAACAGAATTCTCATTCTGTTGGAGAAGCCCATTCTACTTCCCTTAGCAAAGCACTCTGATTCTCCTTGAGTCTTCTTGAATGTCCACCCTTGTAAATTTGAAATAGGAATAAGCTCTGCATTCATCAAACTGAGAAGAATGCTTATATTTTCATTTTCCTGTTTAATTCTGTCTACCATAATTTCTTTATATCCTAAGAGACTTTGAGATATGCAAAAAGATTTGATACATATTCTAAATTATCTCTTCATTTTACTTGTAATTCAACAGTGAATAGCCTTCCCTGTGCAGCACAGAAATGATTAAATAAATATGAGTGATTATGAGATCAATAAACAGTTTAAGGATTTATGTTTTCAGGTTGAAAAAAAAAATCACATATTTGAGTGTGTGTGACATAATGAGACACAATCATAGTCCCTTTAGGATATCTGAACCAAAATTAACTACTAGTATGTAACTTGGAGGGGTTTGGTATTCTGAGCACATATGAAACAAAAGGAATGCATGTTTGAGTCCAAGTCCAATGCTGGGTGGTCTCTTCCACGCTGGGTGGACTTCCAGATACTACCACTAAATCATGGAAAGGAAACAAGGAAACCAATGCCCTTGGGATAATATATAGGATATATACATATATAAATAATATATATATGTATAAAATAAATATAAATGATAGTATAAATATTCATATTTTCATATAAACGTTAAGTGACCACATGTGAACAATATCTAATATTTATTCAGCAAATATTTATTACAGGAGAACCTACTATGGGTGCTGTACATGGTTAATATGCTCACTGCTAACTGAAAGGTTGGAGGTTAGAGTCCACCCAGAGGTGCCTTGGAAGAAAGGCCTGGTGATCTACTTCCAAAAAATCAGCCACTAAAAACTCTATGGAGAATGGTTTTACTCTGATGTACATGGGTTCACTATCACCATCAATCAGAGTTGACTCTGTGACAACTGGTGTTTTGATATTTCTTTAGACTGTGGAAAAGGACATCTGTATTCATTCAAAGCCATTCACAGTAGCTCCTATATGTGAGATAGTGTGTTCAACTTTGTAAGAAATACACAGGTCTCTTTCTTCATGGAATTTCTTCACATCTGACCGCTGGAACAGAATAGGTATGAAATAATGTGGGGTTGAATATTATTATGTGCTAAGTTAGTCTTCAAGGGAACAATTGGTGTAGGAGGCCACAAACAAATTAAACCAGAAAACCCAAATTCACTGCCATTGAGTCAATTCCGACTCATAGCAACCCCTGTTGGGTTTCCAAGGCTATAAATCTTTACTAAATCAGGCTGCTTCATCTCTCTTCCATAGAGCAGTTGGTGGGTTCAAACCACTGACCTTTTGGTTAGCAGCCAAATGCCTTAATCACTACACCAGCAATGTTACTTATGGCCCATTCTTTATTTCAGCAAAATACCCTATTTTGTACACGTTGTCACTCTAAAGCAAAATCTCCACCCTCCCCAAGTTAGCTTAAATACCATTTAAAATATATTTACAACTACATTTTGGTATCTCTTGAAACTCCTTCCCCCTCCACTCTTTTCTTAATCAAATAGTTCCCTGACTTGATAAACACTTAAAATATATAATGTGGCCCTTTTGCTTGATTAAGGATCTCTGGTGGCATAGTGCCTTAAGACATTTGACTGCCAACTGGAAGGTTGGGGGTTCAAACCCACCAGCCACTCTGTGGAAGGAAGACTGGGCAATCTACTTCCATAAAGATTTACCACCTTAGAAACCCAAAAGGGGTCACTATGATCCAGAATTGACTCAATGGCAGTGAGTTTGGTTTTGGTTTTTTGCTTGATTTAAGGATTTGCCCTTAGTTAAATGCAATTACTTCTCAAAGGAGTCATTCTATAAGTGTATTTGTTTCATACTTGAGTGGAATAAAGGATTTGAGAGACAGTTTTATTGGAAGAATCATGAATAAAGGGAGCATGCAGTGAATTTCTGGGATGAGCAGGAGGTCTTATTAATTTTTTTCTTCCTTCTTTTCTCCTCCCTACTTCTCTATATTCCCCTACCCTCTCACTGCTCCTTCTCCTTTTTCTCACCCTCCTTTTCTCTCCTCCCTTCCCCACCTTTCTCTCATCAATATTTTCCTTCTCACTATCTTTCTCTCTTCAAGACAACTTTAGAGAAGGTTTGCATTTCTTTAAGTCCAAACACATTCACTAATCCTTGTCAGATATACTAAACTCACTGCCATTGAGTCGGATCCGACTCAAAGCGATCCCTCCTTGGGTTCCGAGGTGTTAGGCTGGCAGTTCAAACCCACCAGCCACTCCTCGGAAGGAAGGTCAGGCAATCTACTTCTGTAGAGATACTGCCTCGGAAACCCGAGGAGGGGTCGCTATGAGTCGGGTCCGACTCGACGGCATATGACAACAACAACAATCACTATGGAAGTAGATTGCTCAACCTTCCTTCCAAGGAGTGGCTGGCTGGTGGATATGAACTGCCAGCCTTCTGGTTACCACTCAAATGCCTTAGGCACTATACCACCAGAACTAGCACTACAAACAAGTTAATTTGCAAACATATCAGTGTTAGTAGTCTAAAACAGGTCGAGATGAATTTGCTCACTGATGCAGCTCTTCATACAGATTCTTTGATGCCACAAATCATAAACTGATGAAATCCAATGACACATGAAAACGAAAACAAAAGAACAAAACTAAATTCATTGCCATTGAGTCAATTCAGACTCATAGTGACCCCCATTGGGTTTCCAAGGCTATAAATCTTTACAGAAGCAGACTGCCTCATCTTTCTTCTGTGGAGCGGCTGGTGGGTTCCAACTGCCAACCTTCTGGTTAGCAGCCAAATACCTTAATCACTACACCACTAGAACTTGAAATGATACATAACCCAGTTAGTCCTGTCTCCCAAGGCAGTATTAAAAAGTCACACTACTCCATTAATGACATAGGTGTTATTCTCACATTAAAATCTTACAGAAAATATTTACCAAAAAGTTAGTTCTTTTCAACTACTGCTGAGGACAATGTTTTAATCAATCATAATGATACAGAATTGACTTTTAAAGTGTTAAAGCCCGAGACAAATCTTTACAGCACAGTACAGAATGCCCAAATTCAAATAAAACTAGAGTAAAAATCAACTCAGAAAGGAACAAAAACAAGTCACAGGACAAGAGGTTAAAGTTATCAAACCAAACTCTGTTGTGAAAAATAAGAGAGTGCCAGGGTATGCAGAACAGTGTTCTTTTGATTATTCTTAGTAAGGGAGCAAGTGGGAAGACAATCAGAACTATCAAAAAACTAAAAACTACATTTGTTTGGCTTAAGATGATGAGTAAAAACTTACAGAGGTGTTGAATTCCCTACAAAAAGCAACAACTCCATGTATTTTGTCTGTTTTTAATGATGATAGAGGAGCACTGGTGGTGCAGTGGTTAAGAGATTAGCTGCTAACCAAAAGGTCAGTGGTTCGAACATTGCTCTGCAGAAGAAAGATGTGGAAATCTGCTTCCATAAAAATTACAGCCCTGGAAACCCTAGGGGGCAGTTCTACTGTGTCCAATGGTGTCGCTATGAGTCAGAATTGATTCAGAGACAATGGGTCTGGGTTTTGGTTAATGTTGCTGCTGCTATTCTTTACAGTCACCATTATAAAAAAACAGTGTTTCTATTCTTTTACCCAATTCGAGTCTTATGTAGCTTCTGACTTCATGCCAGAAATGGACAGAAATCTCATGTGCAAAACACCAGTTTAAAGGAAACCTGGCTGCTTTCTCAGAACACTTAATGTCTGCCTCATCATGGGCTCCTCAAACAATTCCCTCCCTGAGGTCTTGGGTCCCTATAGAAAATATCACTTTAAAACAAGATTTTCTGTTTTTGGTTACCAGGCTATAGGCCTTACATGTAAAACTGGCTAATCTAACTTGTTTAGGATACAACTTTCTGTATACACAATGCTATTGGGAGCTCTGGTAGCATAGTGGCTAAAGCACTTGACTGCTAACCAGAAGGCTGGCGGTTCAAACCCACCAGCCACTCCTTGGAAGGTAGGTTGGGCAATCCTACTTCTGTAGTGATACTGCCTCGGAAACCCAAGGAGGGGTCGCTATGAGTCGGGGCCGACTCGATGGCAAATAACAACAACAACAACATACTGAAAATGCCAGAATGTGGTGTATATTCTTGAAGAATTGATGATTATTTGGCTTGAGCAGCCCAGCCTGCAATGCCTGGTTTCTGTTGATAAGAATCAGGACAATATTCTGACAGTCCACTAAAGGAGAATCCCAATTGCTAACTTTCTGGGGTAGCCTGAGGCAAAAAAGCAAGCACTCAATCACCCACATGGGGACTGTTGCCCCTGCTGTCAACCACTCACAAAGGTGTTGTTTCTCATCTGACCAGACAAGGAAGGACCCAGTTTCCTTGGGGATGTGCAGGCTGCTAGAAGCTCTTCCCTCTCTGTTCAACCACTCACTGTCACTATGTTTCGGATCTTACCAGGTGCAATTGAGAAACTAACTCTGCACTCCCTTCTTTGGCCAGGGTACCTCCCCTTTGTTCCCTATCAGGTCTGGAGGGGCAGTGGTGGTGGCAAGACACAGCAAGATCTTATGAGTTTGTTTTTTTTTCCACTCATTTAAGGGAAAAATAACTTGCTTATAGCTCCACTCATGGAATTTCTAAAGCCCAAAAGACTAGATTTTGGAACAGAAAGATAGCCAGCCACCTTTGAGTAAGTGAGAAGTGACCGGATAAATATTCTGATCTACAACCTGTTTGTCAACAGTCCTGAAATGCAGTGCTCCCTGGATCATGACAGATGAAGACTCTGTGGTCTAAGTGATCTACTGACTGGGACATTCAAATTCCTATCTGAGATGAAACAACTTGTGCATAAGGGCTCTGGCTGATTGAATTCTGTGTGGTTGCTCAAAGTGAGCAAAGCGTGTCCTCTTTGGCAAGACTGTGAAACATTGTTAGGATATAGTATGATATTGTCATTTTTATTTATCTCCCCAAATAAATGGGTACACAGGCATATGATAGCAGGAGTTGTGTATGCCAATATGACTGAATTACTTAAATTTATATGATCTTCTATATTTTACTCAAGTTGCAGCCACCAAGTAGTTTCTGAGTTCATTGAGTTGAGCTTCATTTCTGTCTTATAGAGTTATCAAGGAATTCTTTTTTGCTTTGAAAAAAGAAGACAGAGTAGTGAGGGTAGAGAGTAATGAACAAAATTTGATGTCTTATTTTTAGAAATTCTTCTATATAAATACTATTTTAAAAACTCTGGTAGTGTAATGCCTAAGGTATTTGACTGCTAACCAGAAGGCTGGTGGTTCAAACCCGTCAGCCACCACTCCTTGGAAGGAAGATTGGGCAATCTACTTGCGTAGTAATACTGCTTCAGAAACCCAAGAAGAGGTCTCTATGAGTCAAATCGACTTGATGGCAGTGAGTTTGTTTGGTTTTTGTACTGCCATTGAGTTGATTCCCACTCATAACAACCCTATAGAACAGAGTAGAATTGCCTCATAGAGTTTCCAGGGCTGTAAATCTTTACAGAAACAGACTGCCTCACCTTTCTCCTGTGAAGCAGCTGGTAGGTTTGAACCACGGACCTTCTGATTAGCAGCCCAATGCTTTAACCACAGTGCCACCAGAGCTCCTTATGAATACTATTAGTAGCTACCAATCTTTTTGCTCATTGAGAACAGAGGAAATTTTAGTTTTTAAGTGAGGAATAGACCTACTGAAATTAATATTAATTAAAATTAGCAATATTGCGATATCTAAAACCAGCTTTCAAGTAAGAATTTTTTTTCTGACTGTTGTATATATCCTTCATCTACAATGGCAATGGGGGGTATAATTGTGTAGACTTATCAATGAATTGCTAAGTGTTCTGGATGATGGCATTTGGCTATTTGAGTTCTGATCAAATAACTTAAAATTAGGATGCACCTCAAAATTGCTCACCACTAAGTATCTACTGGACCATGAAAACCTCAGCCTACTTGAGAGGCCAGAAGAACTAGATGGTGCCTGGCTATCACTGTCAACCAATCAGAAAGGGATCAGTGCTGGAGATCCTGGATAGAGTGGGGAGAAAAATGTGGGACAAAATTCACAATCACAAAAAAGACCAGCCTTACTGGTCTGAAGGAGCTCTGGTAACACAGTCCCTAAGGCATCAGACTGCTAACCAGAAAGTTGGTGGTTTAAACCCACCAGCCATTCCACAGAAGCAAGACTGGGCAATCTACTTCCGTAAAGATTTACAACCTCAGAAACCCAATGGGGGTGGCTATAAATTGGAATCGACTCAATGGCAGTGGGTTTGGTTTTTTGGCTTTAGTGGTCTGATAGAAACTGCTAGGTAAGCCCCGGAGATTATGGCCCTTAGTGACCCTTCAGGAATTGAACTCACTTCCATCCATGGCTTCCAGCCAAATAATAGGCATATAAGGTGAACATTTATACCAGGTAGGTACATTCTTAGAATAATCAATCATGGGAGATCAAAAGGGCAGTGTTTGCACAGGGAGATAGCTCAGAGGGCAGGGATGCATAGCAAAGAAAGACCCAAGGAAAAGGTAACCACAGGGAGAAAGTGGGAGGAGAGCTGTTACATTATGGAGATTGCAATCAATGTCATGAAACAAAATGTGTATGGACTGCTGTATGGAAAATGAATTTGTTCTGTAAACTTTCATCCAAAGCACAATAATAAATAAATAAATAAAAGATTGCTCACCAGTGACCAAGGAGACAGATGAAATAATCCTTGTATTTTGATCTTACCACTTTATTTCTTCTGTTGTAAGATTAGTTGCTGAGCTGTACGTGAGTCATGGTCTATCTTGACGACTAAGGACTGAAGTTTGTCTTTTTCTCTCCTACTTCTTACACACTACCTCCCCACTCCTAGTTAACAAGTGAAACAGAATGAAATGAAGTTGTATGCAAATTTAAAATACATTTTTCAATTGAGGTCACCACACTAAATTAATCTGTCAGTTAATATAAATGAGGTGATGATTCTCGACAGTTTGACAGCAAAGGAGGAGATTCAAAGGAAAGAGAATATTTGGATCTCATTCTGAGGGATCTTGCCACCAGATTGCCAAGGGAGAATGCAATCAGATGAATAGCAGAAGCACAGAGCATACTAAGGGCACACTGATAAAGTGGCAGAGTATAGTGGCGAAGAGTATGGATGCTGGAGCCACAATACCTAGGTTCGAATCTTAGCTCAGCCACTTCTCAGCCATGTGACCATTGGGCAAATGACTTAACTTCTCTGTGCCTCAGGTCCCTAATTTGTGTAGTGAGATTTTGTCCATTTCATACGGTTGTTATGAGTTATGAAACAAATAAAACAGAATATATGAAAATGTAGTTTGCTGTTGTTAGGTCTATTGAATTCATTTCATCTCATAGTGAACAGAATATATAAAATAAATATATAGGAACAGTACTTGGTACATAATAAGTACATTATATAATAAGTGTTAGCTTTATTATTATACAATCAAAATAGAACCTAAGTTATCCATCCTGACCTGAATTAAAAAAAAATTTTAAATAATAGATAATTATATGAGTCAGAATCAACTTTATGGCAATGAGTTTGTTTGTTTTGGTTTAACTTTTTATATGACAAATTTCTTGATGTCAAATTTCTCGGAGGGTGTTGTTAGGTGCCAATAAGTTGGCTCTGACTCATAGGGACCCCATGTACAACAGACCAAAGCACTGCCGGTTGTGTGCCATCCTCACAGTCCTTGCTATGCTTGAGCTCCTTGTTGCAGCTCCTGTGTCAATCCATCTCACTGAGGATCTTCCCCTTTTTTGCTGACCTCTCCTTTACCAAGCATGATATCCTTCTCCAGGGAATGGTCCCTTCTGAAAATGTGACCAACGTAGGTGAGATGAAGTCTGGCCATTCTTACTTCCAAGGAGCATTCTGGCTACACTTCTTCTAGGACAGATATGTTTGTTCTTCTGGCAGTTCATAGTATTTTCAGTATTCTTCACCAGCACCACAATTCAAAAGATCAATTCTTCCTCATTCATTGTCTAGCTTTCACATGCATATGAGGTGATTGAAAATATCATGGCTTGGGGTAAGCACACTAGTCTTCAAAATGACATCTTTGCTCCTTAACACTTTGAAGAAGTCTTTTGCAGCAGATTCGTTCAGTGCAATTAAGACATCTGATTTCTTGACTGCTGCTTCCACGGGTGTTGATTGTGGATCCAAGTAAAATGAAATCTTGGACAACTTCAATCGTTTCTCCATTTATTGTGATGTTGCTTATTGTTCCAGTTGTGAGGATTTTTATTTTCTTTATGCTGAGGGGTAATCCATACTGAAGACTGTAGTCTTTGATCTTCATCTCTAAGTGCTTCAAGTCCTCTTCACTTTTAGCAAGCAAGGTTGTATCATCTGCATATCACAGGTTGTTATACAGTCTTTCCACAATCCCGATGCTATTATATGTTCTTCTTCATATAGTCCAATTTTTTGGATTATTTGCTCAGCATGCTGATTGAATAACTATACTGAAAGGATACAACTCTGATGCACACGCTTCCTGATTTTAAACCATGCAGTATCCCCATGTTCTGTTTGAACATGTTCTGCCTCTTGGTCTTTGAGGGAAGTCCTAACAAAGTATAATGCATGTTTCTCTATCTAGTACAGGTAAACACAATGTTGTTGTTAGCTGCCATTGAGTTGCCCCCCAGTATGTACAGCAGAACAAAACACTGACTAGTTCTGTGCCATCTCCATGATGCAATGCAGATCAGACCATTGTGATCCATAGGGTTTTTATTGGCTGATTCTTGGAAGTAGATCACCAGGCCTTTCTTCCTAGTCTATTTTAATCTGGAAGCTCTGTTGAAATCTGTTTAGCATCATAGCAACAAGCAAGCTCCCATCAACAGACAGGTGATGGGTGAGCATAAGGTGCACCGGCCAAGAATCAAACCTGGTTCTGCCCCAAGGAAAGTGAGATTCTACCAGTGAATTTAAGCATAATTTAATCAGCCTTTGTCTCATAACAGTAATCAATTCTCTTATTGTAGATGGTCTGAGACTTCATGATGAGATGAATTTCTAGTCACCTTAGAAGTGATCTCATTTTTTTTTTTTCAGTAAGATCTCAGCTATCCTTTTGTTTTATTGCCATAGGTTTCTGTCTCATAAAAATTAGAGTACAAAATGTGCTGTTATGAGAACTCCTGGGCAGCATAATATGAAGATTCATTATTGAACCAAAGACTGAATCAGCTTTCTCTTGGATTGTTGTCTTACCCTCAATTAAATCATTATTTTTACAATTTTATCAAGTCATCAGACTTAACGACATTCAAAATATTCTGTATTATTTCAGCCTCAATAACCTACTTCAGACTTCTGGTCAGCTTCAAATCACATTCCTGTTAACGTGTATTCACTTCCTGTGAAACATCACCATCATTTTCTGACCTCTGGGATATTGCTTCCAAATACCCACAAAAGTACCTCAGAGTAAACATCTATAAACCTTAAAGGGGGCTTACATTTTCAATTGCTTGTTTACTTTCAGGATTGTCACTGATGGCGTTAGATTTCTGGGTATTGGTGAACAGATATTACACTGAATATATTATATATTCATTTGTCCCATCATTCATAGGAAATAGATATTGCTAGTTTTTCCAATGGTGAAGATAGATTCACCGTAACCTTTCAATCATACTTTACATGGCCCTGCATCTGACCACAGGCACAAGCTGATAATAAGGTATGGGTCATAGTTTGAAGCTATGGACTAAGATACAACTAATTAATTCATGCCACAATTAAACTCATGACCCTAACTTCCTTAGTACAGAGCTCCAAGCCACTGAGCTAAGTGGATCTAGATTCAAGTGTCCAGGAATTAATGAGGTACAGAGTCAGGGTATGTTTAGTGTCAGGTGGACTCAATTACAAGAGGCATCCTGGAGAGATGATTTTGGAGCCAGAATTTGCAAAGAGGGAGTGAATCAGCAAAAAGGGGAAGAGAAACAATCACTACCCTTCCACAAATGTGGTTCTAGGATTCTATGTTGATCATCCAGGCATGGAAAGTTGTTCAGGGTCAACCTATGAAATCAAATATCCAGCTTATGTTGTCTATAATCTTAACAGAGACAGCCTGTTCTGTTCTCAGAAATAAGCTGAGAGGTAGATACTATCTAAAAACTCATACTTGTATAATAACACAAACTGCTCCCAGGGGTCCTTCAAAGAGAGGGAAACCAGGATCTGTATTCAGAGAAATTATTTGGAAAATGATTGCCCAAGGAGTGATCAAACAACATCCCATCAACATTTAACACTTCTTTCTAGCATACAAATGTCCAGTTGATAAAGAAATCAGAGGAATTTTCCCCCAATGAAAATAAAGTCCTTGTTTTCTTTCCTTAAATAGAATAGGCAAAGAAATGATAGAATATACGTGTTCCTTAATTAAGAGACTATTGCACACACAGCTATATTTATCTGTTATGGAGTTATTAGAAACAATGATTTACTGTTATTTATGTAATTATGTCATTGTCTTGGTTCTCCAGTGCTGCTGTAACAGAAATATCATAAGTGGATGGCTTTAACAAACAGGAATTTATTCTCTTACAGTTTAGGAGGCTAGATATCCTGAGTCAAAGTGCCAGCTCTAGGGGTAGGGTGAAGGCCCTCAACCTTGGGTATCAGCTCTGCCTCCTGTTCCAGGCCCACTAGAGCTGGAGGATTTTTTCTGATTCATGCAGCTTCTGGCTGCTGAGGCTGACAAACCCAAGATCGATAGGTAAAATGGCACCATCACAAGATCAGCAGACAACACTGTAGGCCACTAATTCAAGTCTGACAACAATTGCAAGATCAGCAGGCAACATGGCAGGCCACTGAGATGAAGATTCAGCCAAATGCAGGATCCAAATGTGCCAAAAGCTAGAGACCAAGCCCAAAGCTACTCCTTATATACTAGAAGCAGGATACACCCCATAGGCAGCCACTCACAGCAGTTTCTACTACAGAGTTGATTACCAATCTCATCATAGGTAACAACTACATGCAGCTTCTCAGCTACTCAAAACCATGGCCCAGGCAAGTTGACACACAACCTTAACTACCACATTTCCACCCCTTGTCAACTTGGCATCTGTACACATCTCCTTCATCGGGTGGCCCAAGTCTCCTATTCCATCTGAGTTGCAACCTCACACCTATACCTGGCAGGCCCCATTCTTCTGTCACTTGCACATGGCAGCCCTTCCCCCTCATTTTTGGGTAGTGGATATGGCCCCATCCCACTGGCTCTCATGTATATCCCCACACTCCAGAACCAAGTTGGTGAAGATCTGATTCTTGAAACCTAGGAGGCTGTGGTGGTTCCATCCCCTAGAGGACATGGTCCTACCTTTGAGACTGAGGCAGCTCTGCTTCCCATTTCCTTGGTCTCTCAGCTACTGCCAATTAATGCCTAAAGGCAATCCACTCTGCCAGGAAGCCTCCTGCCCAAAGGCATTCACCATTCTCACTCTGTGGGCTGGTAAACTTGACACTCTGTCATGTTTCAGTCTCTCAGCTCAGCTGTCGCCATCTCTCTGCTGTTTCTCTGCCACTGTATCAGTGCAGGGATCTTGGGTCTGAGGACATACTCCACTCGTGTTTCCACATTTTACATATCTGTTAGCACCCCACTCTCTCAGTACCAATTTCTGTCTTAGTTCTCTAGTTCTGCTAGAACAGAAATACCACAAATGAACAGGTTCCACAAACAGGAATTTATTATCTTACAGTTTAGAATAGTAGAAGTGCAAATTCAGTGTGCTTGCTCTAGGGTGTGGCTGAAGGCCCCCTGACCTTGGGCTTCAGCTATGCCTCTTGTTCTAGGCCCACAAGAGCTGGAGGTGTCTCATAACTCAGGCAGCTGCTGACTGTTGAGGCTGATGAACCCAAGCTCAGCAAGTAGAATGACACAATCCCAAGATCAACAGGTATGTGGCAGGCCACTTGCTCAAGTCCAGGAACAATCCCAAAATTGGTAGGCAGCACAGCAGGCCACTGAGATGAAGACTTGGCCAAATGCAGGATCCAGATGTGCCAAAAAGCTTTCTCAAAACTCTTCCTTATTTACTGGAAGCAGGCCACACCCCAAAAGCAGCTCCCTAGCTGCTCATAGCAGATTCCACAAAGAAGGTGATAACAATCTCATCATGGGTGATAACTGCATGCAGCTGCCCAGCCACTCAAAACCATGGCCCAGCCAAGTTGACACACAACCTTAACTACCACAGTCATTATGAAATGTTATAATGGATATGTCCCGTAAGACACATTGAAGAACTGAGTGTTCTCAGCACATAGCCTGGGAGCATTAATCTATCAGTACCAAAGGAATTTATTAAATAGATATTTAATCTTGATGCCTCTTATAAGTGGTCTGGTCTACTATGAATTTATAGGCTAAAATCTTGACTGTCAGATTGTGTTTAGTTAATCTAGTGTAAAATAATCTTATTAATAAGAACTCCACTAATTTATAGTTTACAGTATCCAACAGAGTCCAAGCTAAAGCCGACTATGAATTTTTTCCAAAGAAAACTATTATAGTGTGGTAGTGATGTTTGTGTGTCAACTTGGCTGGGCCTGGTTGAGTGGCTGGGCAGCTGGTGGTAGTTATTCCCCATGATAAGACTGGCAATGAACTTCATGGTGGGATCTACCACAAGCAGCTGAGTAGCTGTCTTTGGGCTGTGGTCTGCTTCCTGTATATAAGGAGAAGCCTCTAGCTTACGGCACACTTGGACCCTGCATGTAGCTGTGTCATTATTCAGCAGCCTGCCATGCTTTGCCAGCCAACCTGGGGACTCACAATGGACTTAAATTAATGGCCTGCCATGTGATTTGGTAATATTGGGACTGTGCCTTTTTACTTGTCAACCTTGGGCTTGGCAGCCTCAGCAGCCAGCAGCTGCCTGAGTGAAGAAAAGCCTCTAGCTTCAGTGGGCCAGGAGCGGGAGGCAGAGCTGAAGCCTGGCACTTTGAACTTGGACTTAAAGCCTCCAAACTGAAAGAGAATAAACTCCTGTTTGTTAAGGCCATTCCATTTGTGGTATATTCTTGTCAGAGCAGCACTAGGTAACCAGAACAAAATGGTAAACAAAATTTCAGGAGCAACAATTCAACTACTGAAAAAACACTTTTGAATAACTACTTCTTACATTGTTGTGTAGATATATGATCCAGACCTGTGGTTGTTGTCCCATTTAATCTGAACTGAATATGCTTTATTGTATGCAATTGAATAACATCATGAGATCCTGCTTTTGGATTATTTCCTTTTGAGGTTATTTATATATCTGTCTTTGCCCCCTCTGAGCTTTGGGCATTGCCATGTTTAAGTTCAAATAGAAAAGTAGAACCAAGGAGACATATGTCTTTCTAGGGAATCCAGGAGATTAGGGTAAAATTCACAATGTGCTTCTTCCATCATTCCTTTAAACAGAGTATATTTTCCAGTCTGTGTTGGTGTAAATTCAGGATTAATGGTTGACTAAAGTTTTCTCTCCCTCACTGCTGGAATTTAAGCCTCTGAAGTTAAAGATACTCATTCTAGAAATGCAGAGGTTAAGAAAAAGTGAGGATGGGTACTTTCAGTCCTTCTTTCAAGACATATCTTAAAATTCTGCTCTATGGGCAGTGCACAGAGCTGCTCAACATTGGAAGGTATCAAACACATTGTTTAGCTTCTGGCCCCTAAGTAGCTCATAATCCCATGAACTCTAAGAAAGTGCAGGAGAGGCAGCCTGATGTTGTAGTAATATGATAGAAATAGTACCAGATCAGGTGTGAAGAGGTGATGGTCATTACTTAACCTCTGGGGTGCCTCAATGTCTTCATTTTTAAAATGCCAGAGTTGGAGAACACAATTCAGCAGCTTCTTTGCATTTCAACCTTCTGCTTATTTGCCATTCTAAACAGAAGGAGGGGCACCTAGAACAGCACTAAACACATAGTGTTAGCTGCTGTTAGCTGGCTCTCGCTTACGGCAATCCCATATAAAACAGAACAAATTTTGCCCAGTCCTTCATGATTGCTGATATGCGGAAGTCCATTCTTAAGGCCACGGTGTATTTTGAGTGCATTCCACCCTAGGAGGCTCATCTTCCAGCACTGTATCTGATAATATTCTGTTGTGATCCATAGGGTTTTTACTGGCTTATTTTTGGAAGTAGATCACCAGGCCTTTCTTCCTACTCTGTCTTAGTTTGGAAGCTCTGCTAAACCTGTGCACCATGGATCACCTTACTGGTATTTGAAATACCTGGCTTCCAGCATTACAGCCACATGCAAGCACCACAGCATGATAAACTGACAGACAGATGGGTGGTAAAAACCCACAGTAGATATTCATTAGGAGCTATACTTACTGAACTTAACAAAGGCTATTTCCCTCAGGAAAACTCCATATCCTGAAGGAACACAATTGACATCTTGTAGATCAGAGAAAGCAGGGATCCCACGTATTCTTTGAATACCACAAAACCAAACTCACTGCCATCAAGTTGATTTCGACTCATAGTGACTCCTCCTTGGGCTTCCGAGGCAGTTATCACTACGGAAGTAGATTGCCCAACCTTCCTTCCTAGGAGTGGCTGGTGGGTTTGAACTACCAGCCTTCTGGTTAGCATCAAATGCCTTACGCACTGTGACACCAGAGGTCCTTTGAGTTTGACACCACACGCACCACAAAAGAGTTGCATACCCATCCCGCCATCCTCACAACCCAGGCAAATGACTTGAAATGCAGCTGCTCCCCCTGGAGTGAACAGGGGCTGTCTGGACCCTGCCGAGATGCAAACCAATGATTCAAGGGGGCCCACGTATTTCAAGGTAAATACCAAGCTTGCTAAACCAAGCCTCTCTCCGGCTTTACCCAGATAACTCTGCAAATAAAAGGAAATGAAACCCATAATGTTGTTGGGCTCTAGGGGTCCAGAGTGGCTCGACAAGTAATAAGGTTGGGATATTTTCAAGCTTCAGTCAAATTGATGGGTAACAATTTCTCACAAGAAACTCTCACTTTCCCGGCTGCCAAATTAGCAAATCGAGCTTCTAAGGAGGGAGACAGCGAGAGACAGTGAGCTGAGACTTAAGTTAAAGACAATGGCAGGTGTAGTCAGCAAATGGGATTGGTGAAAATAACAGGGGAAGTAGAAGGGCAGTGGTGGTTCAGTGGTAGAATTCTTGTTTTCCCTGCAGGAGACTGGGTTCAACTACTGCTCAATGCACCTCATGAGCTGGCATCTGTCAGTGGAAGCTTTTGTGCTGCTGTGATGCTGAACAGGTTTCAGCAGAGCTTCCAGACTAAGATGGACTAGAAAGAAAGGCCTGCTGATCTATTTCTGAAAACCAGCCAATAAAAACTCTATGGATCACAACAATCTGATCTGTTACTGATCATGGGGATGACACAGGACCAGGTAACATTTCATTCCATTGCACACAGGTATCAGTGTGTCTTAGGGGTGACTCAGTGGCAGCTAATAATAACCTGGTAGGATAGTGGAGACAGTCCTGAGGGGAACGGGAAGGAACTGAGGAGAAAGGGAGGGCACTTTAGAAGTCAGAACAAAGGAGAACATTTGGTTGAAGGCATGTCCTATGAAGGCTAATCCGAGTGGGAGGGGAAGCTGGATCATATGTAGAAATGTGTTCCTTTCCTGGCCAGGCCCTGGTCTTGAGCTGAGACAGACTCATGTGCCTGTGTGTGGGGGGGCAGCTATGACGTGCAGGACTCAATGACAAGTGGTAGGGCTACTGTAACAAAATACCACAGAGCAGGAGGCTAAATGTCCAAATCTGGATGTTGACCATGTTGATTCCTTCTGAGGTGTCTGAGGAAGAATCTGTTTCATGCTTCTCTCCTAGCTTCTGGTGGCTCCTGGGAAACCTTGGCATTCCTTGCTTGGCTTGCAGACATATCTACATTGTGATCCATCCTCTTTTTAATTCCTCTCTTCTCTTTATGATGACACTACTCAGATGAGATTAGAAGCCTCCCCACTCCAGTAGAGTCTCATGTGAATTTCACTGGTAACATCTTCAAAGACCCTATTTCCAAACAAAGTCCATTCACAGGTGCCAGGTCTTAGGACTTCAATATCTTTTTTGGGGTGGGATAGCATTCAATCCATTACAGCTATGTTAACATTATTATGACTATGTAAATATTTCTATCTGCTGAGTTCTGTAGGCAATGACGATTACATGTTTCCCATACGACCTGTAGTTTTCCATGGAGTTAATAATAATGACCCTTTTCTCTTTGATTGACTTAGCTGTCTGTGTAGCCTTGGAGGGAGAGGCAGTCACGGAAGGATGCAAGAAGAGGGGGCTCCCTTTGCAGCCCCCTGGGGAACAGTCCCCTGGCCTGCTGTCAAAGCCCCTGCTGTCCTCACTTCCTTTGTCTCCCACAGTGCAGACGGTTCCTCACTAGCATTCATGCATGTGGACAGACTGGCAGAGGCCAGCACTTTCCTAGGTTGGCAGCATTTCATGTGGTGTGGATCACTGCCCCTCAGGCAAGCCTGAGCACTTGTCCTTCTCTCACACAAACTGTGCTGGAGGAACACTGGATTAATATTAATCAGATTAAATACCTGAGGCCAAACAAGTTTCAGTTTCTATGTTTCTTGGGTTTTATCTTTGCTGGGTTTTCTCTCCAGTTGAATACTAGTGAAATATTAATTACATGAACACATTAAAAAAAAAAAAGAAAGAAAGAAAAGCTGCTTAAATATCTAACTTGACATAAAATTGAAGAATGAATTTCTTCATTCTTCAATTGTACTTCTGGGATAAGCCCCCAAAGCAAGGGTTAATTTGCTGTTATTATTATTTTTTTTCCATTCAAAACCCTGGGCTAAGCACTTACTATGGTCCATCTATGTTGATAATCAGAGGAGCACACTATAGAGGTAGGAGAATTTGTACTTTTTCTTAGTTTCTCAGGGCTGCTATAACAAAGGGCCACAAAGTGGGTACCCTGTAAGAACAAAAACTTATCATCTCACAGTTATGGATGCTAGGAGTCTATATTCAAGGTGTGTTGATTTCTACCAAGGGCTCTAAGGGAGAATCTGTTCCATGCTCTCTTCTAACTTCTGGTGATGACTAGTGATCCTTGGTCTTCCTTGGCTTATAGATGCATCACTCTGATCTCTGCTTCTTCCTTTGTCACATGGCTATCTTTCCTCTATCTGTCTCTCTAGGTGTCTACCTCTTTCATATGACACCACTCAGATTTGATCAGAACTCACCCTACTCCAGTATTACCTCATGTTAATGTGACCGATGTTTTTGTTGTCAGTTGCTGTTGAGTAAGCCCCCGACTCATGGTGATTCCATGCACAACAGAATAAATGTTGCTTCGGTCTGCATCATCTCCATGATCAGCTGTGGACCAAACATAGGGTTTCCATTGGCTGATTTTTGGAAGTAGATCGCCAGGCCTTTCTTCCTAGTCTGGAAGCTCCACTGAAACATGTTCAGCACCAGAGCAACATGCAGGTTTCACTGATAGTTGGGTGGTGGTTATACATGAGGTGTACTGGTCAGGAGTCAAAACTGGCTCTCCAGCATGGAAGATGAGAACTGTATCAATGAACCATTAATACCCCTTTTTACCTGATAACATCTTCAAAGACCCTATTTATAAACAAGGTCACATTCACAGGCACTGTGGGGTAGGATTTCAACATATCTATTTTTTAGGGGGACACATGTCAATCCGTGAAACACCCTAAACATAGTTTATCTATAGCATGAGTAAATAGTTTGAAACTGAGAGCACAAAGCAGCTTCACCTTACTTGCTGCCTAGGGTGGTATTGGAAGCTGTGCTGGGCAAGGTTCTGAGCTTCACCTGCACTGGTGGGAAAGAGGGGTGAGTTAGTAATGGCATCTGCATGTAGAGGAGGAAGCTTAACATCTATGAGTACCATGTCTTTGCCATTTCTATTTAAAATCATCTCTTTCACTTCAAGATACTTGAGGAGATGAACTTACACAATACAAGTTACATTTATAAGAGAACTAGCCACCTTTAAAACTGTCAAAGATAAATAGAACCTTAGCTTAACTGTGGTTTTATCATGTTTGACCCAAAGTAGCTGCTCAACAAGTAACTGACAAATAAATACATTTCAGTCATTAACAATCTGGTCCCCCCTGAGGGAGATGCCAAGAAAGGGTCCTGAGGTCTTCCCTGAAGACAGTTTTCAAGATTATCTCCCAGGTTAAGTCAGTCCACCTCAGTACTGTTCCAGCGCCAGGGGCAGTGCAGACCCTCCTGAATGTCTGTTGATTGGCTAAATGATGGATCAGGCAATGGGATGTTTGGAGTTTCAAGAACCAGAGGGAAAACTAAAAACAGAAGGGAATTAGGGGACAGATTTCATTGGAAGCTACCTGTTGTTGTTGTTATGTGCCATCGAGCGGACCCCGACTCACAGCAACCCCTCCTTGGGTTTCCCAGGCAGTATCACTATGGAAGTAGATTGCCCAATCCTCCTTTCGAGGAGTTGCTGGTGTATTTGAACTGCCAGCCTTCTGGTTAGCAGTCAAGTGCCTTAGGCACTATGCCACCAGGGCTCCTAGTCTATAAAAACTGTGAATAAGAAATCTACCTGGAATCTATCACCCCAGGGGGTCAGCCTCCCACATTAAATAATCTCATCTGAATATTGATCTGGAACATGAAAGGAAAGAGGAACAAACACTCGATCTTTGTGTCCCAGAATTCTCCAGTCCTTGATTTGATGGAAATTATGACAAGTAAATTTGGCCTCAGCTGTGGGTAATATTTGGAGATATATTACAAAGGGTGACAGAAAAATAGCTGAATTACAAAACAAACTCACTGCCATCGAGTCGGATCCAACTCATAGCGACCCCTCCTTGGTTTCCGAGGCAATATCACTACGGGAGTAGATTGCCCAACCTTCCTTCTGAGGAGTGGCTGGTGGGTTGGAACCTTTAGCCTTCTGATTAGCTGTCAAATGCCTTAGGCACTAAGCCACCAGAGCTCCTAAAGAACTGAATTAGGGACTATAAAATATGTTAACTCTTTAGCTGCTAGTTTCACTGGTTAGGCCTATGATTCTCAGCTATTAGTGGGCAAAAGTACTGATGAGGAGGAACTAAGAGGCAACTCTTCCTTTAAATAACTGAAGTTAAATAGAATGCATATGGATTCATTTGAGACCACTTGTTAATAA
>NW_006921934.1:1603614-1620719 GCF_000298275.1 Orycteropus afer afer
TTCTGTGTCTGTGTTAATTGGTTTCCCTTTTCTTTGTTGAAGAGGGTCTGTGCAATCCTTCTGCCTAGTCCGCCATCTTGCCCCGCCTCCCACTTGTTAATAATTCTTAATTGTTTGCAGAAGTCACAATAAAGAGAGGAAATCAGCAAAGAGAGGCTATGATATGAAGGAAACAAAAGTAAATTAAATATAAATAAGAAATAAGGATCTTCTAGTAACAATCTTCCACCACCTGTCTATCAGTTAGTTGCACTGTGGTAGCTTGCATACTGCTATGATGCCAGAAGCTATGCTACAAGTATTTCACATACTAGTAGGGTCACCCATGGTGGACAGGCTTCAGAGGAGCCTTCAGAGGAGCTCACCACAGGCCTTCATATAGCAGTTATGTAAGCATTGAAAAGTCCTACCTATAGATCTTTAAGTAATTACACACTGAGAAAATGCCTGCCGTGTAGATTTTCAACGATGGAAAGCCACCATAGGAACCAAAGTCCCTCAAAGTTGAAACAGGCCAGCTGCAGATCGAGGTGTGCTTTTCTTTCATTTTTTCCCCCCTTCTTCTTTGCTCACATATTAGCATATTGTCATTACAGAAGCCCGCCTTGTAGCACACAAGATTAGTCTCATGAAAAATCTCTTACTTTCTCAGACACAAAACCTACCTCTTCCAACCAAAGCCCACTTTGTTTTCCTGCCTCCACTTTTCTAGCTTTCTCATCCAAACGAGTAACCACAGGAGCCCACACATTAGTGGAAATTGTGGTATTTGAACAAAATGGTTGATAACCTGGGAAGCTTAATAGAAATTCTAGAAGGTCAGAGACTCGTAAGTAATGCTTACATTTGATAAGGGAAAAAAAAAAAAAATCACTATTTTTGGGCTAAGGGACCTCTTTCGGTATATCATGAAGCCAGAAGATCCTGAGACTGATTTTATTTACCTCTAAGTGATCCTTTAAAGATAGAACAAAACTGGCAAGGCTTTGTTCTGCACAGACAATGAGGATTGGAATCCCCCCTCACATGATAAACCTTCCATCATTGGACTTGACTCCCATTCACAGGTCTCTGAGAATGCTCGTTTGGGTCTGTCCTTTGTGGTGATCCTGAAGGAGAAAGAGGCATAGATTTACCCAGTCACCACATAGGGTCATTTTGAGGCGCCTCAGTACATCTTCTGTACCCTCTGTGTGTCAGATGGCTTTAGAAATCCCTCCAGAAAGTGAGTGTAACATGTAAGTTCCAACATCAGGAACATTTTGATATTTGATCAGTCCTGTCCACTACTTCTACTTATTTTTTTAAAAAATTAGTAGTTAACAAGTCTATTGTAAAATGATGAGAATAACTACTGTGAATTTTAGGTTTTATGAATATTTTCAACTCAGTTCTAAGGGACCATATGCATGGCACTTTTGGGGTAAAAAGGGCAAATTGAATTTTTTATTCTGGAAGTTTTATCAAACTGATATAGATTATCTGACTACATAAAACAACAAGAACAATAACAACAATAAATAGTTTCCATTAAGTTGACTCTGACTCATGGTGACTCCTTGTGTGTAAGAGTAGAACTGTGCTCCACAGTTTTCAGTGGCTGTTTTTTTTTTTTTTTTTAAAAATAGATCACCAAGTCAGCCACTCCTAAGAAGGAAGGTTGGGCAATCTACTTCCTTAGTGATACTGGCTCAGAAGCCCAAGGAGGGGTCCCTATGAGTCAGGGCCAATTTGACAGCACATAAACAACAAGTCTTTCTTTGATGCACCTCTGGATGAACTCAAACCTCCAACCTTTCAGTTAGCAGTGAGTGTGTTAACTGTTTGCACTACCCAGGGACTCCTCTTACTACACAGAAGTATTTTATTGGTTACACATTGCCATGGATTGAATGTGTCCCTCAAAAATGTGTGCCAATTTGGTTATGTGCCACATGATTCTCAGTGGTTTGGCAGTTATGTAATGATGTAATCTGGCAGTTACGTAATGATGGAATCACCTCCATGATGTGATGCTATGTGATTAGCCTATCAGTTGTATGGGATTAGGGAGGCATGCAACACCCTTCAGGAGCTCTGGTAGCATAGTGCCTAAGTCACTTGACTGCTAACCAGAAGACTGGTGGTTCAAACCCATCAGCCACTCTTCAGAAGGAAGTTTGGGCAATCTACTTCTGTAGTGATACTGCCTTGGAAACCCAAGGAGGGGTCGCTATGAGTCGGTCGAGGGCAAATAACAACAACAACAACAACAGCAACATCCTTCTTAGGTTACAGTCCTGATTTGATGTAAGGGGAGATTCCCTCAGGTATAGCCTGAATCACTTTTATCTTATAAGAGATAAGAAGAGAAGTGAGTGGAGCAGGAGGGACCTGACTACCACCAAGAAAGAAGAGATGGGAGTGGAGCATGTCTTATAGACATAGGGCCCGTGCACTAAGAACCTCCTAGACCCAGGAGAAGATTGATGTTAAGACACATGGAGATCTCCAAGGGCCATTGGGCCCACAAATGTTGAAAGGAGACAATTACCTTCCTCCAGAACTGACAGAGACAAAGAAAGCCCTCCCTTAGAGCAGGTGCTCTAAATTCAGACTTCTAGCCTCCTAAACTGTGAGACAATAAATTTCTTTTTATTAAAGCCATCCACTTGTATTTATGGGATATCAGTGCTAGATAATTAAGACATGCACTATGTGACTTTGTAGTCCCAAAGTTGTCACAAAGACTTTGAGGGACAGAGCTGCTACATCCCTGTCTCACTTATAAGACCTCAGAGCTTCCACTGCCCTCCATTCTCTGCACATCATCTGCCTTAGTCTATGGGCTTCTATCACCTTTCTTGGTGCCTTATAGTATATAAAGTGATTGATTTATAGTTTTGCTTCTTGAATTATGCTATTGTTTCTGCATAGTCAGAAACAATATGTTTATGCTATTATTGGTTTCCCTTCTTTAGGATCAGTTTGGCTACTTTAACACCCAAACAATTTTTCTTTTACAAAGTACAAATATTCATTTTCTTCACTGGGCATGCAAGGAGACCCGGCTGGGTGTTTGTGGAAACATCTATCAAGCTGTCTGTGTGTGGTATTCTAAAGGAAAAGGGGCAAGGGACATTAGTGTGGTCACTGCATAGAAATTCTCATTCATTTCCCAATATCACAGCTACTACATACTTACTAGGAGCTCTGGTAGCATAGTGCCTAAGGCACTTGACTGCTAACCAGAAGGCTGGCGGTTCAAACCCACCAGCCACTCCTTGGAAGGAAGGTTGGGCAATTCTACTTCCATAGTGATACTGCCTCGGAAACCCAAGGAGGGGTCGCTATGAGTCGGGGTCGACTAGACGGCAAATAACAACACCAACAACAACCTGTTTACTGCTTTCTTAATCAATCATAGTTAGGTGTCTGAGGTTAAGCATGCATTTTTTTTTTCCTTGCTTCTATGTTGATTAAGGAGCTCTGGTAGCACAGTGCCTAAGGCATCTTATTGTTAGCCAGAAGGTTGGTGGTTCAAACCCACCAGCCACACTGTGGAAGGAAGCCTGGGCAATATACTTCTATAAAGATTTACCAGCATGGAAACCCAGTGGGGGTTGCTGTGAGTAGGAATCGACTTGATGGCAGTGGGTTTGGGTTTTTTTTTTTATTTGTTTGTTTTGTTTTCTATGTTGGCTAACTCACATCTAGTTTCTGGAAGAAGTGTGCTCCTACTTCCAACTTTAGCCCAACTAGATAGTTGCTGTAGAGGCATCAGGCACCTGGACAAAGAAGCAGGCCAAGCTGTGGGCCAAGTCTTCTGTGTGTAAAGCTCATCTTTTGTAGCCCTTTAGATCACCATTTATAACCCGTCTGAAATTTTGCATAGTCACCCATCCCTGCCCTCTCTGGGGGTACTCTGACTCTCAGAGATCAAATGCTTCCACCATGAGCACATGTTCCAGATCTTCCATTTCCTATAACCCACTTAATGGCCCCTTCCCATATTCCATACTACCATTCCTAGTTATCAACCCTATAGCGCCATCCTAAATTACATTCTTCCACTCCCTGTTTTCTATGCAATAGCCTTGTCCTGGGTTATATTCTTCCATTCCCTGCCATTGAGTTTCTTTGGTGACCACTAGCTGATATGCTACTCTACCTCAGTGATCATCCATGCATTGATAGAAGACTTCTAAAGAGAAGCCATGAGATTGGAGGGATGTATTGGGGACACTGAGGTCCTCTGAAGTTACTCTGCAAAGAAAATACACAAGAATGTCTTTTGGTCCATGATGAGAGCACACACTTTGAGTCTCATACCCACGATGCTGCACTCCCATCTGGAACCAGAGATAATATTCACTTCTTACATTTGAACAAACTCTACAGTAGAAAGCATATTTGAATATCATCTACACGATCTCAGTCAAATAATCAAACAATCCTGTGAAGTATCATCATCTCCATCTAGTAGAGAAGAAAGGTCTCTAGGCAGCACAAATGGTTTGTGCTCAATTGCTAACCTAAAGGTTGAGGGTTTGAATCCACCCAACAAGCTCCACGGAAGAAAAGGCCTAGCTATCTACTTCCATAAAGATTACAGCCAAGATGGGAGGGTCTTCAGGGTGGAAGACGCCTGGTGGGCTGCTCTTTACTTCTGGAGGGAGAAGCTTAGGATTTTTTGGGTGCTGAGAGCATGGGCTAACTTGGATGTGGGGCCAGGCTTGATACCTTCTTTTTCCAACCATGTTTGTGTGGCTGGAGAGGCCGTGAATTAATGGTGGGAATCCCGAGTGAACTGCCAGCTTCCTTGAGTACTTGGTACCCTGAAAATTGCACTGCTGGCTTGGTTTTGTAAATATAAGAGGATGACTTTTTTTTTCACTTGAAAAAAAAAAAAAAAAAGATTATAGCCAAGAAAACCCTATGGAGCAGCTCTACACTGGAACACATGGGGTCACCATGAGTTGGAACTGACTTGGAATTAAATTGGAACTGACTCTGTTGTTGGAATAACAGCAATAGAGAGGAAACTGAGCCTCAAAGTAATTAAGTGATTCGCCCATTGTATACAACTTTTGGGTGGAGTCACAGTCTGACTCTAGAATTCTTTTAAAATATAAGACTATGTAAACCCACCAGCCACTCCTCAGAAGGCAGGTTGGGCAATCCTACTTCTGTAGTGATACTGCCTCAGAAACCCAAGGAGGGGTCGCTATGAGTCAGGGCGACTCAACGGCAAATAATAACAACAACAACAATGTAAGATCTAGTGATTTGAGTAGTAAATTTATTTTAAAAGCATTTGTAGACCATCTGTTATTAGATAAGTACCACAAATACAGAGATAAAGAGATCTGTTTTCTCAAGGCACTCACAGTCCAAAAGGAGAGAAACAAGAACATCAGATATCATTGTCTTGAATAGACTTCAGAATATGTGGGCCGTTAAACATAAAGTATCAAAATAGATTTTCTGCCCATTTTTGGTGCATTTGTTTATTTGATCATGTTATTCTCTTCTTTAAGGAACTAGAAAGAAATGGATAATGCAGGTCTCTCTTCAATTCTCTTGAAATGGCCAGAGTTTATTGCACATACTTTAGTGTTCAGTAATTGTTTTGTTACAGAGTGGGTATTAACTGCAGCATTCCTCTGACTTGTTTAAAGTGAGCAAGGGAATAATTACCACACCTGTGAGACAACAATGACTTTCGTTTCAGTCCCCTGCTCCGCTCTCTGACTAGAGTGCTTACTTACTGAATTACCAGCAGCCACATCCTGATATCAAAGACCCAGGGGTCAGGAGTTCTAAGTTCTGCTATTCTTGGAGCAAATACATCTTTGCTTATTTATAACCAACATCAGCTAACTAATCTTCCTGCAGCCATAGAATTTGCACCATGACTCCAGAGATGGATATGGACTGGGGAAAGAAGAGGAGGAATGCCAGAAATGTCTTTAGTTGTTAGAGAGTGCCAGTGGTGTTACTAGCAGGTTGGGAGTGTAGACCACACAGGGTGATGCTGCCAGAGAGGGTGACACCAAAATGACAGTCTGTAAAATTTTTGTGCAGTGTTTCAGCAGAAATTTATTGTCTATAAATAATATAACAAAGCCCAGCTTACATGTATCAATATACCCACCAGGCTAAAACTCTACATGCTAATTTACTTTTTGAACTTTCTAATGCACTCTGGTCAGAGTTGTTTTTATTACCTAATTACAATGAGGCTTTGAACTACGTGCTTTCATCTACACGTGCTATAATCACGCACTGTTATTTCCATTGCTGCCAGTGTTTTTATAGTTGCTGATTTTGTCAAATTATCTGCTGTTTTAGTTACAATATTGTGGTAATTCATATTTGTGAACCTATATCAATAACTTTTTTGAGAATGAAGTAGTAATTAAAAGAAAAGTAGAAAAATCAAAAGAGGTTTCCACTCAGTTACTAGTAATTTTGTAACTAATAATGTTGTAATTCAATGTAGAAAAATTTCACAGAACAATTTTGTTGTTAGTATTCATATAATCTATGCAAAGGCATTCAACTGTGTGGATCATAACAAATTATGGATAATATCATGAAGAATGGGACTTCCAGAACACTGAATTATGCTCATGAGGAACCTGTACATAGACCAAGAAGCTGTCATTCAAACAGAACAAGGGGATACTGCATGGTTTAAAATCAGGAAGGGTGATTCAGTCTGTGTGCTGAGCAAATAATCTGAGAAGGTGGACTACAGGAAGAAGAATGTGGCATCAGAATTGGAGGAAGACAACAACCTGCAATATGCAGATGACACAACCTTATTTGCTGAAAGTGAAGAAGACGTGAAGCACTTACTGATGAAGATCAAAGCCTACAGCCTTCAGTATGGATTACATCTCAACATAAAGAAAACAAAAATTCTCACAATTAGACCAATAAACATCATCACAATAAATGGAAAAAAGGTTGAAGTCAGAGATTTAATTTTACTTGGATCCACAATCAAAACCCATGGAAGGAGCATTCAAGAAATCAGATGTCATATTGCACTGGGAAAATCTGCTGCAAAAGACCTCTTAAAGTGCTTAAGAGCCAAGATGTCTCTTTGAAGATTAAGGTGTGCCTAACCCAAGCCATGGTATCTTCAATCACCTCATAATGCATGTGAAAGCTGCAAAATGAACAAGGAAGATGGAAGAAGAGTTAATGCCTTTGAATTTTGGTGTTGGTGAAGAATACTGAAAAATACCATGGACTGCCAGAAGAACAAATAAGTCTTTCCTGGAAGAAGTGCAGCCAAAATTCTCCTTGGAAACAAGAATGCCAGACTTTGTCTCACCTACTTTGGTCATGTTGTCAGAAGGGAACAATCCCTGGAGAAGGATATCATGCTTGGTAAAGTACAGGGTCAGTGGTGAAGGGGAAGACTCTCAACAAGATGCATTGACACAGTGGCTGAAATGATGGCCTCAAGCAGATCAAAGATTGTGGGGATGGTGCAAGACCAGGCAGAGTTTTGTTCTGTTGGACATAGGGTCGCTATGAGTCAGAACCAACTCAATGGCACCTAACAACAACAACAACATTCATATAATCTAAAACATATTACAGTTAAGGAATTTACAACTATATCACATATTATTCTATGATTAAAACTGACAATAAGCATTACTAAGGATTCCGCATGGTTTGTATGGCAGGAAGCCTACAGAAGGGGTTTCACCATGAGTTACTGCACTGGATGACACCAAGCCATCCCTAGTGAAATCAATAGGGAGTGCGGGTTGGTGAGTGAGGACAAAATCTAAAACTCAAAATGTGCACCAAAGACCAGACTGCACCAAGAGTCCAGTGCTCCACAGCTTCAGCAAGTTACACATCACTCTGAGCCTCATTTGCCTTCTGTGTAAAGTCAGGAGGGTCCCATTTATGCTCAAAGGTAGGATGAGATGTTGGACTAGTCAAGAGCCTACTTTGAAAGCAGAAATGCCATCTACACATAAAGCATCATCATTGTTCTTGTTGCTGAAACCAGTGGAAGCATCAGAGATGGGCATAGAGGTGAAGTGTATAGGAAAGCAGGTATCAGTCCAATTCAACAAAAATTTTCTGTTTCCCAATGCTGTTCTGAAAAGTTATGTATGTCATTTGCTCCTTATTCTTGGGTCCTCTGAACCTTAGAATACCATGAGTTTCCAGCCCAGCAAAGGTCCTTCTCTCCTGATAGAAGCATCATAACTAGAAAAACCTCCAGGGGGGTGTTCAGCATCCTAGGAGAGAGCGTGATTGTGATGTCTCACAAGGCACAGGGTTACCAGGTGAGGAGGGGGTCAATCCATGCTCTTTCTTCTGTTACAGGAACATTTCTAGGCCACTCCCATGCTTGGCTGGAAGGAGGATTAGAGTACCACTACAGTCACAACCACTTTAATGGGACTTGTTAGGTGGGAGTGGAGAGTTTTCTCCCAAGCACAACCAAGACCCCAAGCTCAGGAAGGGGAGGGACAGATGGTTATAATGAAGAAATGCCCAGATTTTGGAGGTCCTGTGTGGTGTAAATGGTTAATGCACTCAGCTACTAACTGAAGGTTTGAATCCACCCAGAGGTGCCTCAGAAGAAAGGTCTGGTGATCTCCTGAAAAATTAGCCATTAAAAACCTTATAGAGCACAGTTCTCTCTGATGCACATGGGGTTGCAATGACCTGGAATGACGATAGCAACTGGTTTACTGGTTAGAAAGAACGGGACAAATCAATCAATATATATTTATTAATTACATTCAGCAGGCAAGTTAATGGAAAATGAAATAATATATAAAATACAATTCCTGTTTTCACCCACCCATTGCCATTAAGTCAATTCCAACTTATACTGACCCCACTGGACAGAGTAGAACTGCACCACAGGGTTTCCAAGGCTGTAAATCTTTACAGAAGCAGACCACCTCATCTTTCTATCATGGAGTGGCTGGTGGGTTTGAACCACTGATTAGTGGTCAAATGTTTTAACCACTGTGCCACCAGAGCTCATTTCCTGTTTTCAAGGGGGTTATTAAAACAAACAAACAAACAAACAAAATGCAGTGAAACAAGAAAAATACATGTGAACAGGTACTCTGTGAAATGGAGAAATTCTATAGGAATTTAAAGATGCAAGAAGTTAGTCTGAAGAGCCAAACAGAAGGCTGGCAGTTCAAACCCACCAGCCACTCCTCAGAAGGTTGGGCAATCTACTTCTGTAGTGATACCGCCTTGGAAACCCAAAGAGGGGTTGCTATGAGTCAAAATCGACTTGACAGCAATGAGGTTTTTTTTTTTTTTTTTTTTTTTTTTTATATCCCAAGTGCTACTGGACTGTATGCATGACACCATTCAGTTCAGCCAACAAAGCAGATGGAAGAGTGCTTGCCAAATTTGCAAATAACACAAAGATGAGATGGTAACAGAATATAGGTTATATTCCTGGCTTTGCCATTGCCTTCCCCCATGACAATGAGTACCAATACTCTTGCTGTGACACAAGAAGGCTGGATTAAGTACTATTCACACTTTGTTGTTGTTGTTGTTATGTACCGTCGAGGTCCCATATTTTATCTGCCTCAGCAGGCAGATAGTTAATTGGATGGCAGAACTAAGGATCCAAAATATATGGAGTAATAGATTGAAACTAAAAAGAGAAAACAATGAAAGGATAAATTAAGTTCAGAACCAAGGATCAAACAAATCAATTGCAAAAATACTGGTTGATGTGGCTTATGAATTCACCAGTTACCCTTGAGTTGACTCAGACTCATGGTGATACAATACAATGTGTGTCAGAGTAGAACTGTGTTCCATAGGGTTCTTTTTTAAAAAATAGTTTATTGTGGTTTAGATGAAAGTTTACATAGCAAATTAGGTACCCATTTAGCAATTTTTATAAATTTGTTCTATGACATTGGTTACATTTTTCACAATGTGTCAGCTTTCTCATTATTTCCATTCTGTTTGTTCTCTTTTATTAATCTAGTTTCCCTGCCCCTCCTTAGATTCTCATCTTTTTTTTAGCATAAGTGTTGAGCATTTGGTCTCATATAGTCGATTACTTGAGAGAGCATAGGACTTTCAATGGCTGATTTTTTGTAATAGATTGCAGGCCTTTCTTTCAAAGTATCTCTGGGTGGACTTTTGAACTGTCAACCTTTTGGTTAGGAGCTGAGTATTAATCTTTTGCATTACCCAGGGACTTCTGGTTTACAAATACTTGTTAAAAACCCTATTGCCATTAACTTGATTTTGACCCATAGTGACCCTATAGGACAGTGTAGAACTGCCCCATAGGGTTTCCAAGGCTATAACCTTTACAGAAGCAGACTGCCCCATCTTTTTTCCATGGTACGGTAGTTAAGGTTCTGTGTCGGCTTGACTGGGCCTGGTGAGCGGCTGGGCAGCTGGATGTAGTTATTCCTTATGGTGAGATTGGCAATCAATTCCATAGTGGAATCTATTGGAGCAGCCCTGAGTAGCTCCTTTAGAGACGTGATCTGCTTCTAGCATATAAAAAGCAGCTTTGAGGAAAGTCTCTAGCTTTCTGGCATGCTTGAAGCCTGCATGTAGCCAAGTCATTGTTTAGCAGCCTGCTGAGCTTGGGACTTTTTCTGGACTTGAATTAGTGGCCTGCTATGTTGTTTGGTAATATCGGGACTGTGCCTTTTTACTTGTCAACCTTGGGTCTGTCAGGCTCAACAGTCAGCAGCTACCTGAGTGAAGAAAAGCCTCCAGCTTCAGTGGGCCGAGAGCAGAAGGCAGAGCTGGAGCCCAAGGTTGAGGGGCTTTCACCCAGCCCCTAGAGCCTGGCACTTTGAACTCAAGGCTTCTAGCACTCAAAACTATAAGACAATAAATTCCTGTTTGTTCAGGCCATCTCAGTTGTGGTATTTTCTGTTAGGGCGGTGTTCTGGTTACCTAGTGTTGCTCTGACAAGAATATACCACAAATGGGATGGCTTGAACAAACAGGAGTTTATTCTCTTACACTTTGGGAGGCTAGAAGTCTGAGTTCAAAGTGCCAGGCTCTAGAGGCTGTGTGAAAGCCCATTGACCTTGGGCTTCAGCTCTGTTTCTTGCTCCCAGCCCACTGAAGCTAGCGGCATCTCTTTACTCAGGCAGCTACTGGCTGCTGAAGCTAACAAACCTAAGGTTGACAAATAAAATGGTACAGTCCCAATGTTACCAAACCACACAGCAGGCTGTTAATTCAAGTCCATTAAAAGTCCCAAGGTTGGCAGAGCATGGCAGGTTGCTGAACAACAACACAGCTACATGGCAGGGCTCAAGCATGCCATAAGCTAGAGACCATTCCCCAAGGTTTTTCCTTATATACAGGAAGCAGACTACATTCCCCTAAGGCAGCTACTAAGCTGCTCACAATAGATTCCACCATGGAGCTGATTACCAGTCTCATCATGAGGAATACTACATCCAGCTGCCCAGCCACCCAACCAGGCCCAGCCAAGTTGACACACAAACTTAACTACCACAGGCAGCATGAAGCAACCAAAACACATGGAGAGGATTGTAGGTTTGAACTACCAACCTTTCGGTTAGCAGTTGAGAGTTTTAACACTGTGCCACCAGGGCTCCATGGCTTAAGAATAACCAAAAAACAAACCCACTGCTACAGAGCTGATTCTGACTCATAGCAACCCACATAGGGTTTCCAAGGCTGTAAATCTTTATGGAAGTTGATTGCCCCAATTTCTTCCCATCGAGCAGCTGGTGGGTTTAAACCACTGACTTTTTAGTTGACAACCAAATGCTTTACCCACTGTGCAACCAGAGCTTGTCATGTAAAATCTGACAAGGTTTAATTGACTGTAAGCTTAATGATGTGACATGACTATCAAACTAGTGAATGGAATCCTGGTTTCCATAATAGGAGCACTTTCCTGACTTGAGTAAAAAGGACAAGGGCCACATCATATTCTGTATCAGCTAGGTCCTCAAATGGAATACTGCTCAGTTTCAGGATTCACCTTTTTTAAAGAGAGACATTAACATATTGAGACATTATCAGTGGAGAGTCTGTAAATCACACAAAAAAATGGCCTTGTACTCTTTTTTTCTATAAACGTTTATCAGTATTTCCCTTTATTTTATCTTCTAATATTTGCCTGAAGACTAGGTTTCCATCACTTATTTGCAATATTTAAGTGTCCTTTTTTTAAAAAAAATAGGATTTAATCTCTGTTAATTGTAGAGTTTGCACTCTCATTATATTCTTTAATCTCTTTGTTTCTAGTATGCATGTAGAACAGGCTCTTTAGATAAGAACTGGAGAAAGATCAGCTTGAGACTGATTTGAGACTTAGCTCAAGGTGCAATCAGGATGTTGCACGAACTTCAAAGCATGTTCTCATTTCTTGTTTCTCATCACCATTTCAGATGCTGCTCTGTCCTTGGCTTTTCCACCTGGGCTCTTTCCTGAACTCTCACCTTGAATGCATCCCTTCGCTTGCCTGCATTTTTTTTTTTTTTTTCCCCAGTGTTTGACCTATCTTTTCCACCTACTTCTTGAAAGTTACTTTCCATCTCCTTCCTTCTTGCCTCTTTGAGATGTCAAGTTTCCCAGGTTCCATCATCGGCCTTCTTCTATTTATCTGTACCCGCCCCCACCCACCCCTCATGGGTCAGCTCAGTCCCTACATCATTTCAACTACTAACTGCTGAGAACTTTCAAATATAAGTCTCCCAAGCAGTTCATTCTCACCAACCCCAGGTGTAAACAACCAGTTGGAGAGATCTTCCAATCTATTCCCAGCATTCAAAAGTTAGCTCATTATCTCTATCAGCACCTTTCTGCCAACCTACTCCCTGCCTGTGTGTGTCTTCTATCTATCCCATTCCAAGTCAACTCCAAGTGTCCCTTTGGTCCTTCCTTCTTCTTCATTCCCCACATCTCATCTGTCATCATGTCCTTTTGATGCCAACTGCTGCAACACTCAAGCCTGGCCCCTCATTTCTATTTCTGTCACTACTGCTTTTGTTTGGATCCTAATTCTCTACCCAGTATCACTATCTCAATATCCTAACTGCTGCCTTCCATTCTGCTCCCTTCCCCCAGGGGCAGCTTATCCCAAAAGCAAGGTAAATATGAGTTTACCTGTGGTTACTTATTAATCTGTAGTGAGTAGTTTCACATGGGAAACACTGCCTACCCCCAACGTTGCCAGAGGATCATTCTGAAACGCACATCTGATCATATTACTTCTGCCTAACATCTTTTAATGGGTTTTCAAAACTTTCAGCAAAAAGTCCAAATTTCTTTGCAGGACACAAATAGCCCTTTGGGAACAAGGGCTTCCTGTCTTATCTCTTACTTCTCCTCCTCCTTAAACTCCATCTTTGGCTATGATGATGTAACTGAAATTCCCTGAATATGAAAAATGCCCTTATTTGCCTCCGTGCCTTAGCTTATGCTGTCTTCCCCTTGGTCAATATGTTCTTGTCCCTAGAAAGTCAGATTAAGCACTACCTCTTTCAAAGGGCTTCCTGGACAACCTATCGTCCCAGGCCTATGTGAACCATGCTCATTCATTATCCAGTTTTCAGTCATTCATTTGCTTTCATTCTACTCCACTAGACCATGAGCTCCATGAGGGCAGGGACTGTCTCACTCATACTTATGCATGCAGACCCACAACATTAGATATTCAGTAAGTATTAGATGAATCATTGGAAGCTCAAACTCTGTACATGAACAGAATTTCTAAGCCAGGCCAGCTCTGTCATTCAACTACGAGGATGGGGATATTGTGGGTTAACTGGAGAAGATCAGAAATATCCTGGGTCTTTAAAAATGCTGAACCTTGGTTCTCAATACAATGTGCTCACAAGCTTCTGTCCTTCAGAGGAAGCCTGTCAAGAAAGAGCCCTGGAAAGTATCTCTGAAATGATTTTCTTTCAGTCCTTTCTTTATAGAACCCCAAGGCATTAGCAATTTGATGCCACATAAATGCTGAAATGAGATGCATGTATAGCATAGTCCCTTGTTTTAGTAATTAGCAACAGCTATCAGTCTATCTTTTAATCAATCCACCTTAAGCCTGGCTTTTAATTTGTATACGATTTTTAATAAAAAGAAAGGTGACAGCCCATGGAGAGATGTTGCACTCTTCTAGCAGCAGAAAAGGAGAGAGCCTTGGGATGGAGGAGGAGACTATTATTATTTATTTATTTTTAAAATAATTAGGCTCTTGGGGCCTGTCTTAGGGCTTGTAATCTATGGAGGTGGGCACCAGGTAAATCCACCTGGATCTGACCTTTTGCCTACGCACTCACGAATGTTGAAAAATTTTTAATGAGCAACAGTGTTTTTGTTCCCCCAAAGAGGAAGTTGAGAGAATGCTAAAGAGTCCAGTGTCCCCAGGATAGTTAATTGTGCTGGCAGAAAGTCACAGGAGGCTGAGAAAACTGTTAGTAGATCTTTTCCTGAGGGGGAGGAAAGTTTTGGGAATGTGAAGGTGGAGAGGAAGTTTCACAGAGGGAGAGATGGAAGAGAAAACAGAGGTCAAAACAGAAAGAAGAACTCCACTTGATTCTCAATTTGCTGAGAGCTAGTGCTGAGTATCACCAACTTTCTTTCAGTTTGTCATATTATGATGGCTTGTGTGTTACTATGCTGCTGGAAGTTATGCCACCAGTATTTAAAATACTAGCATAGTCACCCATGGTGAAAAGGTTTCAGTGGAACTTCCAGATGGAGACAGATTGGGAAGAAAGGCCTGGCAATGTACTCCCAAAAATTAGCCAGTGAAAACCTTATGAATCACAATAGAACACTGTCCAACCTAGTGATAGAAGATGAGCTCCCTAGGTTGGAAGGAATTCAAAATACACAATGGCCATAGCAATGAACTTGAGCATATCGACAATTGTGAAGATGGTGTAGGACCAGGCAACATTTTGTTGTACATGGGGACACCCTGCATTGGAATCAACTCAACAGCAACTAACAGTAACAGCAACAGTGCTGAGTGAGGTGGATTTAAAGCTACTTAGATATACTCAATAAATATACCATGTTGGATATGTTGACAAATATCTTGGCCATTGCCTGGTATGCTGTGATTCTTCTGATATATAGGAAAAGAAAACTGGAAATCCAAACCTCCTAAGAAAAGTCCACAGGCAAATGTAGGACTTTTGTGGACTTCAATTACGAGATTAGTAAAGAAACAAGAGTATTGGTGGTAGGTGCCTCACATTTAGACATTATACTATGCCCTGTCTGGTTTTGTACTCCAGTTATTTCATGAGTATATATCTTACATCACCTCAGGATCATTGTTTCATAGCAAGGATTTGAATAGGTTATTAGCTTATGACATAAATGGATATAGGATTAGAGATTAGTCAAAACTCAATAAAATATAGACTTAAGTGTCCCAATGATGTCAGCTTTGTAGATTAACTGGTAAATGCATTTTCCAGTTATTTCTGGTAAGAAATAATTTGATGAATGATCTTAAGAGATAATGTTGTTATCACCTCTATCAAGCACTAAGGATGAGCAGGCACAATAGAGGTGCTGGGAGTAAAAACAAAAAGGTTGTTTCTGTTAGGTGCTGTCAAGTGATTTCTGACTCAGAGTGATCCTATGTCCAACAGAACATAACACTACCTGGTTCTATGCCATTCTTATAGTCGGTGTATTCGAGTCCATTTGACCTATCTCGTTGAGAGTTTTCCTCTTTTTAGCTGACTCTCTTCTTTACCGAGCATGAAGTCTTTCTCCAGGGACTGGTCCCTCCTAATAACATGCCCAAAGTATGTGAGTCAAAGTCTCACCATCCTTGCTTTTAAGGAGCCTTCTGGCTGTACTTCCTCCAGCCCAGATTTGTTTCTTCTTCTGGCAGTCCATGGCATAGTTGATATTCTTCATCAACATCATAACTCAAATGCACCAATTCTTCTTTGGTCTTCTTTATTCACTGTTCAGCTTTTGCATGCTTATGAGACAACTGAAAATACCAGGATTTGGGTCAGCCCTCAAGGTGACATATTTGCTTTCAAACACTTTAAAGAAGTCTTTTGCAGCAAGTTTGTCCAACACAATACATCATTTGACTTCTTGACTGCTGCTTCCATAGGCGTTGATTGTGGATCCAAGTAAAAAGAAATCTTGACAACTTCAATATTTTCTCCTTTTATCATGCTGTTGCTTATTGATTCCCTTGTGACTATTTTTGTTTCCTTTATGTTTGAGTGTAATCCCTACGGAAGATTGTAGTCTTTGATCTTTATCAGTAAGTGCTTCAAATCCTCTTCACTTTCAGCAACTAAGATTGTGTCCTCTACATAGCTGAGGTTATAAATGGTCTTCCTCCACTCCTGATGCTGCATTCTTCTTCAAATAGTCTAGCTTCTTGGCTTATTTGCTCAGCATATAGATTGAATAAGTATGGTGAAAGGATACATCCCTAATAAATACCTTTCCTGGTTTTAAACCACTCAGTAGCCTCTTACTCTGTTCAAATGACTGCTTCTTGGTCTATACACAGGTTCCACGTGAGCACAATGAAATGTTTTGGAATTTTCACTCTTCAAAATGTTATCCATAACATCAAATGCCTTTGCAGAGTCAATAAAACACAGGTAAACATCTTTCTGGTATTTGTGTTGTTCCTACCACCAACATCGTATTTTACAACTACTGATCCTTTTGTTGCTAACTCTTGCATTCCAATCACCAGCAATTATCAATGCATCTTGATAGCATGTTTGATCAATTTCAGATTGTAAAAATTGGTAAAATCTTCAATTTCTTAATCTTTGGCAGTAGTGGTTGGTGTGTAAATTTGAATAATAGTAGTATTAACTTGTCTTTCTTATAGCCATATGGATATTATCCTATCATTGAAAGCATTGTACTTCAGGATATATTTGGAAATGTTCTTTTTGACAATGAATGTTATATTGTTCCTCTTCAATTTGTCATTCCTGGCATAGAAGACCATATGATTGCCTGATTCAAAATGGCCAACACTAGTCCATTTCAGCTCACTAATGCCTGAGAGCTCTGGTAACATAATGCCTAAGGCATTTGACTGCTAACCAGAAGGCCGGCAGTTCAAACCC
>NW_006921934.1:1620819-1633729 GCF_000298275.1 Orycteropus afer afer
GGTAACATAATGCCTAAGGCATTTGACTGCTAACCAGAAGGCCGGCAGTTCAAACCCACCAGCCACTCCTCGGAAGGAAGGTTGGGCAATATACTTCCATAGTGATACTGCCTCGGAAACCCAAGGAGGGGTTGCTCTGAGTCAGATAAAACTCAATGGCAGTGAGTTTATTGCCTGGGATATTGATCTTCCAGCATTCCACCTCATTTTTGACAGCTTCCAATTTTCCTTGATTTCATACTTCGTACATTCTATGTTCTGAATGTCGATGGGATGTTTGCATTAACAAATGTTTCTTCTCATTTTGAGTCATTCCACATCAGCAAATGAAGGTCTTGAAAACTTTACTCTATCCATTTCATTAAGGTCAACTCTACTTTGAGGAGGCAGCTCTTCCTCAGCAGTATTTTGAGTGCCTTCTAACAGGACCTCATCTTCTGGCACTATATCAGACAATGTTCTGCTGCTATTCATAAAGTTTTCACTGGCCATTTTCTTCAGAAGTAGTTCACCAGGTCCCTCTTGCTAATCTATCTTAGTCTGGAAGCTTCATTGAAACCTGTCCATCACAGTTGAGACCCTACCAGTATTTGAAATATGACATTACTTCCAGCATCACTGAAACACGCAAGCCACCACAGTACGACTAAGTGACAGATGAGTGCGCAGAAAGTATAATTCCTATATCTTAGTAACCTAAAATCTAACAGGGAAGATAAACCAAGTTCATGTGACTACTTGAGTCTAGAAAAAGACAGAGAAGGCTGCTGTCACCTCTGTTATTCAGTCTAGTCTTAGAGTCAAGCCACTTTGATAAGAAAACTTATTTATATGAATAGTGAGAATTGGCAAAATTGTTATTTATAGAAGATAGCATTATGTATCCAGGAAACTCAGAACACTCAACTAAAAATCATAGTGCATTAGAACTCAGCAAGATGGTTGGAAACAGGATAATTTTTAAAAATCAATGGTTTTCTTTTTGCTAGTTAAAGAATGGTAACAACAACTATAAAATAGTAGGAATATATTTAATTAGAAAGGTGCAAGACATGTATGAAGAAAAATATAACACTCTACTAAAAGACACAAAAACCCAAACCAAAAAGACTCAAGACATAACAAGTCCTTAATAAAGACAGCAACTAATTACATTTCTGGATTGAAACTTTCCATTGTAGAAAGACAGTCTATTATAAAGTAACACACAATTTTAATACATTATTTATGAAAATCCTAATAAGGTGGTAGGTACATATTGTTAACTTGGTTGTAATGATTATTTGGATTAGGTCCTGGAAGAAAAAATGGTCAGAAACAGCCAAGAAATTTCAGGGAAATAAGAATGAGGGCAACTTTTTATACAAGTATTAAAATACATGATGAAGTATTAATGGAATCTCTGCATAGCACAAATGATTGAGTGCTCAGCTATCAAATGAAAGATTGGTGGTTCAAATCCAACCAGAGGCATCTCAAAAAAAAAGGCCTGGGAATTTATTTCCAAAAGATCACAGCCATTGAAAATCCTATGGAGCACAGTTCTGCTCTAACACACACACGCCATTAGTCAGAAATGACTTGATGGCAACTGGTTTTATGAAGTATTAAGAGAGTGTTATACTAGCGTAAGAGTCAGTGTTAGATCAGTAGAATCAAACAGATTGTCCAGAAACAGATTCAATTCTATATGAAAATTTAATATGTGATAAAATAGGTATTTTAAACCAATGGGTAAACCCTGAATTATTCAATAAATACAACTGGAACAATGGATATCCTTTTGTGAGAAAATGTGAGATTCCTACTATACGCCATATAAAAAATCCAGATGGATCAAAATATAAATTTAAAAAACAATTAGCTATAAAACTATTAGAAGAAAATATAAAATACGTGCTTTTATTAGGATGTGAATGTCAGAAAACCAAAACTATTTTCACAAATCCAGTAATCTTAAAAAGTTAATATTTCAATATACAAATAACTCCTGCAAATTAATAAGGAAAAAAAAATGAGCATAGACTATGATTAGGTAAGTCATAGAAGAAGTAATGAAAATGGTAGTAAGTACATGAAAGATATTCAACTTTATAATAATTAAAACATAAAAAAAAACTTAAACATTTTTTCTCCTAATTGTTGATAAAAGTTAAAAGGAGTTTGATAATATCTATTTTCTCATATATTGCTGTTAGGTGTATAAATTAGTAAAGCCCCTTTGGAGGGTAATTTGGTAATAAAAATGTACATACTCCTTTAGCAAAAAAAAAAAAAAAAAGCAACTTCCATTTAGATTACTATAATTATAATTTTCAAAAATTATAACCAAAAGGCATCTATTTGCACAAGAATAATAAGTCCATCATTCTATGCCACAGTAAGTAAAAAATTAGGAAACAAACTATCACTGAGGGTATTTAAATATATTACTAAAAAATGAGATAAGGTCTACTCTTTTATTTGTAAAGATAGTTTATTGGTAAGTGAAAAAGCAAATCATAGAAAAACCCAACACCCAATTTCATTTTTGAAAACAAAAAACAAAATCTAACAAGAAATAATGACCCAAATCCTTGTACACATGTGGGCTCAGGTGGTGTATGTGCTTTATAAGCTGAGAATCAGTGTGGAGATACCCTCAAACTCTTAACAGAGCTTACTGCTGAGGCTGGGGTGGAGCTGGTAGTGGGTAAGTGGTGTGAGACTCTCCCATAATTACTTATGTTTCAAAAGTGTGGCTGTGAGGGGAGGGGCTAAGATTAAAAAAAAAACACCCCAAACCCACTGCCTTCAAGTCAATTCTGACCCATAGCGATCCCCACTGGGTTTCCAAGGTGGTAAATCTTTACGGAAGTAGACTGCCCAATCTTGCTTCCATGGAGTGGCTGGTGGGTTTGAACCACCAACCTTCTGGTTATCAGTCAGATGCCTTAGGCACTGTACTGCCACTTTTAATTTTCTTTTTTCATTTTGTGCTTTTCTATGTAATTTTTAATTCAAGGAAAAAAGATAAACTAAAACCAAACAAGTTGCTGTGGAATGGATTCTGACTTATGGCAAACCCACACATGGCAGAGTAGAACTGTGCTCCATAGGGGTTTAAAATGCTGATTTTTCAGAAGCAGATCACCAGGCCTTTCTTCTGAAGTGTCTCTGGGTGGACATGAGAGAGTAATGACAAATGATTGTTAGATGTTGAGTCCGGAGAGAAGGATGCACTGAGGGCTGGGTCTGTTCTGTCATTACGCTTCCCCGACAGTATCTCTATTATTGACCGCAACTAAGGAAGACAAGAAAAACTAAAGTGATTCTTTGGGTTTTATTCATTTTTCTTATAATCAGCATTTAAACCAAGAGCTCCCTCTTGACTTTTTATGTTAATTAGGTAGCAAAAAAAAAAAAAAAGTTTTAAATATAACCTTGTTCAGAATATCAACAATTTTTACTTCTGCTCACTTTTATTATTCTAAAAGTTTTCTACTTACTATCTTATTAAAATCTCATTGATCATTTAAAATCTCATAATCTTGAGTTGAAATTGACTTGATGGTGGCAGGTTTGATTTGGAGTTTGGGGCACATTTAAAATAGGGCTTCCATTTGTGAGGTTCCTTTCATCTACCAAACTGTACACATTCTTCACAGCTCAGCAGAATAGTACCTCCTCAGGAACTGTCTGGTGTCATTAAGCCCTCCCTCCTTGTTCAGACAACACAATTCATTGACTCATAAAATCTGGCTTTATAGTTGTGGTCTTGCTTCCCCAACTTGTCTTCTGAAAGACCTGAAACATATCATGGACACACTCTGCCTTTTCCAGGCTCACAGGAGATGCTGAGCTGACAAGCTTGTGGAAGAGGCTGCTGAAGTCCTGATAGGTTGATATTAAAGACTAACATGTAAAAGTCCTTGCTATAATCAGGCCAGCCCAGCTCTTGGTCATCTTCCTGACCTTCAACTAAATTATATATTATTATGCTATTAGGTGCTGTAGAGTCAGTTCTGACTCATAGCAACCCTATGCACAATAGAATGAAAGTCTGCCAGGGGCTGTGCTATCCTGACAGTCATTGCTATGAGCCCACTGTTGCAGCCATTGCATCAGTCCATCTTGCTGAGGGTCTTCCTCTTTGTTGCTGGCTGTCTTCTTTACCAAGCATGATGTCTTTCTCCAGGGACCAGTCCCTCCTGATAGTATGTTCAAAGTACCTGATGAAGTCTCGTCATCCTCACTTCTAAGGAGCATTCTGGTTGTACATCTTCCAACACACATTTGTTCTTCTTTTTTTTTTTTTTTTCTGGCAGTCCATGGTATATTCAATATTCTTCACCAACACCATAATTCAAGTGCATCAATTCTTTTTCAGCTTTCCTTATTTATCATTCAGCTTTTGCATGTATATGAGGTGATGGGAAAAAATACCATGGCTTTGATTAGGTGCACCTTAGTCTTCAAAGTAACATCTCTGCTTTATAACACTTTAAAGCAGTCTTTTGTAGCAGAATTGCCCAATGCAATATGTTTTGTTTTTTTTTTTTTTTTTTTTTTTATTTCCTGACTGCTGCTTCCATGGCAATTAATTGTGGAACCAAGTAAAATGAAATCCTTGACCACTGCAATATTTTTTTTTACTATTTATAGTGATGTTGTTTATTGGTTCAGTTGTGAGTATTTTTATTTTCTTTATGTTGAGGTGTAATCCATACTGAAGGCTGTAGTCTTTGATCTTCATCAACAAGTGCTTCAAGTCCTCTTCACTTGCAGGGTGTTAATGAATCTTCCTCCAATCCTGATGCTGTGTTCTTCATATAGTATAGCTTCTCAGATTATATGCTTGGCATACAGATTGAAGAAGTGTGGTGAAAGGATACAACTCTGATATACACCTTCCCTTATTTTAAACCATGCAGTATCCTCTTGCTCTGCTTGAATGGCTGCCTCTTGGTCTATGTACAGGTTCTGCATTAGTATAATGAAGTGTTCTGGAATTCCCATTCTTTGAAATGTTTTCCATAAATTGTTGTGATCCACACAGTTGAATGCCTATTCATAGTCAATAAACACAGATAAATATTGTTTTGCTTACTTAGAGCTGCTCTAACAGAAATACCAAAAATGGGATGCTTTAACAAATAGGAGTTTATTCTCTTACAGTTTTGGAGGTTAGAAGTCTGAGTTCAAAGTGCCAGGTTCTAGGGGCTGGGTAAAAGCCCCTTGACCTTGGGCTTCAGCTCTGCCTCTTACTTCCAGACCACTGAAGCTGGAGGATTTTCTTCAGTCAGGCAGCTGCTGGCTGCTGAGGCTGACAAGCCCAAGGTCAACAAATAAAATGTCACAGTCCTGATGTAACCAAACCACACAATAGGCCATTGATTCAAGTCATTGATTCAAGTCCCAAGATCAGCAGGGCAATACGGCAGGTTGCTGAACAATGACTCAGCTACATGCAGGGTTCAAGCATGCTATAAGCTGGAGAACTTCCTCAAAGTTGCTTCTTATATACTGGAAACAGCCCATATCCCTAAAGCAGCTACTCAGCTGCTCCAGTAGATTTCACCATGGAGTTAATTACCAATCTCACCATGGGGAATAACTACATCCAGTTGCCCAGTCACTCAACCAGGCCCAGCTAAGTTGACATACAACCTTAACTAGCACAACATTTTCCAGGTATTCTCTGCTTTCAGCCAAGATTCATCTGACGACATCAGTGGCATTCCACGTCCTTTTCTGAATCTGGCTTGAATGTCTGCAACACAACACAACACAATGCAACACACTGTCGTCGAGCTGGATCTGACTCATAGAGACCTCTCCTTGGGTTTCTGAGGCAGTGTCAGTACGAAAGTAGATTGCCCAACCTTCCTGAATTTCTGCAGTTCCCTATTAATGTACTGCTGCAACCATTTTTTTTACTATTTTTCAGCAAAATTTTACTTACATATAATACTTATGATATTGTTAATAATTTCCACATTCTGTTGGATATATTTTCTTGTAATAGGTACACAAATGGATCTCTTCCAATTGTTTGGTCATGTAGCTGTCTAACAAATTTATTGGCATGGACAAGTGAGCACTTCCAGTGTTGCATTTGTTTGTTGAAACATCGCAATGGGTATTCATAAATTCCTGGAGCCTTGTTTTTCACTAATGCTTTCAGTGCAGCTTGTACGTGTTCCTTCAATACCATTGATTCTTGGTCATATGCTACCTCCTGAATTGTTGAATGCTCACCAATTCTTTTTGGTACAGTGACTCTGTGTATTCCTTTCATCTTCTTTTGATGCTTCCTGTGTCATTCAATATTTTGCTCATAGAATCCTTCAATATTGTAATTGAGGCTTGAATTTTTTCTTCAGTTCTTTCAGCTTGAGAAATGCTGAGTGCATTCTTCCTAACACCAGGTCTTTACACATTTCATTATATTACTTTATTTCGTCTTCTTGAACCACCTTTTGAAATCTTTTCAGCTCTTTTACTTCATCACTTTTTCCATTCACTTTAGCTACTCTGTGTTTAAGAGTAAGTTTCAGAATATCTTCTGACATCCATTTTGGTCTGGTCTTTCTTCCCTTCATGTCTTTTTAATGACCCTTTGCTTTCTTCATGTTTGATGTCTTTGATGACATCCTACAATTTGTCTAGTCTTTGGTCATTATTGTTCAGTGTGTCAAATCTATTTTTGAGATGGTCTCTAAATTTAGGTAGGATATACTCAAAGTTGTACATTGGCTCTTGTGAACTTGTTTTAATTTTCTTCATCTTCAACTTGAATTTGCCTACGAGCAATTGATGATGAAAAAAAAAATTAGTTTCCCCCACTACCACGACCTAAATAGGATACACAAAAACATTATCTTCCTTTCTGAGTTTCTATAGCTGTGCTGCTGCTCTTTGTGAGTGGAGACTGTGAGAAGCAGAGAGAGGTTAAATGAGCTAGCTACATTTGAAGTAGAGCAGAGGTAGGAGCAGATCATCTGCTCTAGTGTGCCCAACCTAGGGCTAAACTACTATGCGCCAGCTGCCATTCAACATGAGTGGTACATTTTCAGAGAAGGAGGGAGGCAGAGGTTGGAGCAAGAGGATCCAACCACTACGTCTCTTCCTGTTCACAACTAGGGCAGTTTATGATTCTTCTCTGTACTCCTCTCTCACCCTCTCAACCAGTCTGTATAGTACTTGGGATTCTTGTTGTTGTAGCTGCTGGGTAGCTGGCACTCAACTCATAGTGACACAATGAGATCAGTAACTGTTGTGATCCACAAGGTCTTCCCTGGCTGATTTTTTGGAAATAGAATGCCAAGCCTTTTTTTCCTAGTGCATCTTAGTCTGGAAGCACCTCTGAAACATATTTAAGAATAATAGCAACATGTGAGCCACCACTGACAACTGGGGGGTGGCTGTGCTTTAGGTGCATTGGCTGGAATTGATCCTAGGTCTTCTGCATGGAAAGTGAAAATTCTACCACTGAATCCCAACGCCTTTCTTGGAAATCTTAGATGCTCATTAAATAGTTTTTAAATGAACAAACAAAAAGCACTTTTCTTAAAAGTGAATAGCGAGCCAGCCCTCTGCTCATGGGGTTTCTGCTCTTACATTTCTGGCACTTGGGAGCAGATGGTCAGACCACTGTTTGAGGATAAGTCTGCTAACCCCTAGGAGTGCAGGCTCTCCTGACAGGCCTCCAAGGGAATTCTCTCCATCTTAGCCTGGTTTCCTTGATGAGACAACCTGTGAACTTTTCAATGCTATAAGTTCTTAGGCACTTTCAATTCATGAGTTTTACATTTTAAAGCATAGCTGGTGATTTAATATGAAAAACCAATGAACATCCCATTTTAAGTTCAAAGCATAACTGGTGTGGATCAATTTCTCTGTCATGCTCACATGACCACTGATGTAAAGTTTTAAAACCCATATATGTTTTTTTTTTTTTTTTTTAAACCCGAGGCTGGGGACTTCAGTTTGGGATGAATCAACAGTGATGAGCCTCAATAAATGAGATAAATTTCTCACATGTCTTGTAGGTTTTTCCCCCCCAAAATGAATGGGGCCTCTTTGTAATATGCTAGTACTGTGAGTGGGTGGAGTAAACAGTCTTTGCTATATAAGATGGACTGAGGGATGCCACCCAGTTCAAAATCTTTTAAGATACTTTTGCATAGCAAACACACTGCTTTTACTTAAAATTAATTTTATAGATGAATAAAATGGTAAAATTCTCTAAAGATGTTCCAATTCATACTTCATATGAGATGGCATACATCAGTTTCCATATTAAAGATGATGAGGCAGATAATAAGAGTTTTTAAATTTTGAGTGACTTGTTGGCCTCTCTTTTGGTACTTCTTGTTGTTGGCTGGCATTAAGTCAGTCATGACTCATGGTGATCCCACGCACATGGAACAAAATGCTGCTAGGTCCTGCACCAACCCCATGATTAGTTATGGGTCCAACTATTGTGATCCATAGGGTTTCCACTGGCTGATTTTCAGAAGCAGATCACCAAGCCTTTCTTCCTAGTCTGTCTTAGTCTGGAAGCTCCACTGAAACCTGTTCAGCATCACAGCAAATTGCAAACCTCCACTGACTGATGGGTAGTGTCTGCTTATGAGGTGCATTGGCCAGGAATTGTACCTGGGTCTTCTGCATGGGAGGTGAGAATTCTACCACTGATCCAGCAATGCTTCACTTTTTGGCACTACTGTTGCAGATTCTTGTTATTTCTAGTAGTATAATTTAATTCTTGACTTGTCAAACCCTAAGTAATCACAGAATTGTAGAAATTGGGTTGGAAGGGATCTGAAGGGTGGCCTAATCCAACATCTCCATTTTATGGCAGCTGGCTGGGAGAAGGGTTGATGGTATCTTTTTAGGAGTGGGAATGGGGTGGTGGGTGCACACAGTTTGAAAACAACTCCATATTCCATGTATGCTCCTATTCTCACGTGTTCCTATCTCTGGTATGAGCACATTGCATTCTGTCATTCTTGGAAAACAAATGAGGGTTTCTTTAAAGCCTTTAGGCATCCTATAAGCAGCCTTGACTCTTGGAAGCTATTGTCACCAAGTGGGCTGTACCAAGCCTGAGGGCTGCTGGCCACTGACTTTACCTGAGCAGGGCCTCCCACAAGGTGCTAAGTTGGTGCCTTACTAGGACTGGAGTCTATGGCCCTTTCTGATCTAGTTTGCCAATGCTATTCCTCCATCTCCTCCATCTACCATGCAGCGGGGAGCCCCCGGATGGCACAAAGAGTTAAGTGCTTGGCTGCTAAATGGAAGTCTGGCAGTCCTAGTCCATCTAGAGTTATCTCAAAGAAAGGTCTAGTGACCTACTTCTGAAAAACCAGCCATTGAAAATCCTATAGAGTATAATCCTACTCTGATGTATGTGGAGTCTGCATGGTTCAGAATCAACTCAACAGCAACTGGCCATGGCCAACATAGAGGAATTAGTACCTATTTCTCCTCATAAATGTAACAATGTTCCGTGAATTAAGTGTGACTCCCTAAATAGGCCCTGCTTCAGAATAAAACACTTAAAAACCCACTCACTCTTTGGCAGCACAATTCATTCTCCAATATGTGGATCACTTTTTTTTTTTTTTGTATTTTTAGTATTTTTTTTGTATTCTTTATTTTGCTCTTTCTGAATATATCTGTTATTCATCCCACAATCTTTATGAGCTCCTACTATATTCCAGGGAGCAGAAAAATGAATAAGGCATGGTGCTAAGAGTTTGTGTGCCTTGAATCTTCATTTTGGGTACAGTTTTTTGGGAGATGAATTGTATTCCCAAAGCCCCCCCTAGAAAATAGGAGGCAGAGTAGTGGAGGGGAGATGTCATATTTTAGAAACAGACACATATTGGTTCCAGGAAAAGTTTTATGACTTCTTAGTTATTTAACACTGAGCCTTGGTTTTCTCACCTATACAGTGAGGTTAACAATGCTTATTTAATAGAATAGCTGGGAGTATTAAGTAATATGGTTTGGGAAGTCCCCAGCATATAGAAATGCTGACTTCTTTCTTTTTCTAACTTTATTTTCCTCAAAATTTAGCACTGATTATGTTTTGCCTCCACCCCCCCCATCTGTCAGTTTGTCATACTGTCATGGTTTGTGTGTTGCTGTGATGCTGGAATATATTTCACCTGTATTTCAAATACCACCAGTGCCACCCACGGTGGACAGATTTCAGCACAGCTTCCAAACTAAGACTAGGAAGAAAGGCCTGGCAATCTACATCTGAAAATTAGCCAGTGAAAACCTGTGGATCACAACAGGATACTCTCAGATATAGTGCTGGAAGATGAGCCTCATAGGATGGAAGACACTCAAAATCCATAGTGCCACAGCAATGGACTCGAACATATCGATGATCTTGAAGATGGTGCAGGATCAGGCAATGTTTCATTCTTTTGTACATGGGCTCCCCATGAGTTGGAGCTGACTCCATGGCAACTAACAACAACAACAACAACAATATCAACTCTCTGCCATTGAGCTGATTGGATTCACAGTGACCCCTCCTTGGGTTTCCGAGGCAGTACCTCTGTGGAAGTAGAATGCCCAGTCTTCTTTCCGAGGAGTGGCTTGTGGGTTTGAACCACCAGCCTTCTGGTTAGCAGCCAAATGCCTTAGGCACTATGCCACCAGAGCCCCAACAACACCACTGTCTGCCTGAAAATCTGAAAGCATAATTCCCCTCCTTCTACAGATAGCAATACGGACGCTGACATGTCTCCTTCAGCCTCTTGTCTGTGTTCTCATTGTCCTGGGGGATCTTTGTGTTTCTGAGACCCTTTGGCTTTGGGTCTCAGTCTCCTGGCTTTGGGTTCCACTTTGCTCTTGCCAGGCAGGATTTGCCAGTTGGGAAGGGGTTCACATGGCTGGCTGGTCACAGACTTTGCCTTTGTTGCCAGGCATGGTCCCTGACGTTGAGGATCTCTCTCACCTCCAGTGGGGAGAGAGCCAAATAAAAGAGGGTTACTATATATGAAACAACAGTGTGGCTGGGAACTGTAGGCTGCTTATAAAGAGCAATCTCACCCAGATCTGGGGCTCAGGGTTTTGTGACACAGTTGGCCAGGGGAGGGGCATGATCTGGGGCAGTATACTGGGGACTCTACCATGTTCTACCAGGCTCTGATGTTGCCCTGGGTTAAGCAAATGAGCTCACCACCCCTTGCCCATGGAATCCCCTATCCTTCCTCCCCCACACCACCAGGGCCTATTTCTGCAAGTGGCCTGGATGCCAGGCCCTCAGCCTAGCTCTCTCAAATATTCTGCTGTTCCAGCTGCCTATGGGTGCTCGGGCACTGAGGTGACAAATTATACAGTTAACGATGGCAGTGAGGTTTCTCCTTCTGAAAAGCCCATTGTATCTTGGCCTATTCTTTGAAGCCTCAATGCTTTTGGATAAGTATGAAAATAGGATCTCTTTCTCTCCCTCTGTGACTGAAAGGCGGGCAGTCGTACAATAGGACTATTACTCCAGCTGTCTCTCAGCTTTGTTTATATGTGGGGATTTCATTTCTTCATTGCTTATAGGAATACACAATAAAACCATAAAAGGAAAAAACGGCTCTTTATGCATTTTATATTTTTCATCATGTTATTTACTGCAAAGCAGCTCTAGGAGCCTGAAAACACCCAGTCTGAACATAAAAGAAGTTTGTCGTTGGTTATACGACCATCTCACCAGCAGAATATTAGGCTCCTTTTCTTTCCTTGTAACCTTTTCTGGCTGAAACCTCTTTGAAATTTTGCAAGCAAAATGCAAATCACAAAATACTTAATATCTGCCCCTACTCATTGTCATGCTAAAGTACATTACCAGCATCTTCTTATAAAGCATTTCCCTGTGAAAGAAGCCCCACACGTTTCTGGCACTAATCTGAAATGCAGTTATAAAGCATGAGCCCTTCTCTACAACACCATGACTAGAACTTATGCCTCTGTCCGTAGAGCTGCTCCGTCCATAGAGCTGCTCCGTCCAGAGGCATCTCCCTTGGGTGTCAATCTTTGCTGCCCCTTTGACTTACCACTGTGCCACCAGGAGTCCTTTAGTAATCACTCCAAAACCAAACCAATGGGAGTTGCAGCAATGCCACACCCATGTTCTACTGTGGAGGAGTTAAACTTTCAAGGGCTGGGCTTAAGTATTGTCATCATCTTTTTTTTTCCACCTCCCTAGTGATTACTTGGCAGGAAGGTTGAGCAATCTACTTCCATAGTGATACTGCTTCGGAAACCCAAGGAGGGGTCGTTATGAGTTGGGGCCAACTCAGTGGCATATAACAACAACAAGTGATTACTAAAGGCACTCTGGTGGTGCAGTGCCTAAGGCATTTGACTGCTAACCAGAAGGTTGGCCGTTCAAACCCACGAGCCACTCCTCAGAAGGAAGACATGGCAATCTACTTCCATAGTGATATAACCTGGGAAATCCAAGGAGGGATCACTATGAGATTTACCACCTCGTAAACCCAAAGGAGGTCATTGTGAGTCGGAATCGACTTGATGGCAGTGGGATTGGTTTGGTTTTGGAATGATTACTAAAGGACTCCTGGTGGCACAGTGGCTGAATGCTAGACTGCTAACTGAAAGGTTGGCAGTGAACCTACTAGCTGCTCTATAGGAGAAGGAGGTGGAAGTCTGCTTCTGGAAAGATTAGTCTTGGAAACCCTATAGGGCAGTTATACTCTGTCCTATAGGGGCACTAGGAATCAGAATAGACTCAACAGTAATGGGTGTGGTTTTTGGTTTAGGGAATACTACCATGAAATGTAGGAGCTCTGATAGCATAGTGGCTAAAGCACTTGACTGCTAACCAGAAGGCTGGCGGTTCAAACCCACCAGCCACTCCTCGGAAGGAAGGTTGGGCAATCCTACTTCTGTA
>NW_006921934.1:1633889-1638596 GCF_000298275.1 Orycteropus afer afer
TCCTTGGAAGGAAGGTTGGGCAATCTACTTCCATATTGATACTGCCTCGAAAACCCAAGGAGTAGTCGCTATGAGTCAGGTACGACTCGACGGCACATAACAACAACACCATGAACTGTCTGTCAGTTTGTCATACAGTATAGACCTGATGTATTGCTGTGATTCTGGAAGTATGCCATTGGTATTTCAAACAGCAGCAGGGGCACCGATGTTGAACAGTTTTTAGTGGCGCTTCCAACATAAGAAAGACTAGGAAGAAAGGCTTGGTAATCTATTAACAAAATTAGCCAGTGAAAACCTTATGGATCACAACAGAATATTGTCCAAAATAACGTTGGAAGATGAGCCACCTAGGTTGGAAGGCATTCAAAATATGGATTTTGATTGCAACAATGGACTCAAGCATACCAATGACTGTGAAGATGGTGCAGGCCTGGGCACTGTTTCTTCTTTTTACATGGGGTCAACATGGGTTGGAGCAGACTCAATAGCAACTAACAACAGGGGTGCTAACCACCACTTTTAACTTATTTCAATGATTTTATCATTATCAAATATAAATTTAGAATTACATTCAGCACTCATTCATAAGCCACATTCTTAGTCCTTCATAGGCATACTTTGAATTTCACCAAAACTAGTATTACTGAGGTTGATCTCACATTTATTCAGAAAACTCTGAGGCAAATTATTTTGGAGCTACTTAAAACAACAACAAAAAAAAGTCACTCCTCCCTTAAAGGATGACAATTGCCAGCACAAGGGATCTTCAAAAGAAAGGGTTCCTGGCAATTCCTAAAAGGGTATCCGAAACCAGAAGGGACCAGTGGGAGGGGTGCCCTGTCTCCCCAGGGCTACCTTAAAGAAGGCAGTGTTTACTTGGCTGCCCATTCTGGTGTGACTGTTAGACAGCCTGTTTCATCACTGTGGGGTCCTATGTCATACTTGTGGGCAAATCTCTCCCAATACCTTCCAGGTGAAGAGCCATTTTCACACATGCAACCCCTTCTGGTGGGGACACAGAAGCAGACAAGCCTTAGCCTGTCACTTCAGCATTTCTAATCTTCCAACACAGATGACACACAGGCAGACCTCTGACCTAAGCAGTACTTGCAAAGAACACATCAATGTTCCATCAGTGCCCAAAGTGCACACAGGGAGATTTCAGAGTTTTTGCGAAACAGTCAGAAGAGGATTTTGCAGGGCAAAACCAAGTATGTTATGGACACCATAAACCAAACCCACTGCCATGGACTAGATTCTGACTCATAGCAACCCTATAGGACAGAGTAGAACTGCCCCATAGGGTTTCCAAGGCTATAAATCGTTACGGAAGCAGACTGCCTCATCTTTCTCCTGTGGAGCAGGTTTGAGCCACCAACCTTTTGGTTAATAGCCTAATGTCTTAGCCACTGTGACACCAGAGTTCCTTATGAACACCACAGATTATAAAAAAGAAGGAAAGGGAAAAAGAAGAATGTCTATCATCTAAGATTAAAGGTTCCTTTTGAAAACAATTCCAGATTTGGATCTCAAGGACTGATAGTGTTATTAGTCCTTAAAAGCAGTCCTTGTAAGCCCAAGCTGTGCAAATTTGTGTATTACCCTGCCTTACCATCAGCTCCATATTTGCTTGGAGGAAGTGCCAGGCTGCCTGCCCTGCTGGTGTCTCATTATCTGCAGCCAGTGGGAGGTCTCTGGGCTCTCACACCCAGGCCACAGGAGATCACACTTATTTTCACTGATTCCATCTTTGTTCACTTTTCACCTCAGCCCCTGCACTAAGGCAACCAGGAGGTGCAGGCCCATCTCCAAGGAACTAGCCCATTCCATACAGAACCCCATGCTGCCACTCTGCCATGGGGGGCACGGTGTCCCAGGGCTGGATCAGAAACCCAGCCCTCAGAGACCATTGTGCATTATAAGTTTAGTCACGAAGCTATTTTCTGTGTCTCCATCTATTGGGAACTGCTGGAGAAAAGGGAGTGTGACTTTCCCTTCATCTGAGTGGTGAGTAATTCCGGGAGAGAATTATCTTTACATCACACTTGAGAACAGAGGGTCTTAGTCTGGAGAAGGGAATGCCCATGAATCCCCAAGCAAAGTTATGGAAGGATTTCATGGATTCATAAAACCCCTGAAAGTGTATGGAATTTTTTTTTCTGTGTGTGTGTGTGTGTGTGTGTGTGTGTTTTACAAGAGACCATAGCTTACATCAGTTTCTCAAATACTGTCTATGACTTCCCATCCTCAAAATTAAGCAACACTGCCTTGGAATCAAGGAGCTCTGGTGGTGTAGTGGTTAAGGTATTTGGCGACTAACCAAAAATGTTGGCAGTTCGAATCCACCAGCCGCTCTGCAGAAGAAAGTTGAGGCAGTCTCCTTCTGTAAAGATTTCCAGCTTTGGAAACCCAGTGGGATTGCTATCAGTTGGAATTGACTCATTGGAAGTGAGTTTGGTTTGGTTTGAGCCTAGGAATCAGAGTCGTGGGTGGTGCACACAGTCAACATGCTTGGCTGCCAACTGAAAGGTTGGAGGTATGAGTCCGCCCAGAGATACCTTGGAAGAAAAGGCTGTTGATCTGCTTCAGGAAAACCAGTTACTGAAAACTCTGTGGAGCACAGTTCTACTGTGAAACACATGGGGTTGCCATGAGTCAGAATCAACTCAGTGGCATCTGCTTTTTACCTTGGACTCACTCAATAAAATAATAATGATAACAATAATGATAAAAATGCCTGCTGTCCATGGTTCTAAGGCTAGATTATTAGTGGTAGTATTTTTTTTTTTTTTCTACGTACAAATTAATTTGAGATTTTTTTTAAGACTTAGGAAGAAAAGTCACTGTACCTGTCCCACTGGACCCATGCTTTTACATAGGGCTTCCCCCCATATTGTCCTGCCAAGATCAGGAGAGGGCTATATAATCTTGACCTTCACATGTCTGTTCTGATACACATACAAGATCCCTAACAACCACAGGTGTCATAGGTTAGTCAGATAAACATGTTCTTACTCTAGTACTACTCTGCAGCAACCATCTGAACCCATAAGAATTGATGCTGATGAAAGATGGGAATATATCCATTCAGGAAGTCCAATGAACCCCCAACAGGATAGACCCCAAAAGAAAATCACCTCATCATCAAACTCCCCAAAACCAAAGACAAAGAAAGAATCTTGAAAGCAGCACAGGAAAAATGAAAGGTTACCTACAAGGGGCAACCAATAAGACTAAGCTCAGATTTCTTGGCAGAAACCACACAGACAAGAAGACAATAGGATGGTATATATAAAACCCTGAAAGAAAAAAAAAATTTCTAACCAAGAATTATATACCCAGAAAATTGTCCCTCAAATATGATGGTAAAATTAGGACATTTCCAGATAAGCAGAAATTAAGAGAATTTGTTAAAACCAGACCAACCTTACAAGAAATGAGAAAGGGAGTCCCTTGGACAGAGAACCAACAACAGCAAATAACAACTGACCATTTACACACATGATGACAAAACCCAGAAAACAACCCAGTTATGAAAGTATCCAATGTAAATAAGCCTACAAGATTGTTAACAGGGAACCAGAGACATCAATGGACAAATGAAAACAACTACAAACCAAAAAGAGGGAAAAAATTGTGTAGTTATAGAACTTCTAAATGGTGAGGAAGTCAAGACAATTGCAAGATAGACGGACTATTCTAAACTTGGGAAGAAAATGATAAATCACAGGGTAACCTCAAAGAAAAATAGTAAACCTTCACATAAAAATAAAAAAGAGGACCAACACAAATATTTAGCAAATACTAACAATAGCAGTGAAGGAAGTGAATACAATTCATAAACAAAACAAATACGGCACAGAAAATTATATGGAACAAAGAAATCAGCAATACCACAAAAAACACATAACAAAATGAAAGCAGCAAATTCATACTTGTCGATAATTACACTGCCAAAAAAGTAAAAAGAGAACCTACCGATTGGGAAAAAATATTCGGCAATGACATATCTGACAAGTGACTTACCTCTAAAATTTATAGAAAACTCCAACACCTCAACAACAAAAAGATTAACAATCTAATTAAAAAATGGGCAGAAGACACAAACAGACACTTCACCAAAGAGGACATTCAGGCGGCCAGCAAATACATGCAAATACATGCGTTTGCTCATGATCATTAGCCATCAGAGAGATGCAAATCAAAACAACAATGAGATACCATCTTACCCCAGCACTAATGGCCAACTTCAACAAGACAGAAAATAACAAATGCTGGCAAGGATGTGGAGAGATTGGGACTCTCATATACTGCTAGTGGGACTGTCAAATGATACAACCACTGTGGAAAGCAGTATGGTGATTCCTTAAAAAGCTGGAATTAGAAATACCATTTGACCCAACAAACTCATTACTAGGTATATATCCTGAAGAAGTGAAAGCCAGGATAAGAGCAGATACGTGCACACCCACATTCATCACAGCACTATTTACAATAGCAAAAAGATGGAAACAACCTACATGCCCATCAACAGAAGAATGGATAACCAAACTATAGTACATACACACGACGGAATACTACGCAACACTAAAGAATAATGTAGAATCTGCAAAACACTGCATAACATGGATGAACTTGGAGGACATTATGCTGAGTGAAATAAGTCAATCACAAAAGGACAAATATAGTGTTAATTCATTATTT
>NW_006921934.1:1641926-1648855 GCF_000298275.1 Orycteropus afer afer
GAGCTGTTGCATTGTGGTAAATTGTGGTCAATGACATGAGACAAAGTATATGTGAACTGCTGTATCGAGAGTGATTTTGCTCTGTAAATCTTCACCCAAATCTAAATAAAATAAAAAAAAAAAAGTCAAAGTCAAGGAAAGGTTTATATACGGAAGGAAACTTTCTTTTTTGTTACCAGGGGTGGGAGGGGAGGGGAAGGAACACTGAAAAAAAATGCATTGACCCATGTCACTTTAGTTTTGTGTATTTCACTGTACATGAATTATATTTCAAGGAAAAAAAAAATTGATGCTGAATCCCAGAACATCAGTGATCTGGTAGACTGCACAGGGAGAGAAGTTCAGTCTTAAATAGTTCTGTTCCTGAATAATATACCCCAGTGAGGAATTAGAACTATCAGCTATTTTCTAGCAGCTACTCCCTACTAAGGATCTGGCATGATCTCTCAGAGGCACATGGAAGTTATCAATGAGACATTTATATCCACATTACTTCCTGGGATAATGCCAACCAGCTGAGCGCAAAAGACGTGTGGCTTTCAGTAAGATACAGGGACACTGTGGCTAATGTTCACAACCTATACAAAACATGCAGCCATGTTGCAAAAGAAACAAAGAAAATACAACACAGAGACACATGCATACACACACATGTACATGCATGACAGGACAGGGGCTAGTTCTGAAGGGCAGCCATGTAGAGGGATTAGCACTGGGCTGGACTGGAACAGGGCCTTATAGAGTTGGGCTTGCAAAGAAAACCCTCTGAATTAACTGCACATGACCTTGTTCAAGTCATTTAACCTATCCTACCTGGCATATCATAAAGCATAGCAAATACAAAAGTACCTTGAAAACCTGACAGGCTGTTGCAATATCTCCCCCACAATGATAGAGTGGGGCAGGCATTAGTGTAACAAGCTGATTTGGATGAGACACCATTTGTGTATATTCCCACCTTGCCTGGCTGGGAATAATGGCCAATGAAGTAAAAGAGCAAATAAATAAATACATTCAGGGCAGGTGAAATAAAGCTTTCACATAAATCAAAAAGAATTGTCAAGTTCCATCAATTTTCCATCTAAATTATATAAATATCCTCCTTAGAGAGAAGGCAAATCCTCAGACTCAGGTGATGAAACATCAGTTGGTAGGTTATCTTGTTTCTGCAAGTATCGATGAAAGGATTTATGCCTTTTTTTCTTTCCCAATGAACTTTCCCAACTGCTGATGTTATAAGCTCTAAGTAAATTGTTTTCCTATTCATTAATGGCACACACATTTTACTAAGATAACAACATCACTTTGGAGTGGGTTATTTATTTATTTAGGCCTCCAGTAGAATAAATATGACCAAGGCATTGTTGTTGTTGTTGTTGTTATGTGCCATCGACAAACAGTGCCACTACCTCTACAAGAGGCATATGAAGGAGTCATGAACTGGTTGCTCTGAATCAAATATGAATTATTTATTGGAAAGTTAGTATGTGGAAGGTACTGTCCTTGGTATTGTGAAGCTACAAAGAAGTGTAAGACATAACCTTGCTCTCAATATTTAAAAATCTAGTTGGAGAGAGTAAACAATTAAACTGGAACAGATGTTCAATGGCAAAGAATGATCTGAAGTGAGTTTTGAATTGATGGTTTAGGTAACTATGTAGATCACATATATATGGTAAGGATGTTTCAAAGAGGCACTGTTTGAGCTGGAACACACAGGATTTAAGTAGCACCACAACTCCAACTTCTAATGCTGCCCATGGTTGTATCATTGGGGAATAAAAACTTTAAAATAAACCAGCAACAACAACAGCAAAATAATGTTCCATCTTCAGGCTTCTATGTAATACACAGGATTGCTGAAATCTTTGGTATGAAAGTAGAACACTGAATTGACAAATATGTAAAACATGAAATCAGTTCAAAGATTATCTTATTGTAGACAAGTAAGTCAATTCAGAAAATGTTTCTTATTAAGAGGAAGAATCTTTGGCCTTGTTTCTGCAACAGCATGGTGACTGTGTACGATAAACAAAGATTTTATCCCGGTATCTGCTCTAGCCTGGTTAGATCAACTGGCTGGAAAATGCTGCTAATGGGGCTGAGGCTGAGATTGATCCTGTGTGGGTCAAGCAAGGACTGGTGGTCAAGGCAGTTCCCATTCAGACAGGAGGGGGCAGCAGAGAATAGCTAGAGAAGGTGTGAGAACCAGGGAGGGCAGAGAAGGATTAGCTTGGATTGGAGCCCAGAGAGGAAGAAAGGTTCACAGACTGATAGGCAGACCTAAGGCTGTGTGGAGGGGACAACAAATGGAAGGGCACCCTGCCTGCATGACTCTCAAGATCTCTGGGATATTGATTTTGTTTATCAAATTCACATCCCTGCTACATTTCATGACTATTGGCTAGGCATGGGTTCTATATTTTCATCTAAGTCTGTCATAAAGAATTAAACAGGGCAGTGTCAAGGAACACTTCCATAGCAGGTCCATGGAAAAGTCCACCTATTGATAGTCCATCATTAATTATACTCATTAGTTATTTAATCAGCTACAAGTGTACTTAATTGCACTGATGCTCTTATCTCCTTTGAGAATATGATAAAAGACCTTGTAAATGCTTTGTGAAAATCCAAAGATTCTCTGAAATAATTTGTAACATAAAAACCAAGAAAATTAGTCTATTCTAACGTGACTTATACTTACTGAACCCAAATTGGTTCCTTTGCTTACCTCATTCTTTTCTAAGGGTTCATTTGCCTCTCTTTTATTTATTTATTTGTGATTTGGGTGAAAGTTCACACAGCAAATTTGTTTTCCTTTCAACAGTTCATACACATTTTGTTTTGTGACCTTGATTGCAACCTCCACAATGTAACAGCTCTCTTCCCACTTCCTCTCTGTGGTTACTTTTTCCCTGTATCCTTCTTTCCTAGGCATTCCTGCCTTCTGAAATTTCTCCCTGTGCACATGCTGCCCTTCTGATTTCCATGGTTAATTGTTCTAAGGAGTCTACCTCCCTGGCGTAATTGTTTACCTCGTAGGTTTGTCTATTGTTTGGCTGGAAGTTAAGCCACAAGAAGAGTTCAATTTCAGGCCTGAAGGTTGACTAGGGGCCATAGTCTTGGGGGTTTCACCAGTAAGCATGGCATTTTTAATGATTTTGAGTTTATTCCATGTTTCCCTCCCACTCTATCCAGGATCTCCAATTTTCATCACTTTCCTAGTGGTTGACAGTAGTAGCTAGGTACCGTCTAGTTCCTCTGGCCCCAGGGTCATGTAAGCTGAGGTTTCCATGATCCACTAGACCCTTGGACTAACTGTTTCCATGTGTCTTTGATTTTCCTCACTCTTCTTTGCCCCAGATGAGGAAAGACCAATTGTTACATCTTAGATGGTCACTCACAAGTTTTTAAGATTTCAGTTGCTACTCACTAAAGTAATATGCAGAACAATGTTTTTGTGTAGTATGCTATGTGTGATAGTTGGAGCTGTGTGTCAACTTGGCTGGACCCCAGTTCTGTGTGGTTGTTCCCATGATGGGATCGGATGACTGTGTTCTGAGTGGCCAATCTGCCGAAGGGGAGTTTCCCTAGGGGTGTGGCCTGCTTCCAGGATATCCAGGGACATCCTTGGAAGAGAGACATTCTTGGAGGAATTGGGACCCTGGTGTGCTGACTACAACCTTCCATGAGTGAGCAGCCCACTGCTCGGACTGGAGATCTTGGATTTGTCTTTCGTTGGAGTCAACAACCAGTGTACTGCCTGCCAGCCTTGAAATTCTCAGCTCCCTGCACTTGCGGAAGCTAAGGCTGCCACCAGCCCAACGTTTCCTCCAGGGACTTTGGACTTGCTGGCTTCTATACGTTTATGAGCCATTTTCCTAAGATAAATTTTTTTTTTTCTCTCTCTCTATATATACGCTTTGCTGGTTTTTGTGTTTCTCTAGAGAACCCAATCTAACACACTATGCCAAATGAGCTTGATGTCACCTTGAGGGCTGACCCAAGCCATGCTATTTTCAATCTTATAAGCATGCAAAAGCTGAACAATGAGTAAGGAAGACCAAAGAAGAATTGATGCATTTAAATTATAGTGTTGGTGAAGAATATCAAATATACTATGGACTGCCAGAAAGCAGAACAAATCTGTCTTGGAAGAAGACAGTCAGAATGCCCCTTTGAAGTGAGGATGGGGAGACTTCTATTCACATACTTTGGACATGTTATCAGGAGGGACCAGTCCCTGGAGAAAGATTTCATACTTGGTAAAAAAGTGAGTCAGCCAAAAAGACAAAAACCCTTAACAAGATAGACTGAATGGTTCCGAGCTCATGGTCACCTGCCCCCCTAAATAATCTATTTCATAGACTTATCAGTTAGCTCAATGTCTTTAGTTGTCATTTTCCAAATGCTCTCTTCCTTTTTGAGAATTGAACACTTACCTTTCTCTCCCAATTCCTACAGTTTCTAAAGATCACCAAGAATAGTTCTAATATTTCATCAATAACTTTGGTCACTACCTTGAGATTTCACATAGACCAAGAGATCTGGGGTTATTTGGAGCAGGTCAGTGCTTTCTCAAATTGTTCTCATATCTTACAAGCTTCAACAATCTCTAGCCATGTGTGTTCTACCTTCTTTGATCTTCTTGCTTCCTGATAAAAAATAAAATTGAATTCTATCATTCCTCTATGTAAATATTTCATTTATGGCTTCAGGCAGCCTGCATCTTCTTTCTCTTTTTCTTGCTTTGATCACAACTTTAAAATCCATTTTTGGCTCTTTCCACAGGCCTCATCTCAGTTTGGGCTTTAACTTTTACAGGATGAATTTTCCACCTTTTTACTCATTTTTAGGATGGGGCACCTAACCACCTCCTCCCAAAGTCCTGACCCCACACCCAGTTAGAATCACAGAAGAGGATGGAGAAAGAGAAGAAATCTCAGCATAACTATGCACTGGAGTTATTTCATAAGAGGCAGCCAAGGGTCTGTTTTCCTTCTTTCCAACTTCTAATTCCACAGGACTTGAAGCTCTGGCTGTCTCCCACCCTGAGCCCCATCCCACAGCTCCACTAAGGTGATGGCCTAACAAAAAAACCCAAACTCATGGCCGTGGAGTCGGATCCAACTCATAGTGACCCCTTCTTGGGTTTTCCAAGGCAGTATCATTACAGAAGTAGATCGCCCAACCTTCCTTCCGAGGAATGGCTGGTGGGTTTGAATGGTCAGCCTTCTGGTTACCAGTCAAATGCCTTAGGCACTATGCCACCACAGCTCCCGAGGGGATGACCAGATGGCCCTATTTAAATCTATGGAGGATAGATTCATCAAATAACAAGAAGGGGGAGGGAAAGGAGTCCAAATCCATTCAGGATGGGTTCTTAAGTGGTTTAATAGGGAAACAGAAGAGCTATACTGTACTCTCTGCTAGACTCTTGGAGTTCCTGGGTGGTGCAAACAGTTAATGCACTCAGCTGTGAACCAAATAAATGGTTCAGGTTGGAATCCATCCAGAGGTGCCTTGAAAGAAAGGTCTGGTGATCTACTTCTAAAAAACCCAGCCATTGAAAATCCTATGTAGCACAGTTCTACTCTGACATTCATGAGTCTGACACTCATGGGGTTGTCACAAGTTGGAGTCAATTCAATGGAAACTGGTATATATGTGCTTATTTATTGAATAGGAAGGTTCTCTTTCCAGTAATTGTACCTTCTTAACTTCTTGATCATTAAGAGCATGACTAGACCAGGTTTGATTATTTACCTTTGTTTTAAAATTGTTTGCTTATCTCTGCTTTTTTTTCCCCTGAGTCCCATTTAATCTCCATTAAATCTGTAGTTTCCTATTCAGAATAACATTCTTGAGACCTTCCCAAACCTTTAGACTCAGCTCAACTTTCAAACCTGAGTATTTGTAATTGTGCTTATATTTTCTTTGACCTGAAGTCTGTCTCCCTACCTTGCTTTTAAAATTATTTTTCTGTCTTTAGGGATGTGAAATTGCCTCTGACAAAGCTATAATTTGTTACCTCCAGAAGATTTCAGGTATTCTTTCTCTGCCCTTTGTCTTCCTTGATTAAGTATCTTTGCCCCATGCCACCAATCTTATCATCTGCTTCAAGAACACAACAACCATTCCTCCACTTGACCATACAATCTTCAGCATGTTCCCTCTCTTTCTCTCACCATTTCTCATCTTTCAGAACTTTTGTCTCATTTCCATTCTCTTGAATAGTTATTTCCCTCTCCTTGTAATCAGAAACCCATCCCTCATCTTAATGATACTGATGAGAGTGATATTTACACTATAATTATAACTTCATGTTCATTTTATTAATTTCATCTTTTCTGCTTGTTTATATAAAAAATCTGAGGCTATAATGTATTACACATACTTCTCTATTTAATTTCTTTAAAGATAAAAACCCAATCAACATAGTTGTGATGAGGTGGAGTGGTTGAGAAGACCTCCCCCCTCCTTTCCATAGTCAGTTCTACTCCTCTTGATCATGTCAGCCAATCTTCAGGGATCCATCTTCTTACCACTCACATTCTCATCTGAAATCCATCACCTGGTGAATTGGGCATGGAATAGAAACCCCAAATGCTGTCTTCGGTAACATCTACATAGCTAGTGCTTATTCTCCATACCCTCTATTCTCTTTCTAGTTTCCAAATTTGGTCAAAAGAAGTGACCAAGTTACTTATGTCCCCAAATCCTTCAGTTTCTTGCCCAAAAGACGATAATCTCTCCATATCCCTATCACTAATTCTCTCCTGAATCTGAAAGAGTGGATTAGCACCATGACTGGCTTGTTGTTGTTGTTATGTGCCATCGAGTCGGACCCGACTCATAGCGACCCCTCCTTGGGTTTCCGAGGCAGTATCACTACGGAAGTAGATTGCCCCATCTTCCTTCCGAGGAGT
>NW_006921934.1:1649605-1650361 GCF_000298275.1 Orycteropus afer afer
GGCACTTTGAACTTGGACTTAGAGCCTCCAAATTGTAAGAATAAACTCCTGTTTGTTAAGGCCATCCCATTTGTGGTATATTTCTTGTCAGAGTGGCACTAGGTAACCAGAACAGTCATATATAGCAAAATTTCCACCCTGCTCTCTTTCTTTTTTCCTTTTTTCTTCTTTGTCCATTTTTTTCTGTGGCTTTCATGTCATTAAGTGGATTCTTCTTTCTCATGGTGAGTTCATATACATTTGCATATTGTCAGTGGCGTTCTTTCTCAAAATATTTGCCACAATTAATCCTGGGAATTCACTGTTAGGCTCAGTATTTTTTAGTGGTAAAGAATTGACATTTCAATATCAGATATGCATGAGTTTATCTCTGAGCTGCTTACTAGCCATATTACTTGGACAAGATACTTAGCTGTTCTCTGCATACGTTGTTTTTCATTTGTAACATGGAGATAATAATAGAACTTAGCTTTTAAACTGGTTGTGAAGTTTAAATGAGTTACATGTAAATTCATAATATACAGTGCCTGGCATGTGAAACATACTCAATATTAATTATTGTGGTTATTATTAGTCTCCCCATTTATTCATTTGACTAGTATTTATTGAGTCCCTAACAGGGCAAGGCATTTGACTGCTAACCAGAAGGCTGGCAGTTCGAATTCACCAGCCATTCCTTGGAAGGAAGGTTGGGCAATCTACTTCTGTAGTGATACCGCCTCAGATACCCAAGGAGGGGTCACTATGAGTCGGATC
>NW_006921934.1:1650808-1656250 GCF_000298275.1 Orycteropus afer afer
AATAAATAAATATATAATCAACATATAAATAAAAATATATAATATAAATAAAATATAAATAAAATCAATAAATGTGACATTTAAGTAAAGACCTGAAGAAGATGAGGGAGACAGATAAGTGATTAAATGGAGAAGAAGTGTTTTAGTCATTTTACAGCAAGTGCAAAGTCCCTGAGGTAGTACTGTAAGGAGTAAAAAAGAAAGCCAGCAGATGTTGAATGGGATGAGCAAAAGGGAGAGTAATACATATGGACTAAGAGAACAGAGGGGGTTATGTGATGCTATGCTTAGAACAGCATCTTAGATGCTTAGGCCCAGCATCTGGGCCTTGGCTCTTACTCCGAGTGAGAAGGGAAACCACTAGGAAGAGGAGTTACATGTTCTCTCATACATTTTAACAGTATCACTCTGGTTGCTGAGTTGATAACAGATTTAAGGGAAGAAGGGAGGATGGCAGCAGAGATACCAGGTAGGAGGCTACAGTAATAATCCAGAAAAGATATGATGGCTTATACAAGTGTGGTGGAGGTAGGAGATGAGAAGTGGTCAGATTCTAGATATATTTTGAAGGGAGAGTCAATAGATTTGCTGATGGATTGAATGTGGGCCAACCCTCTCTTTCTTCTCTGTCATTTTCATCAACCATGGGTGTTGATTCTTTTCCAGTTCTTCAGAAATGTACACTCTTTGGATTCCCTTTAGGGTGACCTAGGTTAAGCGCTTGGTTGCTAACTGAAATGCTGGAGGTTTGAGTCTACTCAGAGGTACCTTGGAAGAAAGAATTGGTGATCTACTTCCAAACAATCAGCCATTGAAGATCCTATGGAGTTACAACACACTACACAAAAACATTGTTCTACATCCTACTTTGGTGAGTAGGGATTGGGGTCTTAAAAGCTTATAAGTGGCCATCTAGATACAATGATGGGTCTCTCCTCATCCAGAGCAAGGAAGAATGAGGAAAACCAAAGGTGCATGGAAACAATTAATCCAAGGGACTGGTAGACCATGCGATCCTCAGCCTATATGACCATGAGACCAGAAGAAGTAATGGTACCCAGCTAACACTGTCAACCACTCAGAGGGGGATCAGTGCAAGGGATCCTGGATAGAGTGGGAGAACAATATGGGAAAAACCCCTCAAAATCTTAAAAAAAAAACCCAAGAGACCAGGTTTTCTGGTCTGATGGAATCTGGTGAATCCCCTGAGGCAATGGCCCCTAGTTACTCTTCAGGTCTGGAACTGAACTCACTTCTATGGCTTCCAGCCCAACAATAGACAGGTATACGGTATGAACATTTATATCAGGTAGATATACTCCTTGGAGCAATCAATTGTGGGAAAACAGAAGGGCAGTGTTTTCATAGGGAGACAGCTTGGGGACCAGGAGTGCATGGGAGGGAAGGACACAGGGAAGAGGTAACTACAGGGAGAAAGTGGGAAGAGAGCTGTTACATTGTGGGGGATTACAGTTAATGTCATGAAACAAAATGTGTATGAACTGCTGTATGGAAAATGAATTTGCTCTGGAAACTTTTACTCAATCACAAGAAAAATTAACAAAACTTTATGGAGTACAGTTCTACTCTAACACACAGTAACTGTGTTTTGTTCTTTTTCTCAATAGAATCCAAGTTCCATAACATCACAGCCTTCTCAGTTTTGTTCCTCTCTAACTCCCAGCTCCTAGCTTATCTTTCCTGAATGAAGGAATCAATTCTTACATGTATTCTAGATCATCATGCTGTAGCTGTAAGGTAGATAACCCAAAACTAAAACCAAACCCATTGCTGTCAGAGTGATTCCAACTCATAGTGATAGTATAGGATAGAGTAGAAGTGCACCATAGGGTTTTCAAGGCTAAAATCTTTACAGAGGCAGGTTGCTACATCTTTTTTCTGTGGAGCAGTTGGGGGTTTGAACCACTGACATTTTGGTTAGCAGCCAAGTGCTTTAACCACTATACCACCAGTGCTCCTTATAATGTAGATACTCTATGCAAACCATCTTTGTTTTTTGTCTTTCACACTTTGTTCTTTTAACATTAATCAATACCTTATTAAAAGAGAAAGGGGTTTTGTTTCTGTTTTGCATTTTTAAATTTTAAAATGTGAATATCTAATTCACAGTCTGCCCTTCACAGAAGTGTTTGTGGTATGTTGTAATTCATTTTGCACATCTAATCTGATTATGCAATACAGGTAGAAGTTACTCCAAACCAGAAATTGAACTAAGACCAAGGGGTATAATTGATTACGCTTGGCACTTCATTAGAGATTAGTCTCTCAGTTTCTCCTGTTTGGAATCAGAATAAATGCCATCGCTTATTGAACATTGTTATGTCCATCTTCGGAAAGAACCATGGTGATTTATTCATTGGCTCTTTAGTTTGCAAGAATATATCATGAGAGTCATTCATTTATCCATTTGAGGGAGATGTTATGTTCCCCCTGTGGGAGATTTTTTGTAATGTCGAACGCCACATGAAAACAGAGCACAATTCCCCATTTCTGCCCCAGTGGTTGAGAAATCTGTGGGTGATAGGGTGTGGTAAAGAAGAACATATTTTTAGCCTGCATGGAAGCAAATGTTATCTTGAAAGAAGGAAAGAGCAAATGTTTTAAAGGTATATAAGCAATTATTTACTCTAGGGGAAAATTTGATGGCATAGTATCATTTATTGCCAAATACTATTTAAGGAAAATTCACAAGAGAAGGGGATTGTTTGAATACCTTAACAAAGAGTGAGACTCAATGTTGTATGGAATAGAAAAGAAGCCACTGACTTAGGTAAAGCAAAACCTTATCGGAAAGAATTTGATCCCTGAGCTTCACATGTTCCCTTCCAAATAACCGTGGTTTTATTGGAAGCTTGCAGTGTTTTCTAATTGGAGTTCTGGGCTGTCAGACAGGTTTTTCATACAGCAAAACAGGTCACCTTTTCTTTTCACTGTCATTTCTTCATTGCTGAGTCACATTTTCCTTGTTGTTGTTGTTATGTGCCCTCGAGTCGGACCCGACTCATAGCAACCCCTCCTTGGATTTCCGAGGCAGTATCACTATGGAAGTAGATTGCCCCATCTTCCTTCTGAGGAGTGGCTGGTGGATTTGAACCTCTAGCTTCTGGTTAGCAGTCAAGTGCCTTAGAAACTACGCTACCAGAGCTCCTACATTTTTCTTACGGGGGTGAAATAATAAACATTTTCTTAAGGCACCTTGAGAAAAGGTACCGAAATCATTTGGTATAAACATGTGAAAGAGCAGGAAATATTGATTTATCCTTAACATTCTTAGAAGTTGACGTAAAATATCTTATTTTGGGAAATTTGGAAATTGTGGCTTCTAGGATTCCCTAAGAGACAGGTACAAGCCTTTGGTTACCACCTAATATATAATTCTTCAACATGTACAAACAGGCTGTGGTAAGGGATGCTCATAAAAATGTCATAGTATCCAGATAGGCTGTTTGGTGGTGCCTTGCTCTGTGATAGTACTGAATTCTAAATGTCAGAGAAGATGAATTTCCTAATTCAGGAAACAATTTGATAAGGCTGAAAATATTTTCTTCTAACTTAAGAGGGACTGCCTGCTTTTCTTTGCTCCTTCTTACCTCCCTCCCTTCTTTCCATTCCCTTCTTCATTCATCAAGTATCTATTAAGCACTCAGGATGTTCCAGGCAGTGTCCCAGGTGGTAGGTACTACAGCTGCGAACAAAACAGATGAAAGTCCTGTGCTCACTGAGCTTTGTTTTAGTGGATTATTCAGCCGTTACCAGAGAGTAATTTAAGTTCCCAGCCAAACTGCTCTGGATAAGGCAGTGGATGGTCCATTCCAGTCACATATTTGTGTCTATGGGGGTATAATCTAGGCTTAAGTGAGTGCCCATATGCATGTGTGTGCACGCGTATGCACACACACACACTCATCTTCCCTTTCCTTCCCCTCTGGTCCTTTCTCCCTATACCAGATGACCAGCATGTGATAGTAGAGACCAAAAGCCCGTCTTTCAACCAGATGTGAAGACCTTCAGACTGCTTCACACATATAGACACATACACATATATATGTATGTATGTATTTTCTTCACACTTTGACATCATCCTTCTCACTGTACTACCCCCCCACACACACACACACACAAACACACTAGCCCCTAGGTCTAGGCCTTATTCAAGGGGAGAGAAACTATCATCTCAGTGCTGCTTGGATATGGACAGCTTTCTGTTAGAGAATAAATGAGGCTGGGATTCATATTCCCTGGAGCCATGTTTTCTTTCATGGCCCCTGAGCTCTCAGGCACCAGAGGAACCATCTATGGATCATCTCAGGTGTGGCTGGGTGTGTAGAGCTCACAAACTAGACCCCATTCCCCTTGATTCTTGAAAATAATCACAAAAGCCACAAGAGATAGCCAACAGTTGTACCAGTGCTCACAGAAACGTTTTTCACTAAAATCAGCATATTACAAATTCCAACATAAATTAAAAAACATCTTTCCTTCTCTATTATTATTAGTGTGTCTTCCCCACAGTGCTTTTTATACTATGCATTGAAAGGTCTGTCTCATACCTTGTTGTTTCTTTAAGACACACACACACACACACACACACACACACCAGTAATTCAAGGTTTAAAGAACACGAAAAGGATATCAGCTTATCAAGAATGAAAGGTGGTTTATTCTCCAACATTCTAGCTAAAAGTTCAAAGCACATTTTTCTTATAAATTAGGCAAGAATAAAATTCAGGGAGACACAGCAAAAGAAGAAATAAGATTTAAAAACATGCAAAGAATTTAAATGGGCAAAAGGGAGGCAAATTAGATGCATGGAACATATATCAGACATGAAGTTCTTGGCATTTAACATGCATTAAAATCTTTTTTGGTTGTCAGTTAATGGTTTCCATGTCCTTGTTTATCAGGAAGGGAGCAGGACTTGGTTAAAATTTAAGTCAGAGGGAAATCTTAATTAATTAGCTTAACAACATAATCTCACTAAAAAGACTGTATTTTGCCAAGTAGAACAGTAGCAATTCAACAGGGAAGAAAAACAGAGCAACTGCAAGAGGCCCAAAGCGATTCCACACGTGGAGCAACCACAACAGAAACTCTAGAAGAGCTTGATTTTATTCAAAAAAGCATGACGGGCCTAAATGTGTCTGGTGTGCTTTTACACCGTTATATCATTATCTAAAGAACACCATGGTTTCCAGGAAATAGGAGCGTCCTGCCGACTCTGAGACAATCAACACACACAGCTCTAATTAAGAGCTTTCTTTTCTTTGGCCCATTCCATCCACACATATTAGTGTCTGTGGGTGGATAATCTAGGCTGATGGCAAAACTAAATATATATATACATATATATGTTGTTGCTGTTGTTATGTGCCATCAAGTCGGACCTGCCTTGGGTTTCTGAGGCAATATCACTACGGAAGT
>NW_006921934.1:1656405-1698738 GCF_000298275.1 Orycteropus afer afer
ATGCTATCAAAGTGCACATAAAGATATGCTTTATTTCCTACATGAAGAGGGGCTGAAAGATTTGTACATGTTGGAAAGTAGAATATTCGGAGGCTAAAAAAAAATAGGTATATGTATGTGTCTATGTGTGTGTATATACATACACATAGCAATCCTTGGGATGGCAAAACAGTTAATTGTTTGGCTACTAATCAAAAAGTTGGCAGTTTGAATCTTCCCAGAAGCGTTTTGGAAGAAAGGCCTGGCAATCTAGTTTCAAAAGATCACAGCTATTAAAAACTCTATGGAGCAGTTCTACTCTGACACACACAGGATTGGCATGAGTTGAAATCGATAGCAACTCATACATAAACAAATATATATACATACATACATACATGTATATACACATCTATATACATACATATTTATATTTATATCTATCAGCTTCCATCACCCTATTCACCTATATTTTTACTGAGGACTAAAGTATATTGTTGCATTTCTTCGCAGGAGCCCAGGATAATTAGTGTGACCGACATGTCCCAGTTTGCCAGCTTTCTTGCTTTCAGTTCCAGGCAAACCAGGGTGGTTAATGACCCAAACTGATGGAAAAACACTCAGCATCAGCTCATAGAACTGGGGAAGGGGTGTTCCTAAAGATTTAGTCCCATCACATCTACATTTTATTGGACAGCTCATCCTTAGTCAGAGTTAAAAGCTGGGTATTAGGATAGATCCCAAGAGAAAAACACCGAGGCATGTCATAATCAAACTCTCCAAAGACAAACAAAGAACCTTGTGAGCTGCCTGGGACAAAAGAAATATCACTTATAATAGTCAAACAGTTAGGCTGGGTTCTGATTACTCAGCAGAAACCATGCAGACAAGAAGGCAATGGGACAGCATCTATAAAACACTGAAGGAAAAGAACTTCCAACCAAGAATCCTATATCCAATCAAACTGTCCATCAAATATGAGGGCGAAATCAAGATATTCTCAGACAAACAGAAATTAAGAGATTTTGTGAAAACCAGACCAACCCTACAAGAAATGCTTAAGTAAGTCCTTCCAATGGAGAACCCACAACAGAGAACAATAAAATCAGGACACATGAATCAACACTAAAACTAAATAAAAAATAGATGCTCAAAATAAGACCATAGAACATTGTACACTAAAAAACAAGGAAGTAAATCTGCACACAACAGCAAGTAACCAAATAGAAGGAATTAAAAGTTTTAGGTACAAAACTTCCAAATGGAGAGGAAAACAGGACAATGTCCAGATAGAACAGACTGTTCCAAAAATAGACAAGAATTCACTCTAAGGTAACCACAGAGAAAATTAGCAATACCCCTAAGCAAACCTAGAAGGAAGGAAAACATATGGGTTTAGTAAGCACAAAATTGACAATAAAGAAGAAAAGAGAGGAAACAGTTGACAACAAAATGAACTCAGCACAGAAAAGTATATGGACCAAGGAAACTCCAACAACACGACAAAAAAAAACAAAAAGATGGAATGACAGCAATCAATGTATACCTATCACTAATTACATTCAATGTGAATGGACTAAATACAGCAATCAAGAGAAAGAGAGTGGCAGACTGGATAAGAGAAGAAGACCCATCGATATGCTCCCTACAAGAGACTCACCTTAGACAAAACGATAAAAACAAATTAAAAGTTAAGGGGTGGAAAAAAATATACCAAGCCAATAGTAACCAAAAAAAAGAGCAGGAGTAGCAATATTAATTTCTGATAAAATAGACTTTAAAGTGAAAAACAACATCAGAGACAAAGAAGGTCACTATATGATGCTGAAAGGGTCAACTGATCAAGAAGACATTATGATATTAAGTATCTATGCACCCAATGAAAGTGCTCCAAAATATGTGAAGAAAATATTAATTGAATTGAAAGGGAAAATACACAACTCTACAATAGTAGTAGAAAACTTTAACACACCACTTTCAAGGAGGGACAGATCAACTAGAAAACTCAACAAAGATACAGAAGAACTCAACAACACAATCAACCAACTTGACTTCATAGACATATACAGAGCACTCCACCCAACAAAAGCACAATTCACATTCTTCTCCAGTGCACATGGATCATTCTCCAGAATAGATCATATGTTAGAACATAAAACAAGCCTCAATAACTTCAAATGCATTGAAATACTACAAAGAATCTTCTTGGACCACATGTTATAAAATTAGAAATTAATAATCAGAAGATCAAGGAAAAAACATCAAACATGGAAGCTGAACAATACACTGCTCAAAAACTACTGGGTAATAGAAGAAATAAAGAGTGAAATAAAAAATTCCTAGGAACAAACAAGAATGAAGATACATCTTACCAAAAGCTATGGGACACAGTGAAAGCAATAATCAGAAGTCAGTTTATAGCAATAATGCATATATCAAAAAAGAGGAAAGAAACAAAATCAACACTCTAGCTCAACAACTCTGACAATGAAAAAAAGAACAAAAGAATCCTACAGTATCTAAAAGTAAGGAAATAATAAAGATCAGAGCAGAAATAAATTAAACAGAAAACAACAACAACAACAAAAATAGACAAAATCAATAAAACAAGAAGCTGGTTCTTCAAAAAAATTAACCAAATTGACAAGCCATTGGCAAATCTAACAAAAGAATAGAAAGAGAAGATGCAGATTACAAAGATAGTAAGTGAAAAGTGTCATCACAACAGAACAAACTGAAATAAAAAAGATACTGACAGAATATTATGAAAAATTGTACTCCAACAGATTTGAGAATCTAGAAGAGATGGACAAGTTTCTAGAATCACAAGACTTACCTAAACTATCCCACTCAGAGATAGAATACTTGAACAGACCCATAACAAAGGAAGAAATTGAACAGGTCATAAAAAAATCTTCCCACAAGAAAAAGTCCTGGCCCTGATAACTTTACTGGAGAATTTTACCAAATATTCAGTGAAGAGTTGACACCTATACTACTCAAGCTATTCCAGAACATAGAAAAAAAGATGGAATACTCCCAAACTCATTTTATGAAGCAAGCATAACAATAATAACAAAACCAGGGAAAGACACCACTAAAAAGGAAAACTACAGACCAATATCCCCAATGAACATAGATGCAAAAATCTTCAACAAAATCCTAGCCAACAGAATCTAACAACATATCAAAAAAATAATACATCTTGACAAGTGGGATTCATACCTGGTATGCAAGGATGGTTAAGCATCAGAAAAACAATCAATGCAATCCACCACATAAACAAAACAAAAGAAAAAAAATCATATGATTATTTCAATAGATGCAGGTAAGGCATTTGATAAAATTCAACACCTGTGCCTATTCAGATCTCTGAGCAAAATAGGGATAGAAGGGAAACTCCTCAACATAATAAAGGACATATATGCAAAGCCGACAGCCAACATTATTATTAATGAAGAAAGACTCAAAGCATTCCCCTTACAAATGGGAACCAGACAGGGATGCCCTCTACCACCACTCTTATTTAACATTGTATTGAGCCAGGGCAATAAGGTAAGAAAGAGGAGTAAAAGGCATCCAAATTGGCAAAGAAGAAGTAAAGCTATCTCTATATGCGGGATAATATGATGCTACACATAGAAAACCCAAAAGACTCAGCAAAAAAACTACTGGAACTTATAGAGAGGTTCAGCAAAGTGGCAGGATACAAGGTCAACATATAAAAATCAGTTGAATTCCTCTACACTAACAAAGAGTCCTCTGATAAAGAAATAAGGGAAATGATACCATTTACAATAGCTACTAAAAAGATAAAATATCTAAGAATAAATCTTACCTGAGACACAAAAGACCTATACAAAGAAAACTACAAAACACTACTATAGGAGACAACAAGGGATCTACGTAAATGGAAGAACCTGCCTTGTTCATGGATAGGTAGACAGAATATTGTGAAAGTGTCAATACTACCTAAAGCAATCTATACAGTCATTTAATCCTGAACCATATACCAACAAAATTTTTTAAGGACATGGAAAGAACAATTACTAACTTCACATGGAAAGGAAAGAGACCTCAGATAAGCAGAGCACTACTGAAGTAGAAGAACAAAGTGGGAGGCCTCACACTCCCGGATCTCAAAACCTACTATACAGCCACAGTAGTCAAAACAGTGTGGTATTGGTACAGTGATAGACAGATAGACCAATGGAACAAAATAAAAAACCCAGGAATAGACCCATCCATCTATGGACAGCTGATCTTTGGCAAAGGTCCAAAACCCATTAAATGGGGAAGAGATAGCTTCTTTAACAAATGGTGCTGGCAAAATTGGATATCCACTTGCAGAAAAATGAAACAAGACCCATACCTCACCCCATACACAAAAACAAACTCAAGTTGGATCAAAGACTTAAATGTAAAACCCAAAACTATAAAATTCATTAAAGATAAAATAGGAGAAAATCTGGAAGCTCTAATTTACAGCATAAATAGACTATCAAACATAACCCAGAAGGCACAGGAGGTAGAAGAGAACCTAGATGACTGGGACCTTTTAAAAATTAAATTCTTATGCACATCAAAAGATTTTGTCAAAAGGGTAAAAAGAGAACCTACAGATTGGGAGAAAATATTTGCCTATGACATATCTGACAAGGACTTATCTCCAAAATCTATAGTAAACTTCAATACCTCAACACCAAAAAGACAAACAATCCAATTCAAAAATGGGCAAGAGACATGAACAGACACTTCACTAAAAACAATATGGTAGCGGCTAACAAACACATGAGGAATTGCTCACGATCTTTAGTTACTAGAGAGATGCAAATGAAAACAGTGATGAGATATCATCTTACCTCACCAATAATAGCAAAGTTCAACAGGACAGAAAATAACAAATCCTGGGGACGTTGCTGAGAGATTGGAGCTCTCATACACTGCTGGTGGGATTGTAAAATGGTACAACCATTGTGGCAAATGGTATGGAGTTTCCTTAAAAAACTCAAAATAGAAATACCATGTAACCCAGCAATCCTATTACTAGGCATATATCCTAAAGAGGTAAAAGGCAGGACACGAACAGACATATGCACACCTATGTTCATTGCAGCACAATTCACTATAGCAAAGAGATGGAAACAACCTAAATGCCCATCAACAGAGGAATGGATAACCAAATTATGGTACATTCTCACAATGGAATACTATGCTACATTAAAGAACAATGAGAGATATGCAAATCACCTCACAATGTGGACATGCCTGGAGGACATTATGCTGAGTGAAATAAGTCGCAGAAGGACAAATACTGTATGAGCCCATTACTGTAAAAAGACAAAGAAGGGTTTGCTTGGGAAAGGGAACTCACTTTGTAGGTTATCAGGGTGGGGAGGGAAGGGAAGGGAATAATTTCGAGCTAGTTGGGGGCCACATGCTGAGGGGGGGAAGGGGAGGGACAGTATGGAAAAGTCTGTGACCACCATGATAACATTGGGGAAAGGGAGGACACCGAATTGTGCACATAAGATATAGACAACAGACACTAATACCAACCAGTATATCCACAATATTGCATTACCATTAACACCAAACAACAGGCTACAAATAAACATATAAACATCTGAGAAGATCAAATGGGGGTCAGTAAACAGGATTATACTCTAGACCAAGGATAGATTCTGCTGAGGCTAATCTTGCACAAATACCAGTGATACAAAATACCCACAATCCTTACAGAAACAACAGAAGACAGACATAGAGCAACCCCTCACAGACAGCCAGACACTGTGGGAGAGAGATCTAATGGATCTACCGACTCAGGACGATAGTACTGGGGGACACCAGACTTAATTGGCACAACAAAATACATAAAAATCTTATTCCACAACCTACATTGCTGAGTAGCAATTGGGGTTATAAAAGCTTTTGAGCAGCCATTTAAGCTGCAGCTAACGGTCTCCAATTGTCGGAAGTGAAGACGAGTGCAAAAAACCAAGGGCATTTGGAAACAATCAGCCCTAGGACATGATGGACCTGGAGACCAGAATAACTAGATGGTGCCCAGCTACCAAGGGCAACCACTCAGGAAGGGATCAAAACTGGAGATCCTGGATAGAGTGGGAGGAAAAACATGCAACAAAATTCAAAAACACAATAATGACCAGAATAACTGGTCAGATGGAGTCTTCTGGGACCCTTAATACTATGGCCCTGGGATATACTCTGGCCTGGAGTAAAGCTCACTCCCAGGGGCTGGCTCTCAGCCAAAAAGTGAGTAAGACGTACACGCAGACCACCCAACCCAGGGTGATGCACCTACATACTCTATGGAGATGCATCCCTTGGAGCAATCGACCACAGGGCACCAGAGGGGCAATATTCATACAGAGAAAATGCAGGACACACAGAAGTGCATAACCGTGAGGGGCACGGGGTGGGGGGTGGGTATCACAGAGGAGGTAGGGGAGGAGAGTGGGTTAGGGTTGGGAATGGTCATTGGGGAGTGAAACCAAATGTACACAAAAGGTTGAATGTGAAACAAACTCTGTTCTGTAAATGTGCACCTAAACACACACACACGCACACACACACACACTCACACACATAAAGCTGGGTATTGCCAAGCTCCAGGTATTCCCATGTGACAGCTCTCAGTTCCAGTGCCACTGTTCCAAGGAGCTCCCCTTCTCTCCTCACAACCCATGCTCCTCTCCTAGCAGGAAGCATGCTGGTTTTCCTTTCTCCCTCTGATCTGATCCTCCCCTTCCTGGTAGTTATAAAAGACCTGGCATCTTTGACATAATTGTTTGGAAGGAGAGGGAGAAAAGAGGCTCCTCCAGCCATAAAACCTCAGATATACTCAGGTGAAGCTGTGGACGGACTGCTTGTGCCATCAAACAACTGTTCCTGATGATGCAGATGTTACGATCACAGGCTAGTGCTGTGTATTTCACAGTTGCTGAGAATGTTGCTTTCTGTGCAAGGCAGTGTCTGCAAGGGACTTGGGAACAGACAGAGGGGTAATCTCCTCTCTCCGCAGATGACAGCACACTGAGATGTTCAATATAGAACTCAATGATGTACAAGGAATTTGTCGGCTCTCAGACAATTGGACCTTTTCTTAACCCTCTTGTGATGGATTGGGGGAGGCAGACAAAATAAGAATATGTTTCCCGGCTGATAGGTCATTTCCAACCCCTACAAGGAAAGCTAGGACCATTAGAAAGGTGAAACTGTGCATTGCCTGCTTGGAAAGGAATGATTATGGAATGTATGAGGAGCCAGAATCACACATTAGTTAGAAGGAACTGGGATGAGATGGATGCAGCTGCTTCCTGCCTTGATCACTCTGGAGCTGAAGGTTAGGACTCTGGAGGGTCAAAATATTTCCTCTGATCCAGGAGGATCCAACCTCTGTGACCTGAGGGTGTGGTTGAGGAAAGAAAGGCTTCAGGCTGCATCCTCCTGTCCCATAGGGGCCAACAGCAGTGCACCTCCAGGGCCCAGAGAAGAGCCCTATTCTACTGTAAGAGCTGGGGGAAAGGGGAGAAGCCCTGGATGTAGAGGTTAGAAAACAGCAACGAAACAACCCCAGTCTACCACACAATTCTGACTTCACATGGTATTCTTCTCCATTCTCACAATCCTGAGAAGACTGAGGCAGCCTGGGTGAATGGAGGAATTGAGTGGAGGAAGCTATGGAGAAATATTATAAGTTGAGCTGTCAAAAGGCTCAACTTCTATATATTTTGAAATTTAGCTTAAGTTGGTGCCTAACCTTTATTAGTTAAATCCAATAGAGATTCCTTTTAAGATTCCTGGTTTGCCTTGTGGAGAGTTAGCAAAGAACTTCACAAGACACAAATAATGATAGCAAAAGTCCCCCCAGGTGTCCCCAAAGTAGTGATCTATATGTGTGGAATCTATACGTTACTGCCCTGGCAGCATGACTGGCTTATGCTCACCAGCATCCATGACAAAGCATATTATCAGTCCTTGGGGACACAAGCTCAGTTAATTCGTTTGGCTGCCAATTGAAAGGCTGAAAGTTCAAGCCCACTCAGAAGAACCTCAGAAGAAAGGTGTGGTGATCTATTTTTGAAAAATCAGCCACTGAAAACTGACGTACATGGGGTTGCCTTGAGTCAGAGTGAACTTGACAACTGATTGCACTAGGCTTTGTTACAGGAGTTGCCCTGAACAGGAATTCTGGATGGAATCCTCTTGCTTTTATGCTGTGAGCAGCTTAAGGTGGTGCTGCTTGTACTTTTTGAAAAACCCCTCCCGCCCTTCCTCTTCCATTGCCCTCCCCCTCCATGTCCCAGTTGCAAGGGGACTGCCTTATCCAGGGTTTGGAGGATCTAGTATTGGGGGTTGTACAGCAGATATGAGAGGTCTTTATTCTTTTATCTTAAAAAGGCAGGCTTTTGTGAAATAATTTTAATCCAAATCTTTGTGTTAAATTGACGTATTTATCCTCTGGGGTTTTTGTTTTTGTTTGTTGGCATGGTGCTGTATGCCAGGTGGTATGCACCTCATTTTGCAAATTCTAAGAGCAAGGGCAGGACTTAGCTCATGGCTGACACCAAATCCTCACACTACCAGCCAATAAATTAGTGTTTAACGTCACTAGTCCTGGCCTCTGTGCCAGGGAATTCAGCAAGTGTGCTGAATAATAATGGCCAGCATGCCCCTGAGTTCCCAAAGCTGTGTGTGCCAACCAGCACTTGCTCTGAAATGGTTACGTGGGCGTCTTCACAGGAACTCCTGAGAAAAAGCAACAGCCAGTTCTAGCAAGCAGAGGCCAGGCCAGGCTTCCCTGGGGTCCAACTTTCAGGAAGCAAGGCCCAGACTCCAGTGTGCCTGAGTAGAGCTCAGCAACACCAAACTTTATCAAAGTGGTTTAGAGTCACTTTTTCAAACACATTTTCTGCTCCCCAGGAGGCAAACCCTCTTTCTGTTTCAATCCCGACTTAATGTACCAAATACCCAATCTTGCTCTGGAGATTGCAGGCTGCATGAGCCACTCTTGCCGGCGTGGTAGGAATTCCGTGTCATGCCTTCTCATCTGTCATCAGCTTCCTCTCCAGGCTCCAAACATGTACTTAGCTGGAGGGGGTGTGGGGGTGGGCCCAGACCTGAACTTGCCTCTGGCTGAGACAAGCTTGTTGTTTTGATGAAATGAATGAAAGCCAGTCCCCAAAAACTGTGAACAGAAAGCTACCCTCCCGCCTTTTTTGTCTTTCTCCTTTCCAACACAAACTGGTATTTGCACTGGCTGCAGATTAAGAGTAAAGGGTAAGAGATGGGGTCAGCAAACATGACCTTTAGCAATTTGGAAAAAAAAAAAAAAGAGGACCAACATTCACTGCTACTAAATTTCAGGCAGTTGTGCTCCATCCTCCATTCCTAATTTCTTATTACTTCATGTCAATTCTATCATAAGTCTTATTTTTTTATAGATATATAAAAAAGAAACCTTAAGTTCAAAAAGGTTAAGGGATTTGTCCAAATTCAGAGAGCTTGTAAGTGGTGGGGCTGAGATTTAAATCTGAATAAACTGGATTTGAGAGCCCATGTTAATTGATGTATAATGGTTGGATCCCCTGAGCTCATCTGTCAGTTTATTGTACTGTGATGGCTTGCATGTTGCTGTTATGTTTGAAGCGATGCCACCAGTGTGTTCAGATATCAGCATGTTCATCCATGGCAGGCAGGGTGCAGCGGAGCTTCCAGACTTAGACAGATTAAGAAGAAGAGCCTGGAGGTCTATTTCTAAAAATTCCCAAAAAAAAAAAAAAAAGCCAAACACACTGCTGTCGAGTTGTAACCGACTCATACCAACCCAACCCCTCCTTGGGTTTCTGAGGCAGTATCACTACAGAAAGAGATTGCCCAACCTTCTTTCTGAGGAGTGGCTGGTGGGCTTGAACCACCAGTCTTCTGGTAAGCAGTCAAATAGACCACAATAGTATACTGTCTGATATAGGGCTAGAGGTCGAGCTTCCTAGGTCGGAAACAAACTGACAATGATTCTGACCCATAGAGACTCCCATTGAGCTTCCTAGGCTGTAAATCTTTATAGAAGCAGACTACTCATCTTTCTTCCACAGAGCGGCTGGTGGGTTTGAACCACCACCCTTCTGGTTATCAGCTAAATGCCTTAACCACTACACCACCAGAACTTTTTCCTAGGTTGGAAGGCACTCAAAATACACAATGGCCACCACATGGACTTGAGCATACCAATGGGTTGAAGATGGTACAGGACCAGGCAACGTTTTGGGCTGTTGCACATGAGGTGGAGTGGACTCAATGGCAACTAACAAAAACAACAACAAATCTTTGTGCACTACAGTACTGTTTGGGTCTAGTAAAGAAAACTGAAATCAAATGATCAAATGAAGGCATGTGTTTGCCAGCCTTGTGGTCCTTTAAAGTTGTGCTAAATAAAAGTCACTTTTCCTCAGGTGTGAGTCAGTTTTTTTTTTTTTTTTTTTTTAAAGGGAGGATGCTACTTAATTCCATCTGACATTTAAAATGAGAAGATGGGACTCAAACTTATCTTGATAAACATAAAAACAAACATCTCTGTGGGACACAAAGGTGTGCTATGGTCATGCTCTAAGGTAGAGTTCCCTGAAGTACGTTCTGCAGAACATGAGCTCTTTGGGAATATTAACACATTACGGGGGTCAAAATGTTCTGTGGACAAACATGTTTAAGAAACTATAGGATTAAGCCTGTTCCAATTTTGTTTGTGTTTCCTTGTTCATACTGTGAGTTCCCTCAGAGCTATGAACACACACACACAAAAACCCAAACTCACTGTCGAGTCATTTGAAACTCATAGTGACCCTGCCTTGGGTTTCCGAGGCGATATCTCTACGGAAGTAGATTGCCCAGCCTTCCTTCCAACGAGTGGCTGTTGGTTTTGAACCACTAGCCTTCTGGTTAGCAGTCAAATGCCTTAGGCACTATGCCACCACACTAAGGTATTATTATGGATTTCCAAACAGGATTATTTTAAGTAGCAATAACCTGTATATTTGCTCAGGAACTCATTTGTTTTTTCCCAAGAGCATCTCCAGAGACTTTACGTGGTTTTATGTATCACAATTTAGAAACTCATGATCCCTGACTGCATTCACAAAAGTTTACAGATTTTTCAAATACCTGCAATTTTTATCCTTAGAATAATTAATTTATGTCATCCTATATATCATAATGGCCTACCTAGGTGGTCAAATCATTTTACATGCTCTGCCTCAGTTTCTTTGTTTATAGAATATAAAACCTGACCATTTCATAAAGTTTTCATGGGGCTGAGAAATAACTTGCTGTGAAAATCAGAAAAGTGTTATCCAAGTACAAAGATTTAGCAGTGACTATGGAAATTCAGAACAGTATCAGGTAATAACAGAAATATTTAAGAATATTAATGTAGCTGTTAGTCTCCCCTAAGCATCCACTTCCATCATCGTCATGGAGAGCAAACCTACGTAAAGCAGTCTTCCTTTACTGGCTCTGAAAGGTGACATCTACTGAAATATACTACTATAAATGAATAATGGGTGTTGAATGGATTTGAAGTCTGGGAGTTATCATCCATTAATCATTAAACCACAAACACTTTTCTTGCCACACTGGTGAACCCAAAGAATAATCCCTTATCTTGGTCAGTGGCTCCACAAACTACCAAATTTTATAAGCAACGTTATCCTCAAATCCTCCCATTCCTAACCCTCAAGTCAATCTATCACCAAATCTTATTGATTCTAAGTCCAAAGCTGTTCTTAAATCAATTCTTTCCTACCCCCACTGGTTTTATCTGGGTCTTCTCTTTTTTTTTTTTAATTGTGATTTGGGTGAAAGTTTACAGAGCCAATTCATTTTCCATACAGAAGTTCACATACACTTTGTCTCATGACATTGACTGCAATTTCCCACAATGCAACAGCTCTCTTCCAACTTCCTTCCCATAGTTACCTCCTCCCTGTGTCCTTCCCTCAGGCCTGAACTCCTGCCCCACGAGCTGTCTCCCTGTGCATACACAACCTTTCTATTCTCCCATGATTGATATATCCAATGAGTTACCCCTCTGCTCAGATGACCCCTTATTTCTGAGAACTTCCCTAACATCTTCTGTAAAATTGTAAAATAGTACCTACCCACAACCCTGATGCACCCCTTCCTCTTTACCATACTTTATCATTCTCCATAACATTTACACCTTTTGGTACACTTTGTATCTGTTGTTGTTGTTGTTGTTATGTGCCACCAAGTTGGCCCGACTCATAGCAACCCCTCCTTGGATTGCTGAGGCAGTATCACTACGGAAGTAGATTGCCCAGCCTTCCTTCCAAGGAGTGGCTGGTGGGTTCGAACTGCCAGCCTTCTGGTTAGCAGTCATGTGCCTTAGGCACTACGCTACCAGAGCTCCCAAATGTTCAGCTCATATGCCTGTCTTTTGTTTGGCTAGAAGCCACAGGAATAGGCTCAGTTCCAGACGTGAAGGGCAGCTAGAGGCCATAGTTTCAGTGGTTCCACCAGGCTCTATCAGACCAGTCTTTTTATTTTTTTTTAAATGATTTTGAGTTTTGTTCCACATTGTTCTCCCACTCTAATCAGGATCTCCCACGTAGATCCCCCTCCAAGAGGTTGATAGTGGTAGGTGGGCAGTGGCTCCCCACTGTCTCTTGCTTTGACTATTCTAATGGTATCATCACAATCTGTCCTAACATCTCCAACCTGGACCTCTCCCTGAATTCCAGACTCAAACTATTCAACTGCCTACTCAACATCCCTAAGGCATTTGACTGCTAACCAGAAGGCTGGTGGTTCAAATTCACCAGCCATTCCTCAGAAGGAAGGTTGAGCAATCTACTTCCATAGAGATACTGCCTTGGAAACCCAAGGAGAGGTTGCTATGAGTCAGATGCAACTCTATGGCAGTGAGTTTTTTTTTTTGGTACTCAACATCCCTACAGGTATTCCAAGTTTAACATGTCTGAATCTGAACTGATTCCATCCTCCCTTAACCCCAAGCCTGCCCCTTCCACAGTCTTCCTCATCTTAACAAATGGCAATTCATTCTGCGATTTGTTTAGGCTCCAAAACTTAGGGTCATACATGACATTTGTTTTTCTCTCATACCACACACTCAGTCCATCAGCAAATTTTATTGGTTGTACTTTCACAACATACTCAAAATCTGACCACTTCTCCTTCTCAGTTAACAATTCATTATCTGTTGATTCAATCATTGTCATCTCTCTGATGGATTATTGCAAGAAGTTTTTTTTTTTTTTTTTTTTTTTTTGCCTCCCTCTCTCTCTTCCCCTCTCCAACCACTACAATCTTTTTGCCCTAACACAACTGCCAGAATAATCCTTTTATAATATAGGTCAGACCATGTCACTCTTCTTTAAACATCCTTTAATGGCTCTCTTCTCACTCTAAGGACAGGCAAAGTCCTTACAATGGCCTTCCAGGCTCCACATCATCTAGCCTTTAATAGCCCTATTGCAGCTTTTATCATTTCCTCTCCTTGTCCTGGAACATGCCAAGAAACTCCCAACTCAGGACCACTGGCATTGCTGACATTGACAATATCTGCATGTTCTTCCTGCTGATATGCAACACTGCTCGCTCACTCCTTCACTTTGTTACCCCTCTGCTCAGATGACCCCTTATTTCTGAGAACTTCCCTAACATCTTGTGTAAAATTGTAAAATAGTACCTACCCCCAACCCTGATACACCCCTTCCTCTTTACCCTACTTTATTATTCTCCATAACATTCACACCTTCTGGTACACTTTGTATTTGTTTATTGCTTGTTATCATCTTCCCCTTTCTGCAGTGTAAACTGCAGGAAAGGAGGGATTTTTGCCACCTGAGGTGCCTAGAACAGGGTCAGGCATAGGTAAGTGCTCAATAAATAGTGAAAAACCTTTATTGTTTCTAGTCTCTGTCCTCTACTGTCTACCCTCCACATGTACACCAGAATTATCTTCCTCAACCTCAATTTTGATCATGTCTCTTCTCTGCTTCCAATTCTTCAGTAGATTCTACTAAGGGATAAGGCCCACATTTCTTAACAAAGCTTACAAGGCCCTTCCTTCACTGACCTGGCTGCCCTGCAAACTGGGAGAGGGACCCTCTCCCAGGTGGTCCCTGAGTTTCATCAAGCCTGATGACCATTCTGGGCTTTTAGGCAACTGGCTTTCTTCATGGACTGGTTTATCTTTCCATGTCCCACACATGTCTCTGAAGTTTTCAAGACTCACCTATTACTTTTCTGTGATCCCTTTATCTCCTACTTTCTCATTTGGATGGATGGTCCCTCTCAGAGTTATTTTGAATCTATCTCTATCAGAATGTTAACTAAAGTCTCATTAACTCTCTCCTTATACATAGAATCCCTCCTGCAACCCTAGATCTAAAACTTTTTTATGCATTTTGGGTTTCCCAAAACCTAGCACGATGCCTTTTACACCACAGTTGAAGAATGACTTAAAGATATGATCTCTGTCCTGAAGGATTTTCTTCTCTGCTTAGAGAAACAAGGGTCAGTGAAAAGAGGATTGTTCTGAGAATCAGGAAGTAAAAATTGAGCTTTGATTTAATTAGCTGATCTCAGATGTGTTTTGTATGTCATTTATACTTCAGTTTCTTTTTATATAAGGAGGCTTGCTGGTGGAGTGGTTAAGCACTTGGTTGCTAACCAAAAGGTCAGCAGTTCAAGCCCACTAGTTACTAAGCAGGAGAAAAGATATTGCTGTCTGTTTCCATGAAAATTACAGCCTTGGAAACCCTATAGGGCAGTTCTGCTCTGTCCTACAGGGGCATGATGAATCAGAGCCAACTCCATGGCAATGGGTTTGGTTTTTGCTTTTCTTTTTGGTTCCTTTTTAATAAAACTAGGGGATTAGACAATCTGATATGTAAATTGATTTATGAGAAAGTGAGGAAAAGTTTCCACTTAAGCTAGCCATGCCGATGATGTTGGAGGAAAGGAAGAAAAGAAAGGCAAACTATGGAATGAAGCGGAATGGGAACTCACCTCTCTTTGACATGACAACTCTGAATGTGACAGACAACTGAGTAACAAACAGACCCAGTGATAGGACAATGGCTTTGGATTGTGCAAAATGGAAGCTTTACTCTTCCAAAGGCCTAAAATATTTATACTGTGAATATATGTATGTGAGCTCTGGTAACTTAGTGCCTAAGGCACTTGACTGCTAACCAGGAGGCTGGTGATGCTGGTGGTTCAAACCCACCAGCTACTCCTGGGAAGGAAGATTGGGCAATCTACTTCCATAGATCAAGACTCAGTTATTACTTTTCTGTGATCCCTTTATCTCCTTCTTTCTCATTTGGGTGGATCGTCCCTCTCAGAGTTATTTTGAATCTATCTCTATCAGAATGCTAACTAAAGTCTCATTAACTCTCTCCTTATACATAGCATCCCTCCTGCGACCCTAGATCCTCAGAAACCCAAGGAGGGGTCTCTATAAGTTGGGTCCAACTTGACGGCACATAATAACAACAATAACAACATATACGCATATATACATATGTCTCTACACACATATAAAGAGCTCTGGTGGCACAGCACCTAAGGTGCTTGACTGCTAACCAGAACGTTGGTGATTCAAACCCAGTAGCCGCTTCATGGAAGAAAGATGGGGCAATCTACTTCCATAACTATTTACCACCTTGGAAACCGAATGGGGGTCACTACGAGTCAGAATTGACTCGATCACAGTGGGTTTGATTTGGGTTTTTACATACATATATGTATATACATATGTAAATATATTGTAGTTTATTTATATTTATGGACATATGTAATTATGAAGAAGATTCCTTAACCTAAAAAGGATAATCATTTCTTAACATGTTTTTGAATGAGACTTTCTTGGTTAACCTGCAAATTTGTTCCACCTGCCTTGTGGTGGCATAGTGCCTAAGGCATTAGACTGCTAACCAGAAGACTGGTGGTTCAAACCCGCCAGCCACTCCTTGGAAGGAAGGTTGGGCAATCTACTTCTGTAGTGATACCGCCTTGGAAACCCAAGGAGGGGTTGCTATGAGTCGGATCCGACTGATGGGGGTGTGTTTGGTTTTTTATTTTTTGCCATGTGTGAGGGCCTCTGCTCCCTTTCATAGTTATAAGGGTTATTAGAATGAAAACTTTATTCTCTTAGTTGAAACTTTAACTGCTGCTCAGTCATGCATCCTTCAAAAGAATATATGATTTCTCAGTTAAATGAAATGCCTGGTCCTCTTTCAAACCATGTATCCTGCTCCTTGGCAAAAGAGTTGAGTCTTGATTTTTTTTTTTTTTTTTTCCTTTAATTTTTTTTTTTTTTTCTTTACCCCTAGGCTTCACTCCTCCTCTCTGTAGAGTGAATGCTGGTTTTCATTAGATGTTTCTTATCATGAAATGGATTACTACTAATTTAAAATGTGAGGGGCAGCCAAGGTACAACGTTGAAGAGTTACTTCCCAGATTTACCTTTAATGATTACAGTTGCTTTTGAAAATTACATTTTATAATACTTTAAGTGCTATCTGTCCCTTCATGCTTTCTATCTCAGTATCTTGCCCCAGTCTAGATAGAAAACTGATTCTGGACATGATCAATGATAACATAGTTCCATTTAGTTCTTGCTCAAACTGTCAGTCTTGGTTGGGGTTCTTTCAAAAGCAGACATAGACACAAAGGTTTGTGGACCAATAGATTATTTGGGAGATGATCCCAGGAAGCATGGTCATGGAGTGGAGAAAGGAAACAGGGAAGGGAGGAAGCCAAGATTAGGCACATTTGTGAGCCAGTTACTGTTGTAGGCAACTGGCCCGGTCCTGCTGGGGACCTCTGAGAGACTGTGTAGACTGCAACTTAGAGTTGCCCTGCCAAGGGACAGGGACCTACTAATGTCTGTGCCTCACTTGGTTAAAGGTGGCATCAAAAAATGGTTACTCCCTGGTCTTCCTGTTTCTCTGTTTAGAGAAAGGCCCCAAGCAGAGAGATGGAAGTGCTGGAGATGTGGAAGCATGTGTGAACCTGCCCATCACAGCTGCAGGTGACCTCTAGGTAAGGCAGAGGACATGTGGGCTGGGTATCAACAGAATCTGCCAAACTTTCCTGGAAAGAAAAGAACTACATTCTCTGATGGTGAACCCATGTTCATACATGCACACACAGGTAAACAGAGATTGGTTGTCCCTCAGCAAGGTACGAGGTGGGGAGCAAGACTAGCATTTCAGCTCACCTATGAAGACCTGTTATTTGATTCCTGGAAGTGAGGATTGGCTGGTTAGATCCTTTCCTCCTACTGTTCCTGGTAGCCTGAGGACTGGAGGAAGAGATCATGTTTCTAGAAAGAATTGGGCTGTTCCTGAAACATGCTATTTGTCTTCTTGGAGTGGAGGAAACCTGCTCTAGAACTTCCCTATTCTACCCTCTATTTATTTATTCATTTGTCTTTTCTTCCTCCTTCCTTTTTTATTCCCTGGGGAGTATGAAGAAGGCTATGTGGAATGTTTGAAAGAAGTCAGAAACCAATGAAGAGAAAAAGAAGAGAACCATTCTATTTCTTGTTCCCTCTCTCATGCTTGTCCTATGAGTTGGGGAAAAACAGACTCTGTTTCCAAGGTCACTTTGTCACAGTGGAGTTATTGGAGACCTTTTTCTCCAGCCATCCTTGACATTCCAAGGCTCCCGTATCAGTACCACTGATTGGTTAGTCTTTCCTTAAGCCAGCTGTCATTTAGTTGATTCCAACTCATGGCAACCCCAATATGTGGCAGATAGAATTGTGTTCCACAAGGTTGTTAGTGGCCGATTTTGTGGAAGTAGATTGCCAGGTCTTTCTTCCAAGGTGTCTCTGGATGGACTCAAACCTTCAACCTTTCAGTTAGCAACCAAGTACATTAATCATTTGCACCACTCAGAGATTCTGGGTCTGTCCTTACCTTAAGGTATATCTTTAACTTGACCTAATAGGGACAACAAGGCAGCAATAGCCATCTTAAAGGGCAGAAATACTCTTTTCCACACAGACATGAATTTTCTTGCAAATCTTATCAATCTTGTTCCTTTCTTCAGAACCACAAATTCCCTGCTTACACTGTGCTTCCATAGGGCTGCTGTTCTGCAGTCCAAATGGGACAGGGTATTTCCAGTGCCAGGACTGCAGAAAGCAGAAGAAATTCTCAAGGGTTCAAAGTTCAGTGCTGACATCCTTGGACTGGCACAGCTGGAGACTCCCTAGATCACAAACCACTGTTTTTACAGCCAAGGCCACATTCAACTTGGAGCACTCAAGAAAGTCAATGCCAGCACCAAGCTCCTGAAAGTGGGAGCAGAAGCGTTCATTCTTTTCCAGCCTACCTTGGATGTCCCCAACCCCACAAAAACCACTGCTGTTGAATTGATTCTGACTTGTGGAGACCCCATTATTTCAGAGGAGAACTACTCCATTCTTGGCTGTCATATTAATGGAACTAGATCACCAGGCCAATCTAGGTTACTTTGTAGCACATGAGGTCATCATGAGTAAGAATCAATTTGACTGCAACTGACAACAACCACCACCTTTACAGAAGAAGATTGCCAGGACATTCTTCCATGGTACCACTGACTGGGTTGGAACTGCCAACCTTTAGATTAGTCACTCACGGTCACTGCCATCGAGTTGATTATGAAGGCTGTAAATGTTTACAGAAGTAGATTGATTCATCTTCCTCCTATGGAGCAGCTGGTGGGTTTGAACCTCTGGCCTTCTGGTTAGCAGCCAAATGCCTTACCTACTACACCACTAGAACTCAAAAACCAAAAACCAAACTCATTGCTGTTGAGTCGGGTCCGACTCACAGCGACCCCTCCTTGGGTTTCCGAGGCAGTATCTCTACAGAAGTAGATCGCTCAACCTTCCTTCCAAGAAGTGGCTATTGGGTTTGAACTGCCAGCCTTCTAATTAGTAGTCAAATACCTTAGGAACTATGCTACCAGAGAACTCAGTTGAGTACAAATAGTTTACACCACCCTAGATGCCAAGAACCACAGAAAACAGAAACATGGGAGATTTTATGGCTACAGGTAGGAACATAACTTTTTTTCCCCCTCAATTTCCCAATCTACTTACCATGTTGCCCTGCTCTTTCTATCAGTAGATACAAGGATGTTCCATTTGCTTTTAGCATTTGTCAAACTGAGCCCCCAAGATGCACTTCTCATTTGAGAACGAGGAAGCATCTTGCAGGCATCCTTCCTCCCACTTCTGAGAGGGAGAGCATATTTCAGAGGTAGACTAATATCCTTCTGAAGGAGGTTACATAACCCACAGAGGACACTCTGCTGCAGAGGGTCAGAATGGCCAAAAAACAAGTATTTCTGGGGCCCAGAGACTTCTTTAATCAAAAGGAGAGAAAAGAAAAGAACTCGCTCGACACTTGCTGTGTACCTAGTATTAATGAGCTGCAGAGTGAATAATTTGGAGTTTTTCTTAATTGCGAAATGGGGAAAAGTTTCAAGAACAGATTGAGGAACTATGCTTTGGCTCTGAAATTTGTAAGCTGAAGAGATGAAAAAAATGATTGCAATTCACTTTGTTGTATTTTATCTTTCATTACTACAATGTCACCCCACGATAACTAGGTATCTGGCCAATTTCCATTTAATTTATAGCAAGGGAGGCCTGTAATTTCATCCATTTGACCTACAACAGGCAAGGAACAGGGGTTCATCGATATAGAAGATTGAGTGCATGAGAAAGGAATTCAAGGCTTTTATTGTTACATTCTTTTTGTGTTGAAAATTCCATTTTGGAAACAAGTATTTTGCAAAATGGAGTCATCATGTAGAAAGCTTAAAAAAAAATCCATAAAACCTTAATCTTTTGCCCAGAAGCAACTAATTTCTTTTCATTTTCTACTGTTCCTTCTAATTGTCTAATTACTTGAATTGGGGCACCTATCCCTGATGAAATTCTGTAATTTTAAAAAAAGATTAACTTGGTGATTGATGGGAGAATTGATGAGCAAATGATACCACTCATTCACAGGACATCTACTATGTGCCAGGCATCCCGCTGAAAACTTCACATATCCTACACTATTTCTCTAAAACCAAACTAACCAAACAAAAAACACGTTGTTGTGGTTGTTGGATGCTGTGGGGTCTCCGATTCATAGCGCCCCTATGTACAAAAGAACAAAACACTGCCTGGTCCTGTGCCAGCCCCATGATCCTTGTTATACCTGAGCCCATCGTTGCAGTCACTGTGTCATTCCATCTTGTCGAGGGCCTTCCCCTTTCCGTTGACCCTCTACTTTACCAATTATGATACCTTACCAAAGTAGGTGAGGCAAAGTCTGGCCATTCTCACTCCAAGGAACATTCTGCCTGCACTTCTTCCAAAACAGATTTGTTAGTTCTTTTAGAGGTCCATGGTACTTTCAGTATTCTTTGCTAACACCACAATTCAAAAGCATCAACTCTTTTTCAGTCTTCCTTATTCATTGTCCAGCTCTCACATGCATATAAGGCAATTGAGAATACCATGGCTTGGGTTAGGCACACCTCAGTCTTCAAGGAGATATCTTTGTCCTTCAGCATTTGAAAGAGATCTTTTGCAGCAGATTTTCCCAATGCAATACATTGTCCGATGTCTTGATTGTTGCTTCCCTTGATGTTGATTGTAGAACAGAGTAATATGAAGTCTTTGACAACTTTAATCTTTTCTCCATTTATTGGGATGCTGCTTATTGGTCTAGTTGTGAGGATTTTGGTTTTCTTTATATTGAGGTGTAATCCACCTTGCAGACAGTAGTCTTCAATCTTCATCAGTAAGTACTTCAAGTCATCCTCACTTTCAGCAAGCAAAGTTGTGTCGTCTGCATACCGCAGGTTGTTAATGAGTCTTCCTCCAATCCTGATGCCACATTCCTCTTCATATAATCCAGCTTCTTGGATTATTTGCTCAGTTTGCAGGTTGAATAAGTGAAAGGAAACAACCTTGGCACACTTCCTTCCTGATTTCAAACAATGCAGTGTCCCCTCATTCTGTTTAAATGACAGCCCATTCACAGGGCTGTCTATGTACAGGTTTCTCATGAGTACAATTAAGTGTTGTGGAATTCCCATTCTTCTCAATGTATCCATAATTTGTTATGATCCACACAATCAAATGCTTTTATATAGTCAATAAAACACAGTAAACATCTTTCTGGTATTCTTTGCTTATAGCCAGATCCATCTGACATCAGCAATGATAACCCTAATCCCACATCCTCTTCTGAATCTAGCTTGCATTTCTGGGAGTTAGTTATCTTAGAGAAGATACATGTGGACACAAAACTGATTGGTAAGGAGTGGAGCCCAGCTGTGTGTGCCTGTGGTGGCCATGTTCTCTCTGCATTCTATGCTCCTATTGGGGGGTACAAGTCATGCTTGTGCTAGAATATATCTGTGGCTAAAACAATAGAGGCCTACGGGAAAAGTGAAAAGACATAAAAGCAAATGAAATGGAAAAATTGGAGTGTCTAAAAGTAGAAGAGTGACTAAATACACAGCTCAGGTCTATATGATAGCATACTATTAGTTGTTGAGTTAATTCAGTCTCATGACAACTCCAAGTGCGTCAGAGTAGAGCTCCATATGGTTTTCAATGGCTAATTTTTCAGAAGTATATCACCAGATCTTTCTTTCAAGGTGCCTCTGGGTTGACTTGAACCTCCGACGTTTTTGTTAGCAACTATTTGGTTAAAGTGTGTTAATCATCTGGGTCCCCCAGGGACTCCAATAGCATATAAAGCTGTAATTAAATAGAATTATTCTTAGCAACCTGGGAAGTTTTGACAACATACTACATTTTAAAACTCAGTATGGAAAGCCAGGTCCTCTCACTTTTACAAAAAGAAAGTTCAAATATGTAGGAAAGAGATCAAAAGAAAAATGCCCCCACATGATAAGACCATCTGGATACCTCCTCCTAGGTAATGCAAATGATTTGCACTGAATTACTAACTTAAAGGTTGGTGGTTTGAACTCACCAAGCAGTGCCACAAAAGAAAGGTCAGGAGACCTGCTTCAGTTAAGATTACAACCAAGAAAATCCTAAGGAGTTGTTCTACACACATGGAGTCGCCTTGAGTCTCAATCAACTTGATGATAACTGGTTTAGTTTGTTTAAGTGGTAAGACAATGGGTGACTTAAATTTTCTTACTGCTTTCTGAATTTTACAAATACTCTATAATGAATGTGTATTACTTTTTAATTAGCAAACATTAATCATTGCAACCATAAAGGCAGGGATGAGAAAGATGCTGAGGAGAAGGGCTGGATGGAATAGGGAGCAGGGAAGGGCAACATTGGCATGCTCTCCTCTGTGTGCAGCCACTTAACATTCAGGCTACCAGCTTTTTTGATTTTGTTAAAAGTTTTCTCTATTACAGACACTAATTATTAGGCTTGCCAGGAATTGTGCACTGAGCTCGTTAGACACATTCTGCACAACACTTCAGCAGCACAGACGTCTGATTCCTTTCAAAGGAAAAGCTCGGCCAATTCCAAAGTAGCCTTTCTAAAGGACATATTCTGTTTGAGTTTAGAAACTGGTGGCTTTAATGAATAAGGGTGGTTTAGGGGGATTCTTATAAGTGTCAGCTTACGAATCAAAACCACTAAGTCTACATCCTGCTCCACCAGACAGCAGTGTGGGGTCTTAGGTAAGGTCTTTAAACTCTACAAGCCTCCTATCTTCATTCAGGAAAATGGGCATGAGACTTCCATTTCTTTGAGTTGTTTGAAGATTAGATAAGGTTATGTTTACAAAGCACATAGCAAGGACACGTTTTTAAAGACTGATCAATCAATGGTTGTAACAGGGCTTTCTGCTGATTTGGATGTGGGGATGAGTGCCAGAGAGGGATTGAGAATGAAACCCAGGTTTGGAGTTGTACAACTAGGGACCTGCTGGTACCATTTGCTAATATGGTGAGAATTGGGTATCTGTAAGCTTGTTTGAGGAGTGTTCAAACAAACAAACAAACAAACAAAAAAAACTCACTGCCATGGGAGGAGGACTCTGCTAGGTCCCTCTTACACATTCAGCAAAAAGGCGCTCAATCTTCATGTACCTGGTGGGTGGTGGGGCCTGACCACTCAGCATCTCTTGGGTAAGATCTCAAAACTGTGCAGGACTAGAATTTTTTTGTATTTCAATTCAGTTGCTTTTGGCAACATGAGACATGTTGACTGCACATAGGGAGATTATGAAAGTACTGAAAAGAAGCCTACAGAAGTTCTACAGCTGATATTAAAGTCACTGCTGAATGTACATGAACACTCTGGAGACACAGTAAGCCATTTTCCATAGAGAGGGGGCATTTGAGAACATCCAAGGTAGCCAGAGAAATAAACAGAGGCCTTACTAAGTCCACACTGCAGGGAGGTTCCTTAGCCAGGGAGAAAGATTTGATACATGGATAATTTCCTCTCTGTAAATAGGGGAAGGTGGTAAGTGGTGCTGGGGAGAATAAGAGATGGAGAAGGAGCCAGGGCATTTCCCAGGCAGCATCTAAAGGGAGAAAAGGCTACACTGGGCAGGCCCCAGAAGAAGCCACTGTATTTGGCAAATGAAAGACAGTCAGATTTGTAACTAAATCTTGGATACACTGGATCTTGGCTCTACTCTGGGAGCCTGGATGAGACTACTTTACTCAGTGACATCTTATCTCCTCAAAGCAAAACCAGGGGCTTTCAGAGATTGTCCAGTCCAGTTATTTGATTTCATTGATGAGGGCAATTAAATAAACTTCACACATAAAATTCAAAGTTTATAAGACAATGCAAGACTACTTTATTTCACATGACTTGATGCCTCAAACTTAAGAGATTTGGGGCTGTAGTATAGTTTATGGCTATGATGACTTCATATCTCATTGTTTCCCTAAGCTACTAGAGAATCTGCAAACATTGCTATTTTAGCTTCTCAGAAAATATAATCAAATTATATATTTACAGAGAGACATTAGATTCCAGGTTATTTTTATAAATATCAGTAAAAAGGAAATGAGGTAATGGCTATTTTCATTTATTTTTAAATTTTAAGAGCTTGTTTTACATTCAATGTTACGTGTACATCTAGTTTCACTTCCCATTTACCATATCCAACCCTAACCCAGTCTCCTTCCCTCCTTACCCTATAACCCTCCCCCCTGTGCCCCTCATATTCATGCACTCCTGTTTGTCCTGCATTTCCTCAATTTGAATGTTGGTCCTCTAGTGCCCCGTGGTCTATTGCTCTAAGAGATGTACTACCATAGAGTATGTGGATGTGTCATCTTGGGTTGAGTGGTCTGCATGTACATCTTGTTAACTATTGGGCTGAGAGCCAGCCTTTGGGGGTGAGTTTTATTCCAGGAGCAGAATGTATTCCAGGGCCATACTATTGGGGGTCTCATCAGATTTCACCTGACCAGTAATTCTGGTCATTATTGACTTTTTGGATTTTGTTCCATGTTTTTCCTCCCACTCTATCCAGGATCTCCAGATTTGATCCTTTCCTGAGTGATTGGCATTGGTAGCCGGACACCATCTAGTTCTTCTGGTCTCAAGGGCCATTGTGTCCTATGGCTGATTGCTTCCAAATGCCCTTTTCTTTTTCTTTTTCTTTTTTTTGCATTCATCTTCACTTCAGATGCTAGGGGACCGTTAGCTGCATCTTAGATGGCTGCTTGAAAGCTTTTAAGACCACAGTCGCTAGTCACCAATGCAGGATGAGGAACAAGGCTTTTATGTATTTTGTTGTGCCAGTTGAGTCTGGCGTCCCCCAGTACTATGGTCCTGAGACAGTAGATCTATTGGATCTCTCTCCCATAGTGTCTGGGTGTTTGTGAGAGATTACTCTGTCTGTCTTCTATTGTTTCTGTAAGGGTTGCAGATATTTTGTATCACTGGTATCTGTGCAAGATTAGCCTCAGCTGAATCTATCCTTGGTCTAGAAAATACTCCGGTTCACTGACCCATGTCTGATCCTCTCAGGTGTTTATGTGTTTATCGGTAGCCTGGTGTTTGGTGTTAATGGTAATACAGTATTGTGGACACATTGGTTGGTATTAGCATCTGTTGTCTATCTCTTATGGGCACAATTCAGTGTCCTCCCATTTCCTAATGTTATCATGGTGGTCACAGATCCTTTCCATATATCCCTATTTTTAGAGTAGCCACGAGTCCCTGGGTTGTGCAAACAATTAAGCATTTGACTACCAGGCAAAAGGTTGGCGGTTTGAACCCACTCAGAGGCACTTTGGAAGATAGGCCTGGTGATCTGCTTCCAAAAGGTGACAGCCTTGAAAACCCTATGGAGCAGTTCTACTCTGTCACACTGGGCTGAAATGAGTCAGAATCAAATCAATGGCAACTAACAACAACAACAGTGTAATACAGAGGACCCTCAGTATCAGAAGAGAGTTCTAAATTGAGGTAGTGGCTAGTGAGAGGTAGAGATGAGGGTGAGAGCAGTGATAAGGGATAGGAGAATCTCAGATCAAGACAGGAGGGCAGACTTCTACAGAGATCTCCTACTGAGATGGATAGGAGCTGTCTAGCTGTCTGGTGTCTCATGGGGCTGATCATCCCCTGACTACTTTACTGTAAAACAATTTCAACTCCAAGGGAATTCTTTTTTCTTTTTCTTTTTTAAGTGAAAATTTGTTTTGCTAACAAGTATAATGAAATGAACTTATTCTTCAGAAGTCAAACTTGTAGAGAGCTTGTAGAGAGCTAAATATGCACATTTTTGCTATCCATGCTCTGAAGTTGTAACTTCAAGGTTCTGTTTCTCCCACTATGAAGGGAGATGCCATTGAAATTCATAGAGATGCACTGCTCGATTTTTCCTGATCATTTCATATTTATCGAATGTGCTGATCTGAATTCACCCTCAATAACCCTGTTATCCTGGGCCTGGTATGGTCATGGGTACCAATCTGTCTGTTAGGTTTATGATGTGCTCTAAAAAGCAATGGGATGAAATGACACGATCCATTTGTCATTTGCAGGTAGTCGGTAGAGATAGAAAGTTAGTGCCAAATACACCACACAGTTGAGACACCCTGATATGACTGGCCAGGCATCGAGTCTGCCCATACAAGGCAGACAAATGCACAATATTCATAAAAGTGCCTGGTTCTGTTCTGTAGTTCTGTTCTGAATCAAAACATTGTTCCAATGGCTGACCGATGAACACAGAAATGTCATTTGTTTCTCCTGGAGGCATTTCTGCTTTTCTCTCTAACCTCAAGTATGCATTTTTAGACTCCTTATTCTTAAAAAACACAATTCCATTTTTGCAAAGAGATGACGATGACATGAGGCACTATCAACCTAGAATTGATCTGTCCTTGGAAGCAGAATCATTAACTCATCAATAATAATCACCCACTGGTCATATTAGGCCCTGGCCTCTCATAGACTGCTTTCATTATCTTTCTGGAAGGAGAAGTCACTGTGGAATGAACTGGCACACTAGACAAAATTATCCCCCTTGTTCTAAAGAGGGCATCTTCACAAGGTTGCCTTCAGATGTGCAATAGAAAGAGTATGACAGATTACTAACTATATGTTCAAAATCAATGGGTTCTAGATGTTATAGATTTAGTGGGTGTGACTGACCCTGCTGGTGCCCACTCAGTATCAATTCTACTTCCTCCTTGCTAATAGAATCTCCACTTTCACTGGAGCAGCAATATGTCCAGCTCCAGGCCATGGATCATAATCCAACTCAATTATAACAATTCTCTACATTTTAAGCCTCCTTTTCAGCTACAATGTAGCCGTGTGACTTTGGCCAAATCAAATTTTAAGGCAGAATCTGCTGTAAGTGCTTTTGGAAAAGTTCTTACTATCCCTGATACTTCAGGGCAGATGAGAGTAGGGCTGCCCCTTTCCCCACTTCTTTCTGCCTTACACATGGATATAACCCAAAGAGCTACAGAGACATCTTACGTTCATGGATGAGCATGCCCTCATTATGAGGATGGCAGAGGAGAAAGACGGAAGGCACGTGGGTCAGGCATCAGATCCTGGCACTGCTGTACCAGCCCTGCACTGCTTATTTCTCTACATCTGTTCATGTGAGATAATTAGCTATGTTCATTGCTCACTCAGGGATTCTATTACCTGTAGCCAAAAGCATTCTTAACTGAAATGGTAGTTAACAGTAAAATATTTACAGAAGTCTGAGAGTTATGCTAGGAAAATCAACACATAATTGATGATCTATATGCAAAGCTCACCTTCAAAGACACATACACTAAAGGTTGTCTACCTTGGTCTAGTGGTTCTCAAAGTGATTATGCACAGAATCACCTGGAGGGTTTGTTAAAACACAGATTACTGGTCTGCACCCCAGAGTTTCTGAGTCAGTAGATCTAGGGCAGGGGCTGAGAATTTGCATTTCCAGCAAATTCCCAGGTGATCTTGACACTACTAGTCAAAAGACCACACTTTGAGGATCTAGTGAAACCACATTAGCATTTTATCCCCTCAAAAGTGTTGCTTCTCACTGTAAATTGGCAGTGTTTTGCTCCAGCAGTCTCTTCAAATCTGGTTAGGCTATTCCCATAATAAAGAGATTGACCAATTGTGGGAACACAAGAAGTTTTCTCACCTAGTAAGGCCCTGCAACACTGGCCATCTTAGAATCTGTGGTGGCAGAATTTTCTCAACCAACAAGATGAACAATTTCATTTTCCTGTGTCTTTTCAGGAACCCCACCACTCAAGCTTAATTTCTTGGCACAGACAGATGAGGGAGCCATATTCTGATGCCATTTCTAACCCCAAACCTCTTCTATTTGCTCCCAGATACCTAAAAATTTGTATAAATCTTTACCCATGTGAAAGAAATATGGTTATGCAATAGTTTTGGCCCTGAATTAATGACAGATTCACGTGACGTATACTTGACTAAAATAATTTCCATAGATCTTGATGTGGAGCGAGGATAAAGGAGGAAGGACACTGAAGAAGAGAGCACTGAGAACTCTGAGTGCAATCTGAGTGCAAAAGCGGGGGAAAGGGGAAAAGTTTTAGCAGACAGAGGGAGAAGAAAGGAGAACCAGAAGGGAACCATTTGCCAATTTGCTATTATGTAAAGGGCAGTTCCTGTTTTCTTTCACTCAAAGTGTGCTATTCACAATTGTAAGGAGGGCAAGAAGTTCAAAGAGATTAAAGTGAAAATTAACATGTAGTCAGGGGACACCCAAGTCACAGGCATAGGTTAGTTTGAAAAATAAAAAATAAAAAAAGCAAACTTCCTTCAATCTTGAAATTCATTTTGGGCCATAAAGCAGCATGGGCAGCATTTACTGTTAGCCTATTTAAACATCTTGATCATTCTGCTGACAGCTCTGCTCTGCCTCCGTTGGGGTAGTAGAGCCAATGGAAGCAAACAGCCTGGTCCCAGAGGAAAAGAAAGCAAATCTCACCCAACTCTAAATATTTGTTTCACTAAAGCTAAATGATCATATGTAAATTATGACTATTATTTGATTGTAGGTGACTTTGACTTTGCCCTTCTAGAATGGGTTGTCTAAATTCGCCCTTCTGTGTTTTAATGCTTTTCTCACTTGGAAGGCTTTGCAAGAGAAAGCCTGAGGCACAACAGCATGTGATGAATGTTCAGTGAGTTGACTGGCTTGACCTAGGTTCCCCTTCTATAGAGGATTCTGTGATCTTTAGCCTTACTCTGGCTCTGCTTTCCTCTTCTGGATGCTACTCTGAATGGGTCAAGGCCAGCTGGCTGAGGGGAACTTGAAAAGAACCTCTTCCTGGGCAGAGACAGCAAGCACTAGAGTGAATGTGTGTGACTCAGGTGGGAGGGCCAGCAGTGGTGTCCATCTCAATCTTGCATATTTCCCCTGAGAAGAATCGGGGACGTGTAGGTGGGTCTGGTCCCAAGGTCTCACCTGTGTTTATGGCTTGCTTTCTTATGGTTCACTACCTCAAACCAGACCAAGGCCTAGATGTGAACTCTGTCAGTGCAAATCCAAAGTTAGAGCTGGGTTGTTTCACTGGCATTTTAGTAACTATGGAGCCACCTGAAAGAGAAAAATTGCCACCCAGTTGGGAAAGCCCAATTCCCAATGAGTCAGGCTAGCCTTCCATGAAGTAGCTGTGCTGTAGACAGCTATCCTGTGCCTTGTTTTTACCAAACATGGTGAAATTAAACATTAAAATATCAATATAAATATCATTATAAGTACTAATCAGTATATCTAACAGTGCTCTGAGAATTAAAAATGGTTATAATAATGTGCACCTGTTATTATGACTTGAGAACACACTAAACAAAAGTCCTGAAGCCCTGCATAACCAAAAAAAAAAAAAAAAAAATCAAACTCACTGCCATCAAGTTGGATCCAACTCATAGTGACCCCTCCTTGGGTTTCCAAGGCAGTGTCACTACAGAAGTAGATTGCTCAATCTTCCTTCCAAGGAGTGGCTGGTGGGTTTGAACCACCAGGCTTCTGGTTAGCAGTCAAATGCCTTAGGCACTATGCCACCAGAGCTCCTGAAGCCCTACATAGAGGTTACCTTTTCAGGCTGAGCTGATAAATGTGTTTTTTCAAGCAGAGGTGTAAACAGGTTTGCTTTGCATACTTAGGCATTAAAATGGATCCAAACATCCTTGGGTTTGGAGAGAGCCACATGGACAGCATTTATATGATTTTCCTTACTACCTCATATCGAGATGCCCCTGTTTTCTCTATTCTAGAACATTTTCAAAACATACTCTTTCCTTCATATATATGAACACACACACACACACAACACACCTTTTACCTTCATTTCTATTAATCATTATATCAGCCTAGAAAGACATAAGCAGAACTACATAAAATGAAATTAAAGATGCAGGTCATCCTTAGGGCCATTGCCTACTCTCCCAGAGGTTTCGGGGCAGAGAATAGAATAGTTAGATCCACTTCCTCTTACTTCTGGGCACAAGCTTGATTTCAAAGAGATATCTGCTCTTACAGAAGCAAGGAAGCTGGTGGTTGGTTGTTCCCCAGCATTTCAGTATGTCCTTGTGAGTGGCAATAAAGGACTTGACCTTATGACTGTCTGCCCTTTGTCTTCATAGGCAGGGCTTTGATTACTTACTCTCTACTTCCCTTCCCTCCCAACACATTGATTTACATCCTATGATGTTTCCCTTCCATTTTTATGTCCCTCTTCTTCTTTACTTAGGTAGAAAGATGTCATAATAGTTAAAGGCTTGATGTCCTGAGATTTAGGGTGGGATGAGGTGGTATCTCCCTGAACTTGGAGGGAGGCACATATCCAGGACATCTCAAAGGATCTGCTGACCTCCACCTTCTGCTGTGTAATCTTGGGTAAAGTACTGACATTCTCAAAGGTTCATTTAATCCCCAGATTTCTTTGAGAATTAAATGAGATGATACATGAAAAGTGCTTGGTGTGATACCTGACACACAGGAAATTCTTAGGACATATTAGTTTTCTTTCTTAGGTTGCTGATTCATTGCATAATATGTCTAATTTAAATTCAAATCCTTTACTATAAAACTCTTCCCACGCTTTCAGGAAAGAAAGACTTTCCATGTTTGGGGCTTTGCTTTTCTCATTACATTTGATTTGGTCACTGCAGTAGCTGTGTCCAATTAAAATGGGGTACAATTATTCCTCCAAATTTAAAAAATCATGTAGGGAAAAATCAACCCCAAATTCCCCTCTTCCTTTTTGGCCCTTCTGTAAGAAGACAAGGAGGCTGCCAAGAGCGTAAAGAATGAGCGTTTGAAGGGAGAGGGGGCAAGATACATGACAGAAAGATTAAATGAGTATTAGGTTGATGGTGATGCTGTTATTGCAAGCGTCTGGCCCCAGAGTAGTTATCACTGTATTATTTCACCCATATCAAATCCTCTTCACTGCCTGGGCAGCTAAAGACCAAATAACACCATATCTGCCCTCAGAGAAAAAAGAGAACAAATGCAACTTATATTACCTGTTGACAAGGGACACATCCAACCCTCAAAAACCAATATCAGGAGCTACTCTGAAGGTCATAAATGAGGCAGCAGAAGAGGAGGATAACTTTGGCCACTTTGGTGTGTGTGTGTGTGTGTGTGTGTTAGTGCAATTAGAAAAACAGTTGCTGAGAACATATCTGTTAAACACTGTGCTTGCTATTAGAGTACAACATCACTTTGATGTTAGGGTACAAAGATAGAGTTTGGAGTCTAGAGACACAGAGACAAATAAATATGTACTTTCATATAGAGTGTGGTAAGTACTATACAAGGGCTTTAGGAGCACTGGTGGCACAGTGGTTAAGCTGTTAACCAAAAGGGTGGTAGTTAGAACCCACCCAGAGGCTCTGCTGGAGAAAAGAACTGGTGATCTGTTCCCATATAGATTACAGCCTAGGAATCCCTACGGGGCAGTTCTCTCTGTCATATATATGTTGTTGTTATGTGCCGTTGAGTCGGACCCGACTCATAGAGACCCGTTCTTGGGTTTCCGAGGCAGTATCACTACAGAAGTAGATTGCCCCAGTCATATAGGGTTGATACAAGCAGTGGAAGATTACTCAACAAGCAAGGTAAGCATGGGCTTACTTATGCTTACTTACTAATCTGTAGTGAATAGTTTCACATGTTTTCACCACATATAATCCTGTGTTTTCATTGCTTACTAGGTACTCTGCCCATGTCAGGGATTGAAAATTTGAAAAGAGGCTTTGATTGTGTAGGAAGGTGCTGTGGGGTTGGGAGAGAGATAGATGTCACCCATATCTAGAAGCAGAATCTTTGATGTGGTAAAAAATGTGAAATTGCTTACTACAGATTAGTAAGTAAGCAAAAGTAAGCCTATGCTTACCTTGTTATTGGGTAATCAGGCACTGGGTATGAGTTGGAATAAACTTGATGGCACACAACAACACAGGAGCACAAGGGTTGGTGGCGGGGGAGCAGAGAAGGAATACAGAAGGCAGTGAATTGGTACAACCTGGATATTCAAGGAGACTTTTTGGAAGAGCTATCTGAACTGACTAATCGAAAAGAGCATTTTAGGTAGAAGGGATGATTTGACCAATGCTTGCAGTGTGAAACAGTTGCCTGGAAGGCAGTGAACCACAAATGGGTTGATGTTATCAGCATATAGCTAGAGCAGCTTGTAGCTCAGTGATGGAGGAAATGGTAGGATATTTGGAGTTAAAAGGCCCTACACTTTTGAGTCCCTGGGGACCGTAGTTTTAATTTTTTCATCTACAAAACAAAGCAAATACTACTGTTTACCCCTCAGGGGATATTGGGAAGATTAGACGTCAATTTTAGTGAAAATATAAAAATCATATAAATGCTACTATGACTCACTCATTTACTATCGGTTGAGGATCTACTATGTGCCAGAAACTATGAAAATTCAACCACAATCAAGAGAGACTGGTCTCTATCTTTGTTTTCCAGCAACTGTTGCTGCGATGAACTTCACCTAACATGCCCTTCTCTGAAATTATGAGCAGGTCAGGTGTCCCTATTAAAAGAGCACCATCCTTCCCTTGTTGCACAGGGAGAATAATCATCAATTCACTCTTCTCTTGTAGGACTCTTCTCAATAGGGTTGAATGTGGATGATTTCAACCCATCTGAGGTGGCATGAAGATGGAGTACAGCTTGCTGTGATCACCACTGGTTCACAACCTGAGTCAGCTCTGTCAGTGACAGACAGTGAAACCCTACACACCTCTTTGATCCTTGCTTCAGAACAACAGCTACCCCTGGAAGAGCTGAGTATGACCATAACAGTATACTTCTCTGAAGAGTGAATCAGTCTGTTGTTGAGGGAGAGCTTTCCAGAGACACTGTAAGAAGCTGGCTAATTTAGCACTCCATCTTTGAGAAGAGCCTCATGCCCTCCTGTCTCATTAGCATAACCTTGACAGGTTGCTGTAATAAGTGAGTGGAGGATTTGGTTTAATGAGTGAAATTTTTAACCTGCTTCATTGAACTAGCTTTATCTGCATGGATCTTAGTCATCAGTCAGTATCAATTATGAAGCTCTGACTGTTGGCTGAGTTCAGTACTTAGTAGTGGGGTCTTTAAAGGGGGAATAGAAAGGAGGCCTCTGCCTAAGGGTGTACACTTCAAAATACAAACTTGAGTAGCTTAGACACAATCCTCTCCAGAAATTTTTTCCTTCTCCATTTCTTTATGGCAGTCACAGATATACCTCAGGAGAGTTTATTTGCTCGGCCGGTAGAGTGAAGGAGTCAGGGTTTAACCTGTGACCTTCTCCTGGGTTGATAGGCTGCTCCTCTTCATCTCCCCCCACCTACCTATCCACTCTTCAGATGCCCACACACGCCTGACCTCACACACCCTATACAGCCATACGTGGATGTTGAGTGTGAGCCATAACAAAGTTTCCAAGGGAGCTCTGGTAGCATACTGCCTAAGGCATTCGATTGCTAACCAGAAGGCTGGCAGTTAAGGTTGGGTGATTTACGTCTGTAGTGATACCACCTCAGAAACCCAAGGAGAGGTGGCTAAGAGTCGGATCTGATTCTACAGAAGTAAGTTTTGGTTTTTTGGTTTTTTTTTTTTTTTTTTTTTGGAAAGTTTCCAAAATCCATAGGAACGATTTTGGGATTGTTCCTTATTATATATATGATGACAGGTATGATGATCTATTTTCTGATAACTCAGCTAGGCTGTGGTTCTCAGGTGCTTGATCAACCACTAGTCTACATGTTGCTGTGAGATTATTTTGTAGATTGAAAAGTGGACCCTAGGTTTGGTGGCGTAGTGCCTAAGGCATCTGACTGCTAACCAGAAGGCTGGCAGTTCAAACCCAACAGCCACTCCTTTGAAGGAAGGTTGGGCAATCTACTTCCATAGTCATATGTCTCAGAAACCCAAGGAGGGGTGGCTAGAGTCGGATCTGATTCAATAGCAGTGGGTAGGTTTGGCAAAGTCACTGATGACCTTGGAAAAACCTTGTTCAGTAGAAAAGTGGTAATGGTGAGGACAGCAGTTGATCTGGATTGAAGACTGAGTGAATGGCAGGGGGGTAGAGACAGGAGATTAGTAGGATAGAGGTGAATGTTAGGAGGAAGACAAGGACATGAGAAGCTAAGGTTTGTAATGGAGGCAACTATGAGAAATGTTCAAGTCTTCAGTGAATGAAAGGGAGTGGCACACCTCTACTGTGTTAGAGAGCTGACACAGTAGCTAAGAAAGGATGACAGTACATAGCCTGGTTAAAGGAGTATGAATTTTACAAGATGAAAGGAAAAGGACACTAAGAATCCTCATCCCTCTGTTCATGCACCCATCAACTCATCCATCCATCCATCCATCCATCCTCCAAACTTCTATTGAGAAAACATATTGTACCAAAAAATAAAATAGAGCTAGTATGGTAGCATAGTGGCTAAGGCACTTGACTGCTAACCAGAAGGCTGGCGGTTCAAACCCACCAGCCACTCCTCAGAAGGAAGATAGGGCAATCTACTTCCATAGTGATACTGCCTTGGAAACCCAAGGAGGGGTCACTATGAGTCGGGTCCGACTTGACGGCACATAACAACAACAACACCAACAGTATTTATCTATATAAAATACTTCATAAAACCTAAAAAAAATAAAAAGTATGTGTATACCTACAATATTAAAGCCTGGAAAAATAATAAATTATTAGCATAATAAATTTAAGAAATTTTAATTAATGTTTATAAGATTATGTTATCTTTGGCATTGAGGAAAACTCACAATCTCAAGCTCATAGTATATGCAAAGGATTAACATAGCACTTGATAATGACCTACCAGTACCTATGTGTTGATTACAAGCAGCTGCTTCTGATTACAATCAATGAATCACTAATTTGTGCTCAGCTACCAAACAGTTGGACTCCATCTATTATTCATTCTTGATGTAGAGACCCTATTTAGAATTGGACTCCTAGGATTCCTGATGTCTTCATCTTCTATGCTATTCTGGTTTGGAAGTTGGATCTTGGAGGCCCTTTTACATCTAAGGTTACTTGGTTAGTTCATCACATTCATAAGACAAATGAAGAGTGATTAAGTTTTCAGATTTTTTTTTTTTTCACTCACTGGCTTTGAATTTTTCAAAGCCTTGATGTCTCAGTCCACTTTAAAAAGCTGGGGATTGATGTCGTGAGACTTATGTTTTGATCACATAAATCTTTTCCTTAAAGATGAAAATGCTCAAACAGTTCAAAGTCCCTAAACAGCATTGGTCCTTTAAGGGACACTTGCAGGGTGAGAATGAAGCAGAGGGTAGTGTTGCAGGTTTTAATTCCTCAGTTTCATCACTGGGCTCTTAGGATATGAGAGAAATCAGAATGACTTTGTCCCTTCTTCCTGCTTATTCTAGAGATGATTAGAAGGAGTCTCTCAAAATCAAGACCCCAGAAAAAAACTAAACACTTTCGCACTTCACTTGTGATCTCTTATAGGTAATAATGCCCCAGAAGTAAAAATGAGAATAATGGCATTTGTCATTAGAACTCCATTACTCAACTCAAACTCACTGCCCTTGAGTCGGTCCCAACTCATAGTGACCCCTCCTTGGGTTTCCAAGGTGGTATTGCTACAGAAGATTGCCCAACCTTCTGTCCTTCCAAGGAGTGTCTGGTGGGTTTGAACTGCCAGCCTTCTGGTTAGCAGTCATATGCCTTAGGCACAACACCATCAGAGCTCTCAGAGCTCCATTAAACTAGTAAAAACAACCCACTTGATGTGGCATTGACTCTGAATCATACTGACCCCAGATGTATCAGAGAAGTATGCTCTGTGCTCCATAGGGTTTTCAATGATTTTTTGGAAAGCAGGTTGCCAGACCTTTCTTCTGAGGACCCTCTGGGTGGACTTGAACCTCCACTCTTTTGGTTAGCAAATGAGCACTTAACTGTTTGCACCATCTAAGAACTCCAGAACTCCATTACTAAGGGAGATTTTCAGGTCTGCTCGTTTACTGGTTTTCGTACACTCTTCCCAATGCCTCTGTATTTTCAAGTAGAAGCTGACCACCATTCTATTTCCAGTGAAGGAATGATGTAAGTATGCCAACCAGTGAAATCATGAAGGGGATTTTGCTTTGGAATTGGAACCTTAATCAGCAAATCCATTTTAAGATATGAAGGGCAGAGAATCCATTTCTGTGAGACCTTCTTATTCTAATAGACTGCAATCCCCTCCAGGGCAGGCTGTATCCTGTTTGTGGGGTTCTCTGTGCTTAGCATGGGGTATGACAGTTGACACCCAAGAATTTCTTATTGAATAAATGAATGCTGGTGCACAGGCTGCTGGAAGGACTGTTGGGTAAGAGGTTTCAGACTTATGATAACTGAGATTCCCATAAAATAAGGGAAAGAAGGCTTCCTCAGGCTTGGAAGGAATGAGGATAAGATGTGGCTAAACATAGATTTGGCAAGTTGGGAGGAGCCCTGAAAGATAAGTAGCTAATTTTAGATCATTGGTTGTCTGCTGGGTAGAAAGTCTAAATGTCATATTGGATGGTATACTCTAGTGACCTCCCAATAATATTGCCATGCCCCAAAATATGTGGATAGAGGTATAAAATGCAAAGAACAAGTGACCTGTGAGTTCTTGTGGTGCAGAACCCTTTTCATCTTGTTAAAACAAAGAGGATGAGGTGGTGTTGGTGGTGGTACTAGACAAAAATGCTGAATGAAGTCACCGAATGGCAAAGGCAAGAGTAATACTGCTGCCCATTCAAGCAGGAGAATGTCAAATGCTATGTTAACACTGGACATCTGAGTTACACTAGGGAAAGAGTGAGGGATTTGGGGCACTTGGGGTCCCAGTGAGTTTACTGCCAACCAACTAAGACTCCTCTGGGCCCTGGATAGACATCACCTTTATCTCAATGCAACTTAACCTAGGGAAAGAAAAGACTATTCATCTCGGCCTAAAAATCTCCTTTTTCCTTAGAATGCATGACCTTTACCTGAGCACATGACTACTCATAGTAAAGATTCTGTCCCCCAGCTGCTTTTGCAGCTATGTATGTGACTAAGTGCTGGGCAATATAATGTAAATGAAGATATTGTATGCTACTTCCAGAAGGTATCTCAAAGTGAGGAGAGATGACCTTCTTTGAGTCTTCGCCCTCACTTCTGGTTGGACTGTGAACTTGATAGTTGGAGAGTAAGCAGTCATTCTGGACCATAAGGAGGAAGCCATAAACTGAGGATTCTGTAGCAACAAGAAAGAAAGGTCCTATGTTTCCAGTACCTTGCCGTGTTATATAATTCTTGGATTGTCTGCCTCCAAATTTTATTCTTTTTCCCCACAAGAAATGAAAACCAGTTCCTAGCTTTTTTAAGTCACTATAATTTTGGATTTTCTGTCATACTCAGCCACACTAATCCTGACTAATAAACACTTGTTTGCCAGTGAATGGATTATCATCTCAAATAAGTCAAAATGCCAAGTCAATTTCTGACACAATTTCAAATGAAGGCTTATGTGTCAAGAGGACTAAGCTAAATATTGTGCCATTCGCAAAACTGTCTTTCCCATTTATCCCATACCTTGGTTTATACAGGGGCCCCCAAACAGTAGATTAATATCTATTGGCAGTACTCAAAGTCATGCTCAGTATATCCAGAAGCTGCATGATCACAAACTGGTTGATTTTTCCATAGCTCCTTCTCATCTTGGCAGGAATTTCTACTGGAAGGAAGCAGAGTAGCCCTAGTCCCCTTTCTCCTACCATTTCAGAACTCTACTGTCACATTCCTAAGCTGCATTTGAGGGACTTCAAAGCTCTGGAAAACACAAAGTTTTCTGTTTTCTTACTATAAAAAGTTTTTGGATATCTGTAGTATAGATGAGGACAATAAGTTATACAATGCTCTTTTGGGTACTTAGTCAAAGTGGTTTTTGGAGAACTCAAACTCTTTTCTTTACCATTTTCCATTTGTTTTCCCATTTATATAAAAGATTTCAAATAATCCTCTCCCTTTAAGTCATCAGGGTATTAGTAAGTAATAATGATGCCATAATAGTGATTATAATAATTACAATGACTATCATTTATTGCAGAAGGAAGATGGGGCAATCTACTTCCATAGTGATACTGCCTCGGAAACCCAAGGAGGGGTTGCTATGAGTCGGGGCCGACTCGATGGCACACAACAACAACAACATCATTTATTGAATGTGTACTGTGCTAAGTACATTACAAACACTGTCATATTTAATTCTAACATCAAAAGCACAAGGTAGGTATTATTCTTCCCATTTTACAGATGAAAACCCTGGTGATCTGAGTTGGCTGTAGTGGGGAGCCCCTCCTGGGGTGCTTGGGGATGTTCAAAGGAGAGAATGGTGAGTTCTGACTGCGGAAGGAGTAGAGATCAGGATATCCAACAGAGGAGTGGGACATAGCTTAAGAAGTCAAAGACCTCCCTTGAGCCCATGGAACAAGAGTTAGGAAAGACTGCTTTTAACTAAAGTAGGCACCCACATAGACCCTGCTTTATGCTTAATTCATCTGTTCAAGTACATATACTACTCTGCAAGCACCAAAGGGGTCTGTATTTACCCAGCTGCATGTACATAGGACCCAAGTGAGTTGTTGTTTTCTTCTTCTTCTTTTTTTTTTTTTTTAATTTTTGTTGTGATTTGGGTGAAAGTTTACAGAGCAAATTCATTTTCCATACAGTAGTTCATATACATTTTGTTTCATGACATTGACCACAATCTCCAAAATGAAACTCTCTTCCAACTTCATCCCTGTAGTTACCTCTTCCCTGTGTTCTTCTGTCCTATGCATTCCTGCCCTCTGAGCTATCTTCCTGTACAAATACTGCCCTTCTGATCTCCCATGGTTGATTGCTGTAAGGAATGTATCTACCTGGTACAAATGTTCACCTTATATGCTTGTCTACTGTTTGGCTGGAAGCCATGAGAGTGAGTTCAATTCCAGGCCTGAAGGGTAACTAGAGGGCATAGTCAGGATCTCCTGTGCTTATCCTTTCCAAGTGGTTGACAGTGGTAGCTGGACACCATCTATTGCTTTTGGTCTCACAGTCACATAGGCTGATGTTTGCATGGTCCACTAGTTCCTTGGACTAATCATTTCCATGTGTCTTTGATTTCCTTTATATTCCTTTTCTCTGGACAAGGAGAGACCAATTGCTGCATTTAGATGGTTGCTTGCAAGCTTCTAAGACCCCAGTCACTACTCACAGAAGTAGGATGTATTGTTATTGTTAGGTGCCATCAAGTCATCTCTGACTCATAGTGACCCTATGTACAACAGAACTAAACACAGCCCAGTCCTGTGCCAGCTCCACAATCTCCGCTATATCTGAGCCCATCATTGCACCCACGATGTCAACCCATCTTGTTGAGGGCCTTCCTCTTTTTCATTGACCCTCCATTTTACCAAGCATGACATCCTTCTCCAGAGAATGGTCCCTTCTGACAACATAACCAAAATAGGTGAGATGAAGGTTGGCCATTTTTGCTTCCAAGGAGCATTCTGGCTTCATTTCCTCCAGGACAGATTTGTTCTTTCAGTAGTCCATGGTACTTTTAGCATTCTTCACCAATACCACAATTCAAAAGCATCAATTCTTCTTCAGTCTTCCTTATTAATTGTCCAGCTCTCACATGGATATGAGGCAATTGAGAATATCATGGTTTGGGTTAGGCACTCCTTAGACTTCAAGGAGACATCTTTGCTCTTCAGCACTTGAAAGAGGTCTTTTGCAGCAGATTTGCCAAATGTAATATGTTGTCATCTTGACTGCTGCTTCCATTGGTGTTGATTGTTGTTGTTGTTTGCCGTCGAGTCGGCCCTGACTCATAGAGACACCTCCTTGGGTTTCCGAGGCAGTATCACTATGGAAGTAGGATTGCCCAACCTTCCTTCCGAGGAGTGGTTGGTGGGTTTGAACTGCCAGCCTTCTGGTGAGCAGTCAAGTGCCTTAGGCACTATGCTACCAGAGCTCCTGGTGTTGATTGTAGAACCAAGTAATATGAAGTCTTTGACAACTTCAATCTTTTCTCCATTTATCATGATGCTGCTTTATTGGTCCAGATGTGAGGATTTTTGTCTTCTTTACATTGATGTGTAATCCATATTGTAGACAGTAGTCTTCAATCTTCATCAGTAGGTGCTTCAAGTCATCCTCACTTTCAGCAAGCAAAGTTGTGTTGTCTGTATATCGCAGGTTGTTAATGGGTCTTCCTCCAATCCTGATGCCACTTTCTTCTTCATATAGTCCAGCTTCTCAGATTATTTGCTTAGCATACCAATAAATTGAGTAAGTATGGTGAAAGGATACAACGCTGACACACTTCCTTCCTGATTGTAAACCATGCAGTATCCTCTTGTTCTGGTCAAAAGAGAGCTTCCTGGCCTATGTATAGGTTCATCATGAGACAATTAAGTGTTCTGGAATACCTATTCTTCTCAATGTTATCCATAATTTGTTATGGGCCACACGATCAAATACTTTTGCATAGTCTATAAAATAGACATCTTTCTGGTGTTCTTTGCTTTCAGCCAAGATCCATCTGACAGTGGCAATGATATCTCTCATTCCACATAGGATGTAGAACAATGTTTTGTATAGTATGTTATGCCAATTGAGCATGATGTCTCCTGCAACCATGGTCCTGAGCCCACAGGTCCAACAACTCGCTCCATCAGGGTGGTCGACTGTGGCTAAGAATTTATCATAACTTTGACCCACTAGTTCTATTTATATGGACATTCTTACAGCACATACAAAATGCATATGTAGAAATATCATCTGCCAACCTTATATATGGTCATGGGTATATTCCCTTTTGCCTAGACATACCTGATCATTCAGCCTGTCTACCCATCTATTTACCCATAGATTAATGTTTGTTATCACTGATAACACAGTATTGCATATGTAAAAGTATTTATCTTTGTTGTCTGTACCTCTTGCACACCTCTCTGTGTCTTCCTTTTCCTCGGTGTTATTGTGTTGGTCACTCAATTTGGTATATTGCCATTCCCTTCACCCAAATCAATACTCATTTCTTGCCTATTTAGCAATTTTCTCTCTCCTCCCCAACCATCCCTAAAAGCTCTGGTGGTGTAGTGCCTAAAGCATTTGACTTTCAACCAGAAGGCTAGTGATTCAAACCCACCAGCCGCTCCTCAGAAGGAAGGTTGGGTAATCTACTTCCGTACTTATACTGCCTCAGAAACCTAAGGAGGGGTCACTATGAGTCAGATCCAACTCGACAGCAGTGAGTTTGGTCTTGTTTGGTTTCTCCCCTCCCATCCCTTGTCCCAAGTGAGTCTTTTAAAGATATGTTTACTGTCAAGTAAATGTGGAGTGATGGGGACCCTATGTGTGTCAGAGTAGAACTGTGCTCTACAGGGTTTCAATAGTTGTGATCTTCTGGAAGAAGATCACTAGGCCTTTCTTCTGACATGCCTCTGAGTGGACTTGAATCTCCAACCTTTCAGTTAGAAGCTGAGTGTGCTGTTTGCAGCACCTAAAGACTTCAAAGATGTAGTAGGGTCTATAAATGATGCCATTGACAGATGTATTCCATTAATGTGGATAACTTATAGATTGTCTTATTAAAATTTCAGTCTTTTGCACTTCAACAGCAGAGCTTCCCAGGCATTCTGAAGTCTCTAGATTCTTCTCTGATCATGCAAGTTAGTTATGAGTTTTCATGTATAAATATCACCATAAACCAAGCCCTAACACCTGTATAAATATTTTTAAAAATATAAAAAACTTTACATGATTGGATTGCATTCTCCAAAAAGATAATGTTCAAGTCCTAAGGGAGACAAACTTGTCTGTCGTGTGATGACGTGTTGCTGTGAGTCTTGAGGCTATGCCACTGGTGTTTCAAACCCAGGGGGGGTGTACCTGTTGCAGACTGAGACGGACTAGGAAGAAGAAAGAGGCCAAAGCCTTATGAATAGCAGAGAAACACTGTCTGATACATTTCTGTGCAACTTTATGAATAGTCCAGAAACATTGTCCAATACAGAGGAGGAAGATAAGTCACTTAGCTTAGAAAGCTCTCAAAGTAGGACTTGGAAAGAGCTGCATTATCAGAGTAAAATCAGCCTTACTCATATGGATAAGGTAAAGCTTTTGAAACCTCCATTTACTGATGTGGCACCACTCAAATTGAGGAGAAACAGCTGCAAACATCCATTAATAATCAGAACATGGAATGTACAAAGTATGAATCTAGGAAAATTGGAAGTTGTCAAAAATGAAATGGAA